>NW_024609879.1:118806773-119269141 GCF_016920785.2 Ixodes scapularis | reverse complement strand
TAGGACTCATCGGTTCTGGTCAAATACTACGCCAGGACCCACTTGATTTGTAATTTGTCTTTTGAGTTGAGAAGAACAGCTAAGCAGAAAAAAGTTGAAAGATCGTTTGAGAAAAACCCACGAATGTCTGTAACCTAAGCTTGTTTTATTATCGCCACTGCAACGTCACTCGTAAAGGATAGCGCTCCTTTGAGTAAATTACTTTATTATTATTTTTTTTAATTTAAGGCAATTTTAACTTTCAGTATTGCTGTTTAAGCTATCTTGTTGGCCATATTTCTTTTCTTTTCTTTTTTTTTTGCTTTTCAGTATTACGGATAATGTTTTTTTATGTTGCATATTCATATCCGATAGTGTTTTCGATATTTGCTCGCGCACCCCTTCCTTTGCTCACGACATGTTTTGTGCTACACCAACTGTGCATGTTTTTATGCGTTTTATATTTACGTTAGAATTCATACCCACGGGCTGTTGAAGGGCACGCCAATAAATAAACTAACAAATATTTAAAAGTAAGCAGAAACATCGCGAGCCACGTGCGCCCGGCACCTCAACTCACCGGCGGTCGGCGCCGCGCGGGAGACGGATGTGACGTCAGAGATAGGCCGGGACCAGGTGTCGCTTCCGGTACGGCGCTTGCGTAATAGGTTAGCGGAGCGCGTCCTTGAAGATCCCTGCCGACGTCGTCGTGCTTAATTCAGCCGTCGCTTCCGGCGTCTTCGCCCATCTGGCAGGAAGGAAACTTTGCAGGGCACCACCGCGCAGGAAAAAAAAAAAAAAAAACGATGTATAAATACGAAATGGTGGTCGCCCTTATGCGCATCTAAAACGTCGCAAAAAAAAAAATTATTTTAGTTTTTTGTATAGCGCGTGTTTCGGGATTTCATTCACGCACATCGAACCCAGAGAGTTTATTAAGTTGGAGTATATGGAGAACTTTATTTCAACCAACCGCGTGCGCATAAGTGCAGAGAGCTTGTACCCTATAACACAGAAGAGTCTTCATATATTCTTTGTTCGCCCTCGGATCCCATGTCTCTGTATACCGCCGCATCTAGAGAGAGAGATTTATTTAGTAGAGCGTTCTGATTCCTCCGATAACGATACCCGATAAACGATACGATGCATATGCAAAAGGCGTCGGCGGAGTATCAGCTATCATTGTGGGCATATTTAGGGACTTTTTAGCAAACCGCGCTTAGAAGCGTGCTTCAAGGACTCCGGTAGCTCGCTACGCGGAACACGGTAACGGTTCGCTAAAAAAAAACGGTAACGGTTTGATAAAAAAATTAATTGTCATCGGAACGATTTACTAAAGCTTGCTATTTTAATCGTAACGTGCGTTGCTTTGTACTGCATCGCAAACATCCCTTCCGCGCACCTTGTAAAAAAAAAAGGAGGGGGTTAAAGTTTTTTTAAACATTTGAGAAACTCGCTTCTCCAGCCAGTCCTACTTTCAGCGTTCGTTCATTCTAGCGCGTGCTTTGCTCGCTTTCATACGCGACGGACATGAGCCTGCTGCCTGTGAATTTTGCACGTTGTGGGGCGCGATCTCTCAAAAACTGGAACGGTGAATACTCCGTTTCGGGGAAGAAGTTAGGACTTGGAGCGAGCTCCGAGCTTTCAGCGTCGCTGCCGAGCACGCGTCTTGACCGTGCTGTGAGCGTCGTTCGGGAAAACAGGCATGCTCGTGCCTGTAGTTCAGGACATCTGCAGTTTCGCTACAGCTTCGCTTCCACATAAGGTGAAACAAACGATTCGCAACTCCAGCCCGCCGCTCGCCCTCTCGCGGACGAACTAAGAACCAGAGGAGCGGGGACGGGGGCCAGAGACGGTGGCGTGGGAACTGTCCGCCTTGGTGTTGCTGTTACCGCGTGGTTCTGGTCGGCGTCTTCGTGCATCGCAGTCTTGACAAAGGAAAGAGCGAGTGCTTTCGAATAGGAAATGTGTTCGCTTCGCAAATTTTGAGAATCAACGCGCTCCTTTTCTTAAAGCACGTCAACATTTGCAGCTCACCCGTGATATATGCTCCCATCCTGACCGCGTCGAATTTGTATGCCCCAAATGAATTCACTTTAGCGCACTGACCAGCATCAGCAGCAGGCGCACGGGAAATCCCGTAGACCCTATCCCCGTCTCTTTCGCCATCCTGGAACTATACCGCACCGCCATCTGTAGGGCGTTGGAGTTGCCGATAAGAAATGCTTAGTGGGCGCGCCACGTATGAGTGCACTGTTCCTGCAGCGCACGCCCGGAACGAGCTCGCTTTTGGAGGCTGCTAAGTCTGGCCATCCTGATGGTGTGGAATGCAGGTCGCAAAAGCACCATGGAAGCTCGCTTTGAGCACGCACTCCGCAGCCGCGGACTCAGCTATGGCCGCCAGTGAATGCTGCCCTCTGTGCTGCCATTGTGGTGTCATTGCGACTGAACGCGCACTTTCTGCTAAACACGTTTCACACCGCTCAATCCGTCTTTTCTCCATAATAGCGTGTAGGAATGAGAAGCAATATATTGTGCGATAATGTTCAATGCATATCTCGCATTTTCCAGGTACCGATTAAATAAAGATATATATTTCTCGATCGCTTATTATGACGAGATGCGACGAATTTTTTTAATGCGAGGTGAAGCTAATGATACTTTATGTATGAAACAAGCTTCGCTGTGCGCTACTAAAGAAGGAGTGCAGGTAAATCGAACGAGCCTATAGCCCTATTTTACGATGAAACGCCCAGAGCTGTGATACTAAAAAAAAAGAAAAGGAAACAGTCTTTTCTTTTATTTGAATCATATTTAAAAAAATAAAATAAATAAATAAATATATATATATATATATATATATATATAAACATTTTTTTTAGTAGAGGCAATTATTGGAAAGAATTCTAGTTCTAAACAGACGCGCGTAATAATTAAGCGTGCCTTCACACACAGCCGAGTCCAAAGGCGTTTAAATCCGCCGTCCGTTTGTTTTTATTTTCGTACACTTCTGGTTTCTCGTTTTGATTCTCTCTTTTTGTTTCTTTCCGGGTCGCTTCTGAACACTACGGGCGTTGTAGGGTTTATTTCGAGCGGGCCGCCCGACGTCGTGAAGTCATCGGCGGCGCAACGTCGCCCCCGCGGCGACGGCACTTCTCGAAACCGCGGAAGCTGTCGCCAAACGAACGGCAGAGACACGCATGCAGTTCGCCACGGTGGACTCTATACGGTATACATAGAGCCGCTGTCTTTCAACCGCGAATGCACCGCTAATAGAGAGTTTTAGGGAAACCGTTTTTTGCACATCTGATATACGGTATACGCGGTGGGCCCTCCTGTGCGATGCGCTGGCACAGAAGACCCTCACATGCGCAGTTCGAAACGGAGGGCCCCATCGTATACCGCATCGGATGTGCAAAGAACGGTTCCCTTAAAACTCTCTAATATACCGCGCAAAAAATTAGTTTGCAGACAGTGTCGTTGTTTGTTGTATGGAGGTCGCATTGGTTGTACAAAAACGGTCGGCGGACATGTTCGAAGCATACATACACACGAAGCAAACGGGCTTCGAAAAGGCTCGAGAAGTGTGCGCAGATATAAATAGGGCTACGGGCAAAAATCCCGGCATGCAACACTGCGTGCGTTGCATCGTGGCAGCTTTGTGGCCACGGAGAGGACTTGCGTGGGTTCGGTTTTGAACTTTTCAGCAGTTTCAGCAGTACATTTCAGCAGTTCGTGAAAATAAGGTCGGCGCTCGCTCGGACATGCACACCCATCCATCATCGTGAGAGCCAGCGTCGAAGTGATCGACCAAACTAAAGGTGCGACACAGCGTCGACCAATCAGAGGACCTCGACGTCGCAATATTGGGAACGACATTCAAAAGCACGAAATAGAAGCGTACTAAAAATATTAAGTTGGGCTAGTTGGTTCAACATATCGAAATTATAAAGCGCAAGGGACAGCCACGGGAATGAAGTCATGGACATGGAGACACGGACATGAAGAAACGGACACGAAGTCATGAAGACACGGACGGACACGGACATGACACGGACAACAGCGCTGTCCTATCTATATACTGCATTGCCGGTGTCGGTCCCTTGCGCTTTATAATTTCAATATAGAAGCGTTTAATCTCGCACAACCGATGATCGCAACTACGCAGTTTGCTCTGGTTTGGAGCGCACGTTCGTTTATGGACGGGACGAAAACTTCACATGCGCCGAGTTTTCCATCAGTCTGTTTACTCTAGCGACGCTAAAACGGTCTAAATTAGTCGAGTCCCAAGCTCACGACCACCGCTAGGGGCTGTTTCTTGGCCCGTGGTTGGCCACGAGATGCTTGCCTATTCCAACCAGTGAATGGCCAAATTCTCCCTATACACGGCTCTGACAAGAGAAACGAACGCAGTATCTTTTTTTTTTTATGACGCACGAGCAGTGCGACCAAGGCTTGAGGTTCCCAGAGCGATATCATTGGTGGACTCCCTACGTCGGCAGAGCGCCTCCGGGGCTTAATGTTTCCCTATGATAAGCTTTCCTATACATTAACACACAGTTGTGACGACATGCGGCTACGGTAATGCTGCTGTGGGCACAGCGCATGCGCAGACACACGAATCTGGTTTCTGCGCGCGCGCAATGCCCCAAACACTGAGTTGTTTGCAAACATGCGTGTTGGTTGTAGCCTGGCGAAGAGTCCGGACCAGGTTTCCGGATTCTTTTTCGAGAGCGAGATCTCATTTGCCTCTCGCTGAGCGAACCAATTGGTATATTTGGCTGGTCGGAATTGAGCGAAACGCCATGTAAAGAGTGCTGCGTCTGTTTAGAACAAATTAACTATATTTTTCAATACTTTTCTCAATTTTAATTTTGTTCGGTTTTTAATTTTTTATTTCAATCTTTTTTTTTTGTCGCAACAAAAGTTACTAAGGCTTAAACGGCCGAAGTTTTCATACCAGTGAGTAGTATATCTAAGGACCATAGAAGAGCCTCGTTGATGCGTTCTCGGTTTATACGCTTTCCGAGATGTTACGTTCATGAACACCGGTCCCACCCACTGTGCTCTCTCAGGAATCTCTGTATAATCTTCATGGGGATCGATAATTTTGCTTACTCTTACAGATCGACATTGTTTTGTTACAAAAATATGTCTACTAGTAAACTACAATTTGAGATAAAAGTTCTTAGAACAATGACGGCCTCTATTCGAATAAATATAATGCACAGTGCTCCACAGCCGCCAAAGATCTCGGTGAAATTAAGCGCTGAGTGAGAATTTTTGTTATCCTTTTGTTTCATACAAAGACCGTAAATCATTATCGTTTTTTTTTTTATTTACCCGAGTGACACGTACAACTTTTGTTTTTACCTCCGTTTCCTGAAGAACGTGTCAATAAGGTTCTACAGCACATGCGCGCGCGTGCACTGAACGACACGGCTCACCACAAACACGAGGTGGGCCGTTTCACATGTGCACGGTATCAGAGAGAGCGTCACATGTAATCACCCAAGATGGTATCCCCCAGATTAACCTTTTTGTTTTTCCACCTTTTTCACCTTTGGTGGACGAATAACCCTTTCCGTACAGTCCTAAGAGCCCTTCCGGTAAGCCTAAATAGCTCTACGTGGCGCGGGGAATTGTGGGGCTGTTACGATGTACGCCCGTGTTGACTCGGGCGCTTTCAATTCGTACATCCTAGCAAAGCGCTCTTAAAAAATAAAACGGAAATATTGCGCGAACCAACGACCTCGCACGGGAACAACATGAACTCAAACCGTATTATACCCACCAGTGTTGCGGAGTTGCCACTCCGGAGTTGGAATGATTCCCGGAATCATTCCGCATTTTCACTACCCCGGAATGGAATGGGAATGGAATGGCGGCAACGTTGAGGGGAATGGAAAGGGAATGGAATTAGATGCCTTTGGCCTGGAATGGGAATGAAATGGGCCAAATTCTTTGTATATATATATTTTTTTTAATGTTCCGCTACATTGAGCCAGTCAGAGAGTCAGTTGTTCAGAAATAAAATGAGCGGGAATCTGCGAACCCAAGTAAGGCCCTAACATACTTATACGCAAAAAATGCAATACAAAAAAACAAGCGTCAAAGCAAAGAACAGAGGGGAAAGGGAGGGGGGGGGGGGGGGCGGTGGCGCCTTTCACCAGTGAAGTTCAGCAGATATCCGAATGCGTCTGCACTTGTAATATTGCACGGCTCAAGGGTACGTCATCAGCCGACGTGAACGTGACCCGCTGCTCTGGTGATCCGATACCCAGGGAGGAGGCCTAAGGTGGCCTCGCTGTGCGGACCCAGACTTCGTACACCTGCGACTCGTCTCGAGTGCGCTGTTTCTCGGAGAGCTCGCACCTGTGCTGGCCATCTCAGGTCGCAATCCACGAAGTCTCTGTTTGAATGATGCTAGGCGAAACTTGAGGACTGCCATTCATGCGTTGGAGGCGGAGAGTCGGCAGGAAGGACCGTCACAACAGGGATGCTACCGTATCGAGTTTTCAACCGTAACAAAAGATTAGACATGTGCTTCAGTTTTCTCGAAAATTTCAAATGCAACTGCCTGCATGGTCTTCAACGAGGTCACCTACAACAAAAGTACATATTGTCCTTTCATACTGCAGCGTGGGTAAAGTTTCATGTTCAAGGTAACCACCTTGGACATGAAAAAACAAATAAGCCTCCACTTCAAAATTAAAGCCTCACCTCAGTTGGCGTCTCAAACAAATTTGAAAAATGTATTGCATTATCAGATTTACATTTCTGCCCTCCCTAAAATGTATTCTTGTATTTGTTTTCCAGAAACTTTTTGCCTCTTTTGAAAATGTATTTCCGATACGTATCGCGATACATTTTTACAGATATATTTTAGACTTGAGTATCAGTATCTTAGCAACTATCTTCATCTATCCCAGTATTTGTATTCCCAAATACATCTTTGAATAATTCTGCCCAACCCTGGCAACGTAATGCAGCAGTCAAGTGACGCTTTTAACATTTAGGAATTAGAGGAATGGAATGGAACGATTCAGCCATTCCAGGAGGGGGAATGGGCCCACTGTCCCCATTCCTAGGAGTTGAAAGGAATGGAATTCTCGAAAACTCTAATTCCCCGGTATGGAATTGGAATGGAATGGGGGGTGCCCATTACGCAACACTGATACCCCCGGCGCACTGTCACCTACCGCGAGACGAACTCCGAACAAAACATAAACACAAAACGCGGGCATGTTTCCCGCTGTTCTGTCGTTCAAAGGCAAGTTCCGCCAAGGATGGACACCGAAGCTCGAGCATCGACACTCAATATCGGTCTCCGATTCAACGGCAGCGCGTCACGCGGTTCCGTTGGACCGCCAACGCGTCAAACATGCGCCGCCACTGCGCAGATATTCAAGATGGCGACGCGCAGCTCGAGACGCGGCGCGGTTGCAGACGGAGCAAAACAAAAACGTTGTCGTCTCTCACCCGGTCGCCCCAAAATAACCGCTTTTTGAGAGCTTCGGCCGCCTCTGATCCTTCGGAGGCCGAGGGCCCCAAACAGGGCTGGCTCTAAGCAACTATTTTCGACAGTCGAGAGCTCTCGGTCGCCTCATAGATGGCGCCCAACGTCGGGGTTGTTGGGAACATTGGAATCTATGACAATAAGAGAGGGATTTTTTTTTTTTTTTTTAATTTTGGTATAGGGTACGAAGATTCGGCCGTTCATTCTTTATTTTTATCTTTGTTTATTTATTTATTCGAGGTTACTCCCCGTGAACGTGAAACGAGCGGCTTGATAGCTGTTGGATTTAACGTACTAAATAGCTAATGTGCGTATGAGTAAATAAATAAAAACAATAAAACACCGAGGTTCTACATCAGGGCCAAAAGAACTTTGATTGTCTTCCTGTAGCCTTTAATGCCTGCATTAACTACTTTTAATAAGTTGGATCGGTCGACTATCAAACCACTTTTGAAAGTTGGTATCGTCGGTTTGACGTCTGTGGATTGAACGTCGAATTGTTTTTTGAGGGGTGTTACGGAATGGGACAAGAAGTGTACCTCTATACATAATACACCCCCCATTTTTTTGTAATGAATCAAGCTATAAAAGTGCTCTTCTTGTAGCTTGTTTTTTGTTTTTTTCTTGTTATTTCGTGTTTTTTTTTTTTTTTTAATTTGCATCCACCGATAGATAAGTGCTAGCGCGGCATCCGCGGGGTTCCTATCATTTCGTCGAAACTCGTTTCGTGAAATTACGTTTCATGGACAACTTTTCATGGGCCCAAGTTTCACGAACACACGTTTCGTCGACACGATCGTTTCATCGACGCTCGTCACGCGAATCACTAAAGTGCGCCCCCCCCCCCCCCCCCCCCCCCCCCCCCCCTTGGCGAGCGTTCACTCCGCTTCGCGGCGACAGTCTGCGGCCGCGTGAACGACCTGTCGATGAAACATCGCGTGTCGATGAAACGGTCTCTCGATGAAACGTTGTTCGATGAACTGTATGCCCCCGGCGTCCGCGGGCAACGTGGAAAAAGCGCGATGACGCACAACCGAAACGAGACCGAGGAGTACTCTATTTTGTTCACCAGCGGCACTGCCGAAACTTGAGGCCGAGCGTCGTTCACAGTGCATCATCGTGCAGCGCCAGAATTCACGGCCGGGCATGCACCGACATGTTCGACGCAGAGGCCCCATGGCATGCAGACCGAGCCAAACTTTCCCACGCGGATTCGTTCGCGCCAGCGCTCATGCCCCCCTCGACGCGGCTCACGTGGTACAAACAAAAAACACACAGTGAAAAACACACCACACACACACCACTGCATCGACGCTGTCGTGTCGCTGCCGTGGTCGAAACCCGACTACGCTATAATAAATAAATAAGTCGTTTAAATAAATCCCAACAGAAAAAGACAGCCGCTTATATGCCCGAGTCCCACAAGAACGACAAACAAAGACAACCGACACGAACAAGCCTCCAACATATGCAGCATGCTCGCGATGGTACCTTTGGCAGGGGTATTAGCGGCGAGAAGTTATGGTGGCGCCCTCCTACGGTTCCCCTTGTGACGTCATTACCTTGCAAACAACAAGTTCGATGGTGTTTGTAAATAGCATAGTGGAAGCTTGAAATCATTGCGCTCTCAAAGCAACACTGCCAACACCGTCAAAGTTAAAGGTCTTTCATTCCTCTTATTTCCGTCGATAATATACCCTTTCCGACGTCATAAGTCAGCGTTCGGCCAATCGTGGAAGGCCGACCACAGCGACGCTTTCGGTCGTTCGGTGCTCGTGAAGTAAGCACGAGTGATTGCGAGCCTGCCAAAGGCTCGCGGGCATGATGCTCGTGTTTGAGCATATCTACGAAGCCTGTCAAGTCGCTTCGAAAGGCTCTGGTTTGAGGTTTGTCACTGTGGGCTATTTCTGTTTGTCGCTCTAGTGGGACTCGGGGCATTCTAAACCACTAAAACAGTATAGCCGTCATGCGCTCCGCGACATTTCTTAGCGCGAACAAGCCACCATCGGTTTTCTCTGTTTTTCTCTCAGTAATGCAGGCCTATCATTAAAACTGCTACAGTGGTGGAAACTTCTCCATTGAGGTACTAGCCTAAATGGTAAGCTTTGATGCCCCTCCAGTATCCTTTCGAAGTAAAATCGGAGAAAGCGTTGAAGTCATCTTCGCGCTAACAATGTTGTACAATATAAAAAAAAGAGGCAAAACGACACCAGAACTTTTTAACATTCAGTGATGGGTACCCGAGAATCGCGCTCCCTATAGTTCGTGGATTATCGGTTTCGCTATTAAGATGTTTGCTTACACCTTCAAAATATCAAAATATAACGCGAGGCTCGCTCGTATTTAGCAAACTTAGCATTACTTATTAGCGCCACACACCTAACCGTACTCTATACGCCGTCGATCATCCAGATGTCATTTTGACAGGCGCCAGTACGCTACGCGAAAGTCCCGAAGCATGCAAAGAACATAATACAAAATTCTGTTTGTGAGCTCTTCTGCCTTTCTTAAAACATGCACCAACACTCTACCTACTGCACTCTGCTATCTTTGTCCACAGGGCCGTGGAACGCGCTTTGATCATCCGCAGTAGATCTCTTAGGGTGGCGGAGAAAAGTTCATCGGAAAAGAGCTCATAAGAGAAAATATCACCAGAGAAAAGCTCATTGAAAGAAAGCTCACCGGAGAAAAAAATCACCGGAAAAACGTTCACCGGAGAAAAGATCACCGGAGGAGAGTTCATCGGAAAAAATCTCACCGGAGAAAGTTTCATCGGAGAAAAGCTCAGGGGAGAAGGGTTCACCGGAGAAAACCTTACCAGAGAAAAGCTCACCGCAAAGCCGTCCAATGCGAAAAAAAACTCACTGACCTTTTGACAGGTGCGGAGAAAACTACGAATGTGTGTGCCGAGCGCTCGCTCAACTGAAGTCTGTTTGAATTCCATACGTGCATATGGTTATTCTGCACATCAAAAGCAAACAATTTATTTTTAGGCATACTTTTTTGTCAGATCATCTGTTCGACGACAAAAATGGAATTAAAAATATTCATAGAACTGTACAATTGAAGGATAGTGGAGGAAAAATATAACCAATGCAGTATGCATACAGTCTGAATAGTTCCTGGGTTATGGAATTTCATGCAGTAGCATGCAGACACCGCATTTCCAAAACTTCCCATTTCAACAATTAAAATGGCACACTTTATTTTATTTTTTTAATTCAGCTTTTAAATGTTTAATAAAATAAGGCAACACTCGGGCATAAACGGCCGTCATGAAAACGAAACAAGGGCTACAGCAGAGCGCCCTGCTGCAAAAATGCACGTGACCCGCCTGCAGATTTGTTGCACTATTGCACATTGCACTAAAATGTTCAACCTGGACCCAGAATACGTAACAATTTCTGCGGGTGACGATGACAAAACATCGGCAGCACAGGTCAGGTCAGGTCAGCCGTTCGCAATCTACCGTTATTTTATTCCCAACGTACCGCAGGGTTGGAAAACAATCACAATTAATAACCATGTAAAAAAAACAAAAAAAAAAACACAGGGTGTGAACGCCTTACTTCGCGATTCGGCATTTTTATCAATTGATGCCGCGTTCGTCAACACCTTTTTTTGGTTACTCCTTCGAATGTTTCATACTGGGAAGGCGAGCGCGTGCGGCGCGTAGACGCATTTCCAGCATTCTCCTTGATGCTTGGAAAATTTAGCAATAGGTCTATTGAAAGCAGAGCTGCATGCCAAAAACATCAACCGAAGGCGGTTTTCGTTTCAAGACTTTAATCAGAAAGTAAAACATAATTCAGCTTCCCCGTCCGTATCCAGCGGTCCGTAGCGGTCTGCCAGCAGTATACCACTCGAATGACGTCATCCTCGTCCCTGCCGCCAGGAGTCGCTTCACCGCCCAAAAGAAGGGGATCGGCATATGACTGGAGCAAAGAAGACGCGCAGTCACCAACGGTTTCGCGCCACTTTACGGCATTTTAACGGCCCACTCACGCTGCGAGTTTTACGAGTGGCTCCCATTCGGTATCATGCGAAACGCGCCCCCGCTGGGTTCGAGAGTAGGCCGCGCAGCAGAGCTAGCAGAGCGCCGTCATTCGAGGGCGTCGAAGCAGCGCCCCTCGGCGGCGAGTCCGGGTACCTTTGACGCTGCCGATCGACACAAAGGCCCTGTCGTCCGACGACTTGTTTAACGCTTTTGGAGGCTTCCGATCCGCAAACGGCTTTTTCATAATCTAGGCCGCATTGTGAGACCGTCGTCGACGAGCGAAAGCAGACGATACCACTCTCGTTATTGTTGAGCTGCCTGCCGTTCGCTGTAAATACGAGCGAAACAACCGATCAAGAGGTGGCAGACTGTTCCGCTTCAGCCTTTGGCCACGGGCGTCTCTTTGTGTTTTTACAGAAGCTTGTTAACTTCGTTCCTGACTTTCTCGCTCTCGTTTTGTATCGTCCGCTTACACTAAAAAGAAAGAGAAATCAAAAAGAAAAATGTAGGCGACTCTGCAGGATGCTCAGAACCCCTTTTTGCGACCTTTCCTGAGCACTCGTCAGTGCATGTTTCTGTTCTTCTTTTGGGGTGTTATATATACATGGATGTGCAAATTGGATTTCTTTTTTTTTGCCATCTGTTCGTTTACTTGTTTTCTCTCGGTTAAAAGCAGCGCGACAAAACAGGGACAAAGTAAAGACGCGACGGACGACAGTGCTGCCACGTTTTTACGTTGTCCTTGTTTTGTCGAGAGCTGCACCCGCTTCGGGTTCAGCGCTCAGGGGGTGCAGCTGAGCAGTGAAAAGCTAAAAATATCGATATAAATCCCGACGATTTCTATTGCCCACCCTGCCAGGGACAGACGCGTTCCAGGCACCATACCTATGGTGCCTGGGACCCGTCTCCGATTAATGTGTTTACCTCGTCCAAAAAAAAAAATTGGTCCCTCGATTTCCGAATGATGACGTCAAAGAAGTGACACGCTGCCGACGGTCGCGATCCTGGCGGCGTCCCAACAGCTGTGGCGCATGTGGCAGACGCCTGTTCTGCTGCCGGTCGCTCTCTAGTGGTGCAGTTCACGGAAGCTTCGGCAGCTACAAGTTGGGACGCAGTGACGACAGCGACACTCGCAGTCGTTCGTGCATGCTTCTCGTAGCCTTCCCGTTAGCATTTCTACGACCAACCGCCAGGATCGCGACATACAACAACGTGACACTCCGGCTTCTGTGACGTCATTGGATGCCACTTCGGGACCCTCTTTCGATGTACGGGTGGGATAGGACAGCAAACACAACAGGGAGGCTAAACTCGTGAAACCCAAAGTTGGGGCCGAAGTTCACGGAGGGCACCGATTGGACTATCCTGATGATGACTGGGCGCTTTTTTCGCCGGCGTCCAATCGGCGCGCTCCGCGAACTTTGGGCTGCAACTTTGTGTTCGACGAGTTTAGGGCCCCAGATCGGAGACCAGCTCCGGGCACCAGAACGCAACGGAGCCTCGAGTGGTCGACCGGGATTCGTGCTGCCCACGAAGCTCGGGAGATTGCGTACTTCCCGGAATGCTGGCAATGCGGCGCAATTTGGACAGGCGGCGCCAGTGGCTTTAATTATACCGGAATCGGGCACCCAACGCTGCGGCGTTCCGAAGGTGCGACGGCCCGGTGATTTCCCCGTTACATGTTTGCTGCTGCACACGTCGTTTCTTTTTTTAATGTTTTAGTGCAGGCAATCGCGCCTTTTTTTAGAAGTCGCGTGCCAACGTAAGGAGTAAATGTCTTCCTTTATAATTCTTCCGCCTTTTTCTTTTTTCCCCAATCTTTAGTAACATAACGCCGGACGGCACCGGAGTACAGAGTTTTTTTTTTTTTTTTTTTTCTCCTTTTCTTAATAAAGACGGTGCGAAGTGGCGGTACCCTTCGAACTTAATGTCGGTTGAAACTTTAAACTAACATAAGTTTCCGCGTGCAAGCGCTCGTTACAGCATGCGCAGGCAGGTTATAGCTTTGGCAGGTTTGCAATCGCACGTGCTTGCACTCAAGAGCGAATTAAAACGCGGCGGCGTCCGGATGAACCACGTAGAAGGCGAGGCCTCCCCAGCCGTCATCCCTATAGCTTTGTTCGATTTACTCCTGCACCGGTACAGAAAAGTGTAGGGCAGTGTAATTCCGGTCGTATTTCAATACACATAAGGGAAGTGCACTGCCCTACGCTTTTCTGCATCGGTGCAGGTAGGGTGCCGCCTTCCTTGCGTCAGCGTCGACGCCAGCGCGCCTCGCAGCGTCGCACAACGAACGCGACGCTTTACCACGCGGCGACGCCAAGACGGGAACGTCTGCCACTTCGCGGCGACTCGAGCTTCGCGTATTTGCCGCTTGAGGGCGGGGCGGGGAACCAACGATAACGCCAGGCGCAAGCTTTCGCTTCTACGAGGTATTGGAGGGACCCGGCTTGCAGTCGTGTACTTTATATTAATTGTACTCTACTTATACACTCCGTGCAACGCGACTGGCGCGCCGCCGCGCGGCCGGTACCGAAGGTAAGCAGTGAGAACCCCAGAGAAAACGAAACCGAAACCACGCCGGCGTTGGCTGGTACGCATTGAAGTCGGATTGGTGCGGTTGCGGTGGGTTTACAGCATGAAGTGCTGCCTGTGCTGCGTCATTAAGTGCTTCATTAGTTATGCGTCGTATCTCCTGGAGACAAAGTTTCACAGTTTTTCACCTCGCCGATGTTTTGTGGGAAAGCGACAACGATGGAGCCGTGCCGTACGACGCGAGAAATTTGGTCTCCCGATCATGTCTGCCACTGTGTCGGCACGGCTGACATATTCAACACTGCCGCTTTGCGCTCTGCGTTTGTTTTCGTACCAGTGACGCCTACATGTGTCAGCGCCGATGGGACGAACTGAAATGCTATCCCACACTCGCGGGTATGCAGTGCCAATTTCGCTGGAGGAATGCCCTCCAAAGAAGTTTCGCCCCATCGTCCGTATGTATGATATTTCCGGACAAGTATGGCACGCGGTCTGTACTTCATGAAGAAAGATTCGGACGGTAAAAAAAGTGACAAAATATAAATCTAAAGAAAACAACAATGAAACTCGGAATCACTGGAGAATCGACGTTTGAGTATGGAAGTTTATGTGGTGTGCTTTCTTTCTTGATCAGCCTCCTTCTGGATGTGGAAACGCTGACACCCCGAGTTCTGTAGACAACAATTTAACAATTTCTTTTCTCGGCTTTAGAGCCACCTATTGCAAAGTGGTTCGAACTGGAAGTACCGTCCACTGGTCCCTTCCTACCTGTAAAGTGTGCACCTCCCACGATGAGTGGTATTATTTGAGAGCCTTTGACGGTCAAAGCCAGTTTCCATTTAGTTACGCCGCCCAAATTAAATTTCCACCTGGTTTCGGTATGCCAACTCTTTTTGTTATACTAAGTGTTGTGCCAAGTGACGGTCATTTCAAAGTACCTGCGCGCCGAAAATCAGCACCTCGCACAACAGGTTATTACACAACAGCAGACCGCAAAAGCACTTGGCGGCCAAACCGTGTTTTGGCCCACAACTTTGTTTTCTTGGCTTTAGAACCACCTTTCGTAAAGGTGTTTCAGTTGGAAGTACAGTCCACTAGTCCCTTCCTACCTCTAAAGTCTCCACCTCCCCCGACCAGTCGTATTCTCTTGACAGCCTTTTCATGGTCAAAATCGGTTCCCATTGAGTTACGCCGCCCAAACCAAATTTCCACCTGGTTTCCCTATGCCACATATTTTTGGTATTATAACTGTTGTGTCAAGTTACGGTCATGTCCAAGAACCTGTGTGCCTAAATCTGCACTTTACACAGCCCGCTATAACACAACATTTTGGGTCGAATATTGGATATCCCGTACAGCTTTATTTCTTTATTGATTAGAAACCTAACTTTCACACCTGCTGTCTCGAAGAAACTTTGCACTCTTCGTGCACAAACTTAGTGAACATCTCACTCGCCTCCAAATATCATCGTTCCAGCAGTCCTACGTTTACAGCGACGAGCGAAATAAATTTCCCACTCAGAGCAATTATGGCGGCGGCCGTCTTGTTTTTCGGAGAACTGCTCCGACTCCTTTTTCGGTCGCAACTAGAGAAATTACCCCTAATAACGACTCAAACTCAATATATAAGAAGTGGAGAACAGCTCAATGCCCTTCTGCCCCAGCACTCATGCCACGTCACCCTCAACTTATCGGCTCAAAAAGCAAAAGTTTCGTCCGTGCGCGCTTTCGCCGCCACAGCTTGGCATGCGAAAAGGCGCCGCAGGCTGCTGAACGCGCCTCACAGTCGAACGCCAGCTCCTCCGCTAGCGGCGCTGCGCGCGTTTTTCAAAGCGCCCCCTATAGTTCCCGCACGGAGTGTATAAGAGGGTGTCGTTTCCGAACCGAGAGCGCTATTCTAGGAGGGAGTAAAGAAATTTCGCATAGATAAACCAATGAACGAAGTGCATTGAAACTTTTTCAGAAAGGCGTCTTTAGATGGCGCTTTTATCATAATCGAATTTCATAAGTGTGGAGTTTGAAAAAAAAAAAAAAAAACAGTTTAAGCCCAGAATGCCGTGCTTTCTTTCTATGCAAAAAGACGGAAACTAAAGAGAGAGGAAAAAGACCCGTCTGGGGTTGAAGCCTCACCGATAGTAGACCAGACACGTGCGGATCTGCTGAATCTGCTTTCGAGTGTTTTCTCTCAAAAAAAGCTTTCATGTTTTTGCCTTACGTTGTGCCGTATTCGAGTAGCAGCCTTCAGCCAAGCGGTCTTTATCGTTTTCCACCCTGTGCATAAAAAAAAAAAAAAAAAACTTAAGAAAAACGTAACTTTTTAGTTATCGATTGTTTTTCGAAACCCTAGGCCGATGAAATTTCGGTGTGATGAATGGACCACCTAAAGACACCTTTGGGAACAATTTCATTGCACTCGGTTCATCGGTGTATTTATGCGGCATTTTTTTTTTTACGCTCAAATAGCGCTCGTTAGCACCTTGTATACACTTTGTTTCTCATCAAGACCAGACTCGTCCTTGCACAGACGACCAAGATGATGGGATCAATCAGACAGCGTCGAAAGCGCACCGTCATGGTGTGTTCGTCATGTTTCTGTACGTGTTCTATCATCGCTGAAGCAACCACTAAACAGAAAGGGCCTAGTGACTTGCACTTTTCACTCTGCCTGATTGATCCCGTTGCCTGGTATAGCGTCACGAATGCGTCTGGAACACAGTATAGACAACGAGGCGTCAGCCTTCGATATTTTAAGTCCTTTATACGGGTCATCCCGGGGCACATATCAAACACGAGTGTTGGGTCATCCTTCAACTTTTGTCCTCACTGACTGAGCACGAGTCCCGGCTTAAGGCTGACCTATAGCCCTTGTGTCCCATTTGTGCCTCGCAAGAAAGAAAGAAAAAAAAAAAACACCTTTTTTATACGGTCTTGTTATGTCTATCCCAGTGACGTCAACTGATTAAATGGTACAGACCTTTTTCAGATAACCTCATGCCATCGGTTAACTGACATACCCTCGTCCCATTGCATTCTTGGATTGCCCGCTGACTCAGGGTATGCAATCGCCGAGGATATGGGCGAAAAAGGCTTAGAAACGGACGTCGTGCGTGAGCAATACTCCGCGACAACTTTTCTTGGCAATGCAGTGGAAGGTACAGGCCCGCGTCCCCTCTCCCATTTTGAGTGTGCGCGGGCTCTCCCCTCCTCCCCCATTTTCGGGGAGAGGACGAGAGCCCGCGCACGCTCAAAATGGGAGAGGGGACGCGGGACGTACCTTCCACCGCATTGCCAAGAAAAGTTGTCGCGGAGTATAGTTCAGATTGCTTCTTTTTCTCGCGTCATAATCCCAAAATGTACGGTTGTCTGGCGATCACTGCGTCGTCGTCGTGTGCACAAATAATTTTAGTAAGCATAAGAACAATCGCAAAAAATGTGCGATGAGTACAAGAAGCTGCAGCGCGAATGTGGCTGCAATCTTAATGAGCTTCACACGTTCTACGAGGATCCTTATTTATGAGCTCAGTCGATTGCGAGCGTGAATCGGCTACTTCGCCTGCGGCAAGAGGACCGACTCCAACCCGGTGCAGGGGCCCCGATTAAGTTATCACCGCTAGGAGTGCTATTGTTTCATGGCATGTTGAGGGTACGAAAATGTGTACGCGCCATAGTCAAGATGCAGCTATCAAATTCCGAGAGCTTGTCTGCAGAGACCTCATTAAACTGCTCATATGTACCTTCGTAGTAGAAACTCGATCAAAATACCCCCCGTCGTCGTCTTGAGGAGCCATGGTGATGGCCTGTCATTAGCCAGATCGATTCAACCGGCCAAATTTCGGCCGAGTTATTGTAACCCACCATATAGCCAAAGTCTAACCAGGTCCCCACCATACACACACCGTTGCCTATCCGGATAGCTATGCTGCCAGAACCAGCCGGTATTTCAAGCCTTAAGTCGCTAGACGGCGTTGTCGGCGGCGCAATTTTCAAGATGGCGGCGCCCTTAAAAAAAATGTCTACGCCAGAAATTTATGAGCAGGACTAGTTTATCCGTCCACCTAAGATGAAGGAGGCGCGAGAAATGTCAAACAACAGAGTGCTCCTTGCAGCTAAAATTTAATTAAAGAAATTGTTTTTCTATGATTAACTTTGTAAATGTTACTTTAAATGCAACTTTAAAGTTACGACACGTTCCAATGTCAGAAAAGTTACGAGGACGTGTTTCTTTCGCACTCCTGGAACCCGTAACGGAACCTTGTTCAAAGAACTAGAGGGAACCCGAATTGAGCTTTCGTTCCTGTTTTAGAGGAACGCGTACTACACTGCCCGTGCAGCATGCACGTAAAAAAGGTATCTTTGGCAGGCTTGCGATCCCTCGTGCTTACTTCACGAGCAGCGAAAGATTGCAAGCCTGCCAAAGTGAATTCTGCCCGCACTTGAAGTTGGTCGATCGGTGTGGGCAGTTGTTGTTTGTGACAAACAGCAACTGCCGACAACTTAGAAGAAAACCCAAACAATAACGACGAGTCTCCGACAGTACTCGATCGCACAACTTTGTTCTGGCCATTAGTTTCTTTTTTTCATAGAGGCTCGTGATCGTCGAGAACGGCAAGCAACAACAGTGCGAAGCAGGTTCACGAACACCTGTTGTTCGACAACTTCGAATTCTCCTCTCCCTGCAAAGTAACTTCAGGGTTAAAGTATCGTGGCCCATTGCAACCCGTCGCTGCGCTCGCTGATCTAGTGGAGGGAACGGGTTCACGCTGGCACACTACACAATCAACCACGTTGGGCAAATTAAAAAAAAAAAAAAAATAAAGATATACAAGCAAAGGTCGACTTCGTGACCTTGACAACCCAGACCCCCCTCTGAAAATGGCGACGACGTTTATCAAGACATAACCCAGTTACCATTCGCCGCATTAGTCGACGAGCATGCAGGCGGCGTAGCCTTAGAACGGTGCCAGCCAATTTACCACTTAGGCCGAGACGTCGACAAAAACTATACCACGTGACCCCTTCCTCTCTCGTTCAAGGTCACGAGAGGTCAGCTCGTGAAGGTCACCGCAGAGGTCAACGTAGCCGACGACGTCGTGCGACGTTGAACCTCTACAGGCACTTCTGAAAAACGACTGCACGTAGCGGCGCGGAGGCTTTACGAGAACAAAAACTGGTTCAACAAACACATAAAAATAAAAAAAAGCAAAGAACGAGTAAAAGAACGTAAAGAAAACGCGAAGATTTACGCTGGTAGTCGACGCCGTAAGTTCGGTGGCCATGTTGTTGTAGTGACCGTATATACTACCGCGAGCTATTTTGGTAGCAGCGGGTGCCCTTTGTTTTTATACTTCCTTCTGCTGGTGTTTCATCCACTCCAAAACGAAAGTGGGCTCATAGTGTGAGAAGCTACGAGATGTGTTCAGTTTCGTTTCTCTTTTTTAATTATTATTCGTTACTTCTTTATTCCTGCGTTTAACGGCTTTGTCAATAAACCGACGTATTGTTTCCCGAGAAGGATATGAGCTCCGCAGATAGGGTGAGCTGCTTCGCCGGAGGGTCATAAAAAGAGTTTCGGCGATAACTGAGTGGCACTCGGTTAAATAAACCTCAGATCTAAGACGATACTGCATTCGTTTCACAGTTTACTCTAGTAGAGTTACACTGTAAGGAGCCCGTGGCAGCTAGAGGTACACCGGTGGAGCTTTCGGATAAGCGTTTTCTTTGGTGTTTACGTAGCAGACGATAGAAGGGGAGCAGACGACGAAAAACTTGGCGTTTCAGGGTTGTCAACCTCTCTGAAGATTAAGGTTAATTTGGTGTCGCCTCATTTCGTTTTCGTTTTGCTTGTATTACTTCCCAGTTAAGTTCGGAAAAAAACAAGTTGTATATATATATATATTTTTTTTTTTCTATCTGTCGTAGATATATATGCACTACTTCCGTTTCTCGTCATTCGCTTTCACACGCTTTATCCCCCCCCCCCCTTTTTTTTCCGCTTTCCCCCCAAAAAACTAAATGTAAGTTTTTTTTTGTTTTGTTTTTTTGCTTTGCGAAGCAGACGACGCGAAACGGACATAGCAGACGCGAGGCGGAGGATGCGTTCAAAAGTGCCTCTTCTTTTTTCCCACGGATTCGCGCCATCTTTTTTTATTTCCCCTGGAAAAAGAAAATCGACTTAGATAACGAGCGTGTGTACTCTTCCTTTCTGGGTACACGCGTCGTGTAAATATCCCGAGGTGTGGCATCTTCCTCCTCCGAAAAAAGACGATAATCTGCGTCAGCGAGAGAGCGGTAATCGACACTCCAAGTAGTGTACAAGGAGAACGAGAGGTAGCACCGGCACTCCGTTTCCGGTACCTTCGCATCCCGCTCCAGTTTCGCACCCTGCCTACCAAACGCCCCATCGAGCGTCACCGCCCCCGCCTACCTCGCTGACTCGTCACCCCCGAAGCGAGTTTGAAAAACAAAAACGACGAGAGAAGAAGAAATCTCGTTCTAGCAGAGCTTGTTTTCGCAGCAGGGGTGAGGGTTAGCGTGTGAGAGACTCGCGTTGCTCGAGTACCTGCCTTGCTCGGGGAAGTTCAGATCGGAGTGCCTTCTCCTTCGTACGTCCGGATTCTTAACGAATGCCGTGGAGTACGGTCCTGGTACGACGTGATGCGCCGATTTCACGACGATGGCTCAAGGGAAAAAAAAGAAAGAAAGAAAGGAAAAAGATGGATAAAAAAGGAATTTGTTTCTTTGATTGATCCGGAAAGTCGCGTATAAAACGCTGGAGGATGAATTATTTGAATCGTCGTCTAAGGCAGGGGTTTTAACCTGGACCCTTAAACCGGGGGATTGGGGGGGGGGGGGGGGGGGGGCGGTGCTCATATAAGCTTGTGTAGGTAACTATGCGAAAAGAAATTTCGGGGGATCGATCTCACCCCCGTCACGTGACAGCGTCTCGTGACAGAGTGTCATATTAAAGTGACGTCACCGCGTCATGTAACAGTGTCATGTAACGTGATGTCATACTGTCACGTGATAATAGACAGTTTTAGTATAGCGTTGCTGGCTCTTGCGTACGCAATACGCAATAGTATAGCGTACGCTAAAAATGACCTGCTCGGACCGAATTTAGCTGTGCGTTACGTTTTCGAGTGAACACCGCGCGTGACCTTGGTTAAATTTGCTAGAGCCGTAGAATTCCGCGTGCTTATAGCGCAACCATGCTCCTGGAAAGAAATATTGAAAAAGAAAAAGTGTCCAATCATTTTATTTCAGATTAAACCAAGCCACAACTGCCTCGTCAAGCGCGCTTTTCTGCGGGGTACAGAGGCTACGAGTACGAGTGCGTAGCCAAATTCGATCACTGAGCCTCCGTCAGTCGTCCCGTGGAAACGGCACTTTTTATCAATGCTATCGCGGAATGAAATTCATTACCCTGATGTCCAGTGCATAGTGAGAACTTCGGCGATTTCTTTTAGAGTCGTTCGTCCGTCGGCGATGAACTATGGGAATAGGCTTAGCGTTGAGCAGATTGCAGCGTCGACGCACACTGCGAGCGGCGAACATTTCCACTGTGCATTCCTTCAGCTGCAGGGCGATCCGATTCGACCGCGGTAGGTCCCAGAAAGAATCGCCGAGCTGAACACCACGCAATTTCACCTAACACAGAACTTCGAAACACCACGTCGGCCTTGCTGCGCCAGTCGAGGCAACCGCCATCTTGAAACTGGCGCTCTCGTTGGGTCCGAGATCTCTCGAGAGCGTCCCGCAAGGCCCGCTAGCCAGCCACGCAAAATCTCCAGCATTGCGTGCGTACGCAATACGCTAGCCCTTCTATTGCATTCTGTGCATGCGCATTCACGACCCGCAACCTCCTTGCGTACGCAAAGCTATGCGGAGGGCAAGTTCGTCTGCTCCTTGCGCAGGGGGTAGCGGTGACGTCAGAACGCCGAGCCCTGATTGGCTGATCGCGACCCCCTATCTGAGCGTCGTCTGCTCCTTTGCAACGTCGTCTGCTCGCAACGTCGTCTGCGTCTGTCTTACCTTTCCTGTGGCTTTCGGAAGTGCAGGTCCTTACGAGCGAGCTCGACTTCGAATTTCAGAGGGCAGACGAAATAACTCGAGTGGTACGTTGTTTGATGTCTTCTAAACAAATCTAAACGATCGCTCCCTAAATGCTGTTGGTGAGAACGTCTCCAAATTCTAAATAGCCCCCCGAGAAAACGGAAAATAAAGGTCATGCCAAAACCAACGTTAAAACAATGTTCGCGCTCTCCATTGGGCTACGTCACGTGTTGTACCATTTGCAAATGGAGCAGGCAGCCTACAAAACACAATATTTCGCACGCTGTTTTCTTTTTTTTCGCTGGAGTAAGTTTTTTTTTATTATTATTAATTTCACATGATTAAACTTATTGTCCCAAGGTGCGGCATCCTCCAACCGTCGGGAACGAGCTGTACAGCTCCCCTATCACAACACTGGATGAATGAATGCACCCTCTGGTTTCTGGGCGGTAGCTTGCGCCACCTATCTTAAAAAAACCAAAAGTACGATTCATTCACTGGCCCTTCTAAGCCAAGTTGCACCCCATATTTGACGTCACGTTTTCGCTGCTACCGGTATATCCTCTATAAGCCTCTCGAACCAAATGCAAAAATCCAACAACTTCACGAAAAAAAAAAAAAAAAGAGGTTTATTTTGACTGCTTGTGTGGGTTACTACATATATTCCGTCTTATTAAAACTGTGCAGTACAGCCAAAGCTCCAGGGGAGCGGGCGTATCCCAACCTGTTCAAGAGGAGGAACAGGAAAGAAAGGCTGGGAATCCCAGCCTCTCTCCTCCAGTTTCTAACTTCCCTCCCTTTGAAAAGTTTGGGACACGCTCTCTCCCGTGTGACTTTGGTTGCACTGCACGGTTTTAGTGAGACCGGGTGTAGCTCGGAATGTCTATTAATCTGCCGAACCAATTTTGAGGCAAATTAGTGACTAATGCGATGAGTCGGGGTGGACTCGCAGATTTGAAGTCATTTCATAATCATACGAATACATTTATTAGAAAGTAATCGCAAGAGTAATCCGATTACTTTTGGAAGTACTCGAATAACCTGTAACCGTTCCTACTGTTTCTACAAGTTTCCTGCCAAGGGATCCTCGAATGAACTCTCCTATAGAAAAATGCTTTATCAAAGTTGGTGAATTAAGCGGATAAGTAGTTTATAATTTCGTGATTCTAATACGACAATGATCATTACAAAAGACCATTTTCAAATAGGCAGAAAAATCTCATTTTGCATATCAGAAGTAATCAGAAAAGTACCCAAAAGTAATTGTAATTGTAATCGATCACTTTTTTCTTTCTTTTTGGAGTAACGCGTACAAGCGTGGGTTCGAGTGAGCAGTCCCGTTCTTTGGCGTTACACAGCGGAAGCCCCTCGCTGCGCGGATGACGACACCTCGTGTCGTTTCGGACGACTCGCAGACCTGCCCGTGCCTCGGTTGAAAAATCGAGTGCCTCGCCGCTCTCCCCGGTCTTCCTCCTCCCCACTTTAGAGTTGAAGACATCCGTTCCCACGCATTCCAGGCTCCTTCCGATGTCTGGGAACAAATGGAACCGGAAAAAAAGAAAATGCCAGCGGCCATATGACTTTAGCGACGCGACGAAGCTTCTGACGCGTTCGTTGGCGTCAATGGATAAGCATGTTTGGACTGGCCACGCATGTCTGGTCGTGCCTTTTGTGAGCGTCGAATTTCTCATGCGACCGTTTTTTATTCATTTTTTTACTTTTTTTGTGTGTTTGTGTAGCCATTAGTGTGGAGAAACCGGCGCTATGATACGGAAAAATTGACATTTCCGGAAAATTTCAGAAGACCTCGCGGCGAGGGGAATTATGGGGCTGTTCATATGTACGCTTGTGTCGACGCCAACACTTCGTATATCCTGAAAGCGGCACAGTTCATCTTTCTTTTTATGCCAATGAGAGCTCAGATCGCGGGCAAAAAAAAAATAATAATAATAATAAATCAAGCGAATACAATGGGAGGTTACCAGATACTCCGTTTGGTTTTCCTTGTGTCTTCTCTGCGTTCTGCAATCATAAAATGCTAAACTCACGTCAAATCCTTCTATACCAGGGAAACCTCGCGTGCCGTATACATGGGAACGTCACAGTACGTCAAGCAGACGTTGGGGGCGTCGCATACTTTCGGAAAGGACCATTAGGCGCTCGTCCGCGGTTAGAAAGGCTGAATTTAGTGCGCCTGTACGCCGGAGTCACACCGCTTGTACATCACACAACAGAAAGACAGTCTGCAGAGAGATTCGAACGTGCGTCGCCGGGAAATTCGTGCTTCGAATGCCGCATGGGGCAACGAGTTCAAAAAGGAAACTTGGCACGTGGCATCTAAAAACACTTAAAGGGGCACTGAAGTCATTTTTGAAAAAGATTGTTCGTGATCTTATATTGCTTAAATGGTGTTAGTTCCCAGATATACTCAACCGCGTATTCATCTCGGGGCAATAGAAAAACACGTGGACTCCTTTTTCTCGCGGACTACATTGTGTGGACCGATGAAAGCCTTATAATACGCGCAGATTCCGAATGATTTCATTATACCTTGTTTCGTATAGAGTCTGATAGGTATACATTCGTGTAAGACCCCTCTTTTTCTCCACGGGCGGAGCCATCGCTTGCAACTCGCCGACAAGCGCCCCTCGTCGACCACTTCACTCGGAAGAAAATTCTTCCCAAAAAGGGCGTTTCGCGATCTTTGAACACTCTTTTAACGAGGAAATAAGCTACGCACGATTGTGGTTTCTGGTTTGTTCGGATGCTTTGAGCGTCTAGATTGAGTTGTCACTACAAAAGAACGATCTCAGAATCGACTTCAATGCCTGCAATGTGCCTGAAAAAAAAATCCTTTTAGTAATTGGCAAGTGGCGTGAATATGACCCTCCTAACAAACCGTACCGGATACGTTGGTCACTAAACGACATAAGCGTTATGATGATAATGCAATTAATGCAAAGGTGCAAGGGAGCTGGACAAGTGTATCAACAATCTTACACGAAGAAGGGGAACAAGGAAGATAAAAACGATAAACATTAATTTCCCAACGCTAATGCGCGACTGAAAAAAAAAAAAAAGAATTCCCTCTGATCTTGGTTCGACACAAGGACCAGGCAAATATTTTTCAGGTGAAGAGTTCAGTGGAAGCTCCTTCCACCCCTCTCCATCTCAGCAGAACGAACGCTGGAGAGGAGGCGACCTCCTCTCTAGAGTTCACTCTGCTAAAGTCGAAAGGGCAGAGAGAAGCTTTCCTTGAACCAATTTTTTGCTTGAACTGTTAAAGGCATACTTCAACGAAATTTGAAATATTCCCGTCGTGTTCAAAAATAGGTTGAATATGATCCACAATATCCGTAAATGACAATCGCACGTTTGTATTTTGAGCCTGGTGGCTGTATTTTCCGTTATAAACGGCCCACTCTGGCAAGCGTTCGGAGAAGGCCCAGCGGAGACCACGTGACATCCAACGCAATCGTGACGTAGGTCGTCTCAAGACGAGCAAAGCTACGGCGAGGCTGACGTCGAGAGGATGGCCTAGTCGTTCCAGCCACCGAAGCGGCTGCTTTTGTACAAATTTTGAGTGACGGGTTAATCTTCTATAATCTTGTAGGGGGACAATAGCGACTTCTGCGACACACAAAAGGGATTCTCGGGAAGAGGGGAGTTCCTCCTCCCCCTCTTCTTTCGTCGGGGCCGGAGGCGAGACAACCTCCGTCACTAGCTGCCAAGGTTCCTAGACGGGCATTACAAGCGAGGCGTTAGCGACATCCACCAGGTGCTCTTTGCTAATCGTTTAATTCGTTTTAAAATTCCTTTTCGTGACTTTTTTAACAAGATATTGGTATGTTCGATTTGATGGTGCTTTTTTGAACACATATAGACCAAAAAATGAGCGCCCCCGGCTATAGTTGTGCTTGGAGATTTGTGTTTGTCCTTCGTCACCCGTGTTCCCCTTCTCCAGGGATTATTATCGTTACAGAAGTATGCCTGTCAACACAAACTTATCTAAAGGCAAAAAAAAAAAAAAAAACACAAAAAAAAACACTGACAGCGATCTTTATCTTCAAAGTGCTACAATGCATGAAGTGCAGTATTTAAGGAGCGATCGTGTTAATTTGTTTAGAAGACAATAAACAGTCTAGTACAGTACAGGCCACGTGGCGTCAATATACGTATGCGTAGAAAAATATAGATCGCGTGACATCAATTTCTTCGCCAAATTTAGCGGGGAAACTGAATTGGTGAATAGGGCTCGTGACAGCAAGTCACGTGACGTGAATTTCCCAGCCCAATTTGCACGGACGGACGGACAACATTTCAGGAGTTGGGGGGAAGGGAGTGTTAAAAAAAGTATATTAAAATAGGAAGTAGGGGTCTGGGGTAATGATTTACTCGAGTAAAGCCAGAACCTCGCCCACTGAAGCTTCAAGGACCGAAACAAACCACAAAACAAGACCTAAAAAGATCCCGTCAATTAATCACAAATATTCCATATTTTTATTATTTATATATATATATATATATATATATATATATATATGGGTTATTTTTCGCCGAAATACGTTGGAAGAGTTTACGGTATCCCGCCAAACTCTAAAGAGAGATGAAAGCGCTCTTTTCGGTCAAGCGACCCTGGTGGCGCCATCCATCGGTAAACCTGTGAACTTTAATCGATATGCCGCTAGACTGTGTGTGCACGCGTGCGTGCGCGTATGGTTATATGTGTGTGTTTGTGTGTGTGTGTGTGTGTCTGTGTATGTGTTTTATGATACCTACTTTCGATTGCTCAAAAAAAGGTGTCTCGCAAGAACTTAAAGCATTATATTAAAAAAAAATGTTTTCTCACTTGCTCGTAAGAGGGTTTAGTTTACAGCTTGCCGAAAAGAAATCGAGTGCAAAGAGAAAAACTGCAAAAAACGCGTTTACTAAAAAAAGAAAAAAGAAAAAGAAAGAAGAGTGATTTATAAAATGATGGGCACGAAGACGGGCAGGACGATTTCTGGTCAATTTCTGGTCACTCTCCTTTAAAGACATTTCTGTTCTTAAACACAGAGAGCAAAATTAATTTATCGAAAAGAGAAAGAGCTCGACCCAGCCGAATGCAATACGCTGGCTCGCGACTTGGTGCGGGTGATGGAGGCGGAGGAGTAAAAAAAAAAAAAAAAAAGAATAAAGATGCACGTACGAGAAATAAAAATAAAAATAAAAAAAAGAAAGCGCGATCAAAGAGGCGAAAACAAATAATTATGTAAAATAAAACGAAGCTCACGCATAAAACGATAGTCAGAAAAAATTTGATCGGAACGTGCAAGCCCTTAACTGAAGCCGCGCTCAGATTATCAATATACAGAGTGTCACAAAAGAAAATTTACACGCTTTTTTTTTACCGCAAAAATAAACTAGGCATCGCCGAACGCTCATTCTCCGCACAAAGGTAGCTCTAGAGGTCACAACCAGATGCCAAAGTTTCAACCCGATCCGATAACTTAATCAAAAGTTACAAGTGATTTTCTAAAAATTTTAATGGGAAAATGGCAGCCGACGGAGTTTTCAAACAAATGGGGCTCTATGGCACAAGAAACCGAAAACAGACAAAAATGGGCTCCATTTTCCCATAAAAATTTTCAGAAAATCACATAACTTTTGATTAAGTTATCTGATTGGGCTGAAACTTTGGCATCTGGTTGTGACCTCTAGCTCTACCTTTGGGCGGAGAATGGGCGTTCGTCGATGCCTTGTTTAGTTTTGCGGTAAAAAAGACCGTGTAAATTTTCTTTTGTGACACCCTGTATACGCCATACAATAAACTGTCCGCACACACTCTCTAACCGCTCATTCACACTGGAAGCGGATCCGCCTTCGCAAAGCGGTTGCGAACGCGGTCGTATGAAGATCCAGTGCAATCGCACGCGCACTTGATGTCATGGAGTGCGCGTGCAAATGTATTGGATCTTTATGCAACCACGTTCTAACCGCTTTGTGAACGTGGATCCGCTTCCAGTGTGAATGAGCGGTAAGGCGAGTTTCTTCCTTCCTTGGCGGCCCTGTCGCACTGCTCATATAGAAACTATACGTTTAGACACGTTCGAAGCACACGTGTATATATAAAGCAAACATGTTTCGAACGATGCTTGAGACGTTGCCGCCGATGATTATCTCATCATGACTGCAGCCGTGTCTCTTGTACACGATGTAAGTACGAGTGTTGGGAATGCTTCTTATAAGAAGACAGTACACAAGGCGTGTCCTTGCTCTCTTTTCTTCTTTAGAGCGTCCTGTTCGGACTCGTCGCTTTGAATAATTTTGTCGGTGCACGGGTGCCAACTTGGGCTTCTTAGCAGGCTTTGCCCCTGAGCCGAGAAGCCACGAAAAAAATTTTGTCTGTCCGCAAAAAAAGAAAAAAAGTACCGTTTGGTGACACGATAGCCCGTTCCTACATCGTTCGCTTACGTAGGAGGCGATACGTTCGTCTTCGTCCGACGAGCACGTTCGGCAACGTGGCGATGATGCCACCGCCGACAGTGCGAATAAGAAACTTCTCGGTGGAAACAGCGGGAATATATAGTATATATGTATCCGCTGAAGCGCATTTTTGAGCACGTAACTCGTCTCCGCTTTTTTTTTTTTTTTTGCATGTTTTACGCACGTTTGTTGCGTGTCTGTATATGCTTAGAACATGTGTGCAGACGGATTTTTGCACAATGTGTTAGCGGCTTGGGCGCAACTTTATAATCCACCGAAGGATCCCCAATGTCAAGATCAAAAATGCCCTCACGATGAAGTTCCATGTATACCCTGCCAATCTAATTTTTTTTTTCTTTTTTAATCTCTGGATTGAACAATTTTTTAATCCTTCTTGTACACGTTACAAAAAAATTCAATTACAATCAATATTGCATTTTATAAAAAAAAAATATTCGATTAGATTATACTCTATTCTTGAAAAAAAAAAATAAAAAAACGAACAAAAACTAGCCGTTACTTTTACGATTACTTCGAAGTTTCGGAACAACATATTTTCCTGCCGGTGTAGAAACGTGTCTTTCGTAGCGTTCGTTTTTTTTTTTTTTTTTTTTTTTTTTTTGTATTAGGATTACCGAAAATTAAACAATACTTATTCGCTCAATTCGCCAATTTCGGTAAATCATCCTCGTGTCCCAGACTCGATTCGAGTATTTCTCGGAAGGCGATTCGTGCAAACGAAGGGCGCCATTAAAAAGAAGTCGAGGAAAAATGGTAACTGTTACGATTCGTTTTAGTATACTCTTCCAAAATTGATCGGATTACTCCCGCGATTACTTCCTAATAAATGTATGAGAACAATTAAAATATCACTCCAAAAGTAATCGGTTACGAGTAATTTGACTTAAAGGGACCATGAAATGATTTTAAAATCGAATTTCATCCACCGCACGTCGTAAAAGGTGTGAAAAGAAACACAAAAACACAAGACTAGGGAGCCAAAAAAATTATTTGCTATAGAACTTTTAAAAGAAAACTGGACTCTTTTGCGACTTCTTTCCTTCGAAAGCTCTGCCTTTTCACTACGATGCATACGCAGAAACGGTGCACGTCAGCCGAATCCACATCGCCTATTGGGTAAGAGCCTACCTCACCAGCACCGCGATCGTAAACAATAAATAGCAGGCGAATGTTTCCTAAAAGTTTTGTTAAATAATATTCAGATCCACATTTTGTAGCATAATTAGAGATCTGTGGCGAAAATTGCCAAATTTGATAATGTTGAGAGCCAAGCGCCATCTATCGTGTGGTAAACGAAGCAACTACTGCGCGTGCGCAGTAGGGCAGGGCCAAGTTCAGAACGGTTATTTCCTTTGGTTTCCTTCCTCTCCAAACTCTGAACGTTTAGTTTTCTACGTGTTCATCTCGCGCGTGCCGACTTCAAGCAGCAAGAAAGAAATGTACTTAAAACAAACCACGACGAACAAGAACGCTGGATCCACAAACACCCGAGAAGAGCGACAACAGCCGCGAATCCCGCTCCGACGAAGCTCTCTGAATATAGGCCTAGCAGGCACTCCGACTTGGCGCAGCGTTGCTTCGTCGCAAGACCGTCTGCCTACGACCGGCTGGCGTACTGAATGGAATATGCCCGCGCTACCCTTGTGGACCCTTCCGTATTATAGTTTGATCGCTGACCTCAATTTTAGGTTAAGAGGAGAGGTCAATCTCTTCCCCTTGTTTTCCGAGGCAGTGTTGACGAACACTCGTCGAAAAGGGACCCTCGTCGATCCTCTCCTTGTTTTGTGTGATATAGAGCTGAAATAAACGCTGTATGGATTACCTTCGTGGCACGGTATGTACACTTTGTTATTGGTATGCCATTTTTATTCTGACAGACTGCACGTCACTGTCGAGCTGTAACAGTTCGTGGGAGGTATACGTGCAATACCGGTCCAACCTTTCTTTGCCGAGTGTCGCGTCAGTATCGAGTTGCAATTGTAAAAGATCGGTCCCGAAGCGCTTACCAACAGCGCGAATACAGCACTTCATCAAACGCGCGCGTCCGCTCCGAGTGTGAACAGGTATTTACGTGGCTCTTGCTGACAGTTCAAACGTATCTTTTTTAATGTCGGCTCGCTCCTGCATCTCCGAGACCGCGAAAAACGCCGCGGAAAATTGTTCCCATCTGCACTTCCCAACAGGCATGCCGGCGTATGGGACTAGTCCCATGCTGTCGCTGTAGCGCAACGTATCTCATTGAATTTCGCTCAGCTGCGATGCGGCGATGAGAGGCGCCGATTCAGAAAATACGTCGGTGACATCGGCGCAGTAAAACCCACCGGCGCACCCCAACTCGCTAACGCTCTCATCTCCTACTGCAGAGAGAACTTCCGGTTCCGGAAGCAGCGTACGTCACGGCTTGTTTTGCGGTCAAGAAAAAGTCGATATTTCATTAATTTTTTGTGTAGAAGTTAATAAACCGAGACGAAAACGGATGCCTGTTCGGCATTCAGTGAACATTGACGGTTTATTGTAAAAGTTATCTGGAAAAAGTAAAAAAGTCATTTCATGGTCCCTTTAAGGAGGGTAGTCAATACCATTACAAGTCTGGCCTCGAACCGGTAAACGTCACAAACGCTTAGTTTGTAATGCGTAAATAGCGAAGCTAAATAGTAACATCGTGCAGCCAGCGCGTTTTGTGATATAGACGTATATAGCCATGAGACGACAGCCCCGCCTTTCGGTAAACTCGAGCGGGGAATTCCGGTTATGCATAAAACATGCGCATACCGCGAAATCTCGCGGTGCGGCCGGGTGTCCCAGTCGGTCCTAACAGCTCACTTAGCGGTCGCGACGAGCGCGCCCAGAGAGGAGACAAAATGGAGGACGCCGTGACGCCGCGGAAATATATTTTCGACAAAAATAAAATAATAAAAAAAGAAACTCGAGAGGCACGAAAGAGATATGCAGGGAGCCTGAGGCAGCGACAAACCGCTACATACTGTATACAAGTTGTCACACCTGGCAGGCGGAACGTGTAAAAAGAATTAAGAAAAAGCCCTTTACTAAACTGCGTGACCTTTCTAATCTTGCAATAAAATTTCATGTTTCAATTTTTTTTTTATGTTAGCTTTCAGCTTTCAGACGCTTGATAAAAGAAAAATAAACTTCAGCTTCCAGCATATTTCCCGGGTTATAGGGAGCATTCACTGGCGGCCGTAGTTGAGTCCACGGCCACGGAGCACGTGCTCACAGTGAGCTTCCACAATTGTTTTGCAATGTGCATTTCACGTCATCAAGATTGCCGCGGTCTTGTAGCCGTGAGCTCGTTCTGAACACGCGCTGTGAACGGCGCACTCAAATGTGGCGATGTGTTAGTCCGCCGAAAAATACTTCGGGCTCGAGATCAAACCGTGTCGCCACCGCGCGGCCGAAATCGGAAACATGCGAAAGCGGGGATACCGCCGTGCGTCGTCTGCTACGGGCGCACGTTCAGAAGTGTAGACATCGACGACGCAAGCCCGATTCCGGCTCAGCTTGACCCTCCTTAATAAATGTTTGATGTTTTAGTTGTCGTTTCGTCTTACTAAAGGTTCTGTTGTATTGTTTCACATGCTTGGAAATACAGCGAAGCTATTGTTATCAAGTCAGCAGCTTTTATAATCTGAGTGTGTCGGTTCGTATACAACCGCTGGTCCCACGTATTTCTGTTATCTCGGACAAACAATAGCTTTCATAAAACATTGAATGCTAATTGGAGCTGTGGTTGGATTAGAAAATTAACCCGACTGATCGCCACCCCTTTTGTAGACTAACCAATCGATAAATCCGTTGGTTGATTTTTCGCCGGTCATATTGCATGAAAGAAGTGACTACATATTTTTTACTATGTCATGAATGGCACATTGCATTCGAATTATAAGCTTCTCGTTGTGACGCCTACAGAAATGTGAACACGGGAAGCCTTTTAAAGTGAAGTAATTTTTAAGTTATTATTTGAACAGTAAAATCACCCTCGGTGACAATCACAAGCACGTTGAAGTGGTTTACCGTGCAAGCCTGTGTCATAAAAGACATAAAGACGTCGGGAATATTAAAACAGGCATCTTTTACTTTTTGCTGACTTCGCTGTAATTGCGGATATCGCAATTACAGTATCACTTGAATAATCTAAAAATAAATTGATGAACTGCCCAGTCCCGATGTGCGTTAGGTGAGGGTGGAGGGTGATGGGAAAGTCTCGTGAAGGTCGCTAGCCCTCATCAGTAAAAGAGTGTCGCTGCGGCCGATGCTGTCTGTGTCGTGGTGCGGGTTGTTTGCTGGAGTTGCAGAGTCTACTGTGTTTGAATAGAAGATTATTTAGCCCGAAACTTGTAATATTAGCCTATTGCCATCCGCGGCCCTCCCCAAGAAGGTTGAAGCGGGTGAACTCACACTACCTAGAAGAGCATTTAATAACACCAACGTTGCTGCGTTGCTCGGTTACACTTGTTCATTACACTTGCTGCAGATATATTAGAACAGTCTGTTTCACTTGTTTCAGTTGTGCTTCCGACGTGCAGTTTGCGCATCGTAACTAGAAGAAGCACTCTTTCCTCATCGCAATGTAGTGGAATTGTTCCGACTCCGAAAAACTTACCCACATTATGGCACATTAAAGGGAAACATTGACTGCAGAGGAACTCAATAGCACAGCAATTTTCAATACAGCACTAAATTATCTTCATGCTAAATATTTATATTACTGCAAAAGCCAGAAGTTAAAAAAACATGAATCGAACCTGCGATTTCACAGCCCACAGTACCAGTATTATGTTATCCGGGTTGGAATTTGATGTTTTGTTGAATTCCCACGGTGTTAAACCGATACATATATTTAAAAGACATATATATTTAATATAAATGGTGCGATTTACCTGACGACAGGCATCCGTCGTGGTGATATATGCTTCCCAACGTCTGCCTAGAGCAGACGACGCATCCACACGAGCGATTATTTAAATTTAGGCCGTACACGGTTAACACAATTCGATCTTCACCGAAGCACCGGAGTGTACCGCACCATTTTCAGCTAAAAGTGTTCTTCTACCGACACTATGCTACAAAATAAACGCAAGAATCTATCACCGTCTCGCGCGCGAACGTAGAGAGCCTATGGGGCGGCCGTGCTTCTATCCCCACTTTGATGATGATGATAGCGCGACAGTAGCGCCACCTTTAGGTCGATCTCGAGGCCAGTAAAAGAAAAGTTTTTTTCTAAGATAGTCCGCACCCGGTACTGTATTTCGCACGTAAAATTTTCTTACAAAGCGCACTTCGAGAAATGCCCGCTTTATTCGAGCACAAAAAGAAGGAGAAAAGCTTCTTGGGGTATATCATACAGAAATCACCATTAACATCAACTGCCATTCATATAATCCAGGACGCGTCGTCACAATGACCGATCTTAAAACCAAATTAGTTCAATAGCCCGCGACTGTAGCTAATGGCGCCGCGTAAAATTTCAACTTCTAAACTTGTAGAGTCCGCGAAGTATACAATGAGAAAGATACGATACCTGCAATTCAAATACATATTAAAAAAAAAAAGTTTCACGGGGAATTCATGAGTTTTATGTAGACAGTGGAATTTCCGGCTTTAACATAAAAACTCCTATAAACACCTGTTGGTGACAGTAATACAAAATTCGTTAAAACCGAGAAACGCCGATAAACATCTACCGGTGTGAAAAATCCAAAATCAGTTACTAAAACCGAAAAACACTCATTTCTGCAAATGTTTGCCTCAACAACGGAACTGTTTTCATCGAAACCCTCCCCCCCCCCCCTCCCCCTCTCGTGCTTGAGTTCTTAGTTTTTCATTCATGTTTATCACCGATAATCACCGGTTTTAGAGTCAGCCCGAAACAGATCATCGAAATACACAGATATAAAAACTAAAAAAAGAGACACCGTTAAACATTCTCCGATTTTTCTTAGAAATAAACGCCGGAAAATCGACGTTTAGTTACATGGAGGGTTTCGTGTTTTTGGCATAAACGGTGAACTCCGAAAAATAACACCCCAAAATGGTGTAATCAAAATTGAAAAAAAAAAAAAACTCGAAAGGCCTTGAATTTATTATTTTTGCCAACAATTTTAATCCACATATTAAATTTACGTATAAATACTCTGATACAGAAATAGAGTTTCTAGATATTAAGGTAAGACTTACTGAAAATGGTTTGAAAACAACCTTATATCGAAAACCTACAGATAGACGTCAATTTCTACATTATAAAAGCTGTCATCCAATACAAAGCAAAAAAGGTATACCATACAGTCAAATGCTACGCTTAAGACGCTTATGTTCAGGAGATAAGGATTTTGATATAAAAGCTAGAGCACTAGGAGAGGATTTCATTAACCGTGGATACCCCTTACCGCTAATAAATAATTCTATATCAAAAAGTCGAGCGATCTCTCGGAACGCGTGTTTAGTAGAGCGGCCGAAAAGAAATAATCATGAATTACGACTAATCTTACCTTGCCAATCAAAACGTCCAAACATAAACAATATTCTTAGACGACACATGAATATTTTACAGATGGACACAGCTTTAAAGACAGTTATCCCTCGACCCCCTGGTATAGCGTTCAAGAGACCACGTAATTTATTAGATTTATTTAAACAGTCCCGAAACTCCATTGGACGTAGCCTGGTCCCGATTGGTTGCACCAAGTGCAATCATAACCAATGCAGTTTATGTGGGGACATAATTATAGCTAACTCTATTCGTAGCACAGCGAATAACTTTAATTGGAAAATAAATGGTACCTTTGACTGTAATTCGGAAAATGTTATTTATTTAATTCAATGTAGAAAATGCAAAATTCAATACATAGGAGAAACTAAAACAAGCATAAGAAAACGCATGAAACTACATAAAAGTCATATACGTAAACACGTGGCCGGACCGGTTTCCCGGCACTTAAACTCCGCATGACATAACGGACTTTCTGATTTTAATTTTATTATACTCCAGGGGGGCTTTCGAACCACCAGAGATCGAAAAAATAAAGAATCTGAATTTATCTATAGATTTAATACTTTAGAACCGAAGGGCCTTAACAGTTCGAAAGGATCATTGCCGTCTTTTTTTATGGACATTTAATTGAGATCTTCTAATCGGTACCGCACTGTTGCTTTTTTTTTTTTTTCTCGCTTCATCGTTTAATTTGACACGAGCAAACGCGTAACATTGGGCCTCTCATTGGCTTCACATGACACCAGGTATAGTTGGGTTATACCCAACCATACGTCCCAAAAACTGGTTTTATGATAAGAATGGCAGTAATAATATTAAATTTAATTATTTCCATAGTATTTATTGCATTGGTATCGGGATATATTAAACTTTTAAGCGAGAATTTAGTTGAGTAGGTACCCGCTAAACGGTAAGCATTTTTTCAATTAACTTCTTCTTTTTTCCGGCCGTTTTTTCTTTGATTGAAAGAAAAGGAGAACGAAGTCTTCTCACTTGACTGACGAAGAGCCTACCAGGCTCGAAACGTTTCATCAATCTCACTTTTTTGGCAACCTCCTCGGCTAACTCCTTTAAGGGCTAATATATATATATATATATATATATATATATATATATATATATATACAGGACATTTTTTTTTTAAAGCTTGACAAAATTTTTTTTCAAAAAATCATAAAAGCTAGATTAATGCGGTCTGCGCACGTGAGTTATACGGTCAGGGGGAAATAATAGAGGAGGCTAATTGTCACGTTCAGTCGGTTAATTAGTTAAAATTAGTTAATTAACTTTTTTAATTATTTAAAATAGACATATAGTTTCAATTAGAAACTATTTAAAAAGGTAATTAAAAACCTAGTTAATTGTTTGACGTATCGCGAGGGTTCGCTGCCTATATATCATGTCCTCCTGGCCGTATAAGCCACCTACATGAACCGCATAAGTGTATCTTTGATAGACGTTTCGTAATAAATCTGTTCGAATCAAAAATAAAACACCGTGTAGAATTATAGCTTAGTTTTGTGTTGACCCGGATCACTGAACTACCCAGAGGCTGATGTATTTTTGTTTCTTGGGAACCTCCACCTTTATCTTGTTTGCTTTCCTTATCGGTACCTTGACGTCTTTGATGTGTACGGGTCACACGCACGTTTTCTGGAGGCCGTGGAATCTTACGACCGTGCTCCGTTTCCGTCAACGCGAGCCCCGATAAGCGCCCATTTTTTGTCCGACACCAAAAAAATAAACGCCGAAAAACACCGAATCTGTCAGATAAAATAAATCCGCAAGCGCGCGAAGTCTCGTACCTCCTTGCTCTCACGTGACATTGAAGAGAGCGAGGGTGTGTCGCGCCCGCCCGCTCGCCGTTGCCTTCAAGGTCGCTTCTGTCGTCTGCTAATGGTAATTGTACCTCGAGTTCCCGGCATTACTTTCGGCGCCGCGGACGAGGCTTCACGCTTGGCAAAACTTCTACTCGATGAAAAATAAACTAAAAAAAAAAAAAAAAACGCCCAGAACCCTAGTTATATGCGCTAACTCAGAGCCAGTTCTCCAATCTATTAGGAAAATGAACACTCGCAGTGACAACCACCCTCTCGTATATAACGAATTTGCGAAGAACTTGCAAATGCCATAGACTGTGGCAACGTGAAGCGCCTTCAATCGGTTCTTTTTACATTTTGAACAGCCGAGAAGGAACAAAATTTGAACACACACACACACAGAGGTCTCATGCATAACCATGCTAACCGATACGCTCGATACTCCTAGAACGACATTCCAAGAGCGAAGCCACCGGTCTTCAAACCATAGGGCGCCCTGTGGTTTGAAGACCGGTGGCTTCGCCGCGTTTCCATAGAAGTTAAGCCTTTTTTCTTTTTTTACTTCTCCCTCAGGTTCGCTCTTTGCGAATTCTATGGAAAGAATGCACCACCTGTGGCCAACGCTGTATAAAATCGGAACGCGATAGGTTAAGAAACCGATTTTTGCGGTCGATTTACAGAGCCTGGCCGCTATTTGGGACACGCAGTAGATTTAGATGCAGTTTTGGAGTGGTGTAACACACGGTCCATGACTTTTAACACAACCACATGTAAAGCTATACGTGTAACTCGTTGTAACTCCTCTCCACTGGCATACTGCCTCAATAGCTTTCCCCTTGCAACTCGTAGCTTCCTATAAATATCTTGGTATTATCTTAGTAAATATCTTGTATGCGGTGCCGAGACGCACAACTACGTCAACGGGGCGATCGAAATCGAAACCACGCCACCTCTCTCCATGGTCAAAGAGGTCCCATAATGCAACGTGCGCAGTGTGGCATGCAGGGATTTTCGGAAGTAGTCTATCGAACCCGAGCCCGGTGCCGCGCGTTCTTTAACTCGATCATTGGACGCTGTTAAAGGCTGTGGGTACGGACAGGCTGGAGACCTGGTTTAGGCTATTTGGCGACAATGCTTGATGAGTCATGATTTGATGGTAGCGTCCGATGGTTAAGTCCCATTCTGTCTCCGGCGCGCCTGTCCGCGGGTACCAGCGGCAACGCGACAAAAATGAGTCACCGGCGGGATCCTGGAGTGATAGGAGGTGGCTGTCGACATCGATGAAAATGAAGTCCAACAGCCCCTGCCATTGGCCCGGAGGTTTATGGCTTCGTAGCAGCAGCTTTTCTCGATGTTAGAGGAAGATGAAGACCCGCTGATGGTTGGTCACTTCGGCAGATGTACAAAAGCTTCGGTTCCGGGTCTTTGATAGGGTCTCTGTCGAGCGATGATATTGCGTACCGTGTCTGTAAGTAGTAATGGAGCGCGGACTCGCGCGCCAGGGTCAGGAACGTTTCAACGCGAAGCCTAGCCGAAAACTGAAGCAGCGATCGTGACCGATCTCTCTCATCACTCGATCTCGCTTGGACGACGTTGGGATCTTAATGCACAGGCCAGGCTTCGATTATTCTAGGCGATATTGGATCAGCTCGCTGATGCTTTGCTTGTTTTCTGTCTTCCGAACGCCTACTAAAAACACCCGCTCGTTGTCTTTCCCGCGGAGCAAACGCGGACAGCGGGAAAGCCAGCTGCGCAGGGACAACGGGCTCAGTGAGCAGATCGCGTATTAGAGTGGAAACTGTTTTCGTGCGCGCCTCGTCATTCACTGAGGGGGCGCGCTTCGTAGATTCCCTCTCTGTTTCACATTTCGGCCGCCAGACCGCGCCAGTTTTCGCCGCACACTTTGCTAGGCGGCAGCACGGTCCTTGGATGAACTACTTTCTAATCTGGAAACTTTCACGGTTTTCGCCCGAGTAAAGTTTGACAACACAAGCAACGTTAATGCAAGCAAAAGTAAAAAAAAAATAAAAAATAAAAAAGAGGCAGCAAACTTTTTTTGTGTGCAACGTTTCGATATGTTTCAAGTAGAATTATCATCCTTTATGTGGCATTCATTTATACCGAAATAATGTGCTCCTTTTATCTCAAGTCTAGATAGAGTTTCAAATCATCCATTTTTCAAAAATCCTGGAGTTACTATAAAAAAAAGTAACTTTATCTAACGACTTTTGTCACAGTCATTGTGAAGAAAGTCGCTAGATAAAGTTACTTTGAATCCACGTTCATTCGTTACCTTCTCCAGCCGATCCGATTGGTTGACCCTTAAAGTCGCCAGCGCGCCCTGGGTGCTTCATTTGGTCCCTAGGGAGAACAAGTAATCTTGAGGACCGTGGCTGTGAGTCCTTGCTCCTCTCGTTCACATCTCTTCCGCTAGGCGGCGTCGCCTTCTTTGGACTTACGAACGGCGTGCCCAACGTATTGCCTCGCTAGCGGGGGAACTTGTGCCGACACTTCAAAACACAGTTTTGCAGTCGCCCGCTGCACCCGCTATCCGCGGTGAGCCACGCTGAACTAAAACTCACCATCCGTTTTAGCGCGAAGACAGGGACGCGACGACTCGGCATGAAGTCGTCAATCAACCAACGTTCCAGGATGTCCGTAAATTATTTCGCGCCGCAAGCCATAAGCGTTACGACCGCTGCGTCGGTCCGGCTTCTGGACTCACTACGGCCGCTTTATTTATCTGTTCGCATACTTCGGTGGCACCGTTTCTTTCTCACTCCTTTATTTACGCGATATATTTATGTTTCTAAAAAAAAATAAAAAAATTCTGTTTTTTTTTTGTTTTTTTTTTTTTTGTTTTTTTTTATATAGGTGGATTGGTGAGCAATGAAATATCGAGCTCGCGTGCCAACGCGACACAGCGCAGCATTGCATGCGTGTCTTTCCCGAGTCTCAAAAGGTGAGATGCGTTGACGTCTTTATGTTGCTGCGGCACATCTTCTTTTTTTTTTTCCACGTGCGTACGCGACAGTGACTGACTAAAGTACATTACGCTTCTTTATGCGAAACGGGCGCGGACCGTGCACGAGATGACGGCTTTCTATTTCATTTAAAAAAAATACTATGAAAAACAACAAAGAAAACGACAAGAATGAGTATTAAGATGTCTAGTAGTTAGGCAAATTGGTTGTTCATCTTTAACATACTCCTTAAAAAGAAAAAGACGTTTGTTTTGTGCGCGTTTTTGTCTTCTGTGTAGTAGAATGAACAAAAACAATGAGTACAATTACCGTTGAAGGATGTTGCCTGATATGCCTACTTTTAGGTTATCAAGCAGCCCCATAACACCATTTATTTTCACTCTCTCTCTCTTTCTCTCTCCTATGTGCAGGAGCCCGCTGCTCGAACTACGGTGTCTCGAACGCATCTTCGAGTGACATGTTCTAGCGTCCCATCCCGACCATACGTCGAAAGTTGTCCCGCATTGACAACAAATCAGGTCCAAATGAGTCCTCGTAATCGCGCAGCGGCTGGTCGCTGAGGTTCCGGCAAAAAAGACTAGCGGAAGCAGCTAGGGGTCGCTGTCGTCGCCGAATGCAAAGTGTTTCCAAATGCTCGATCAGGGTTACGTGGTTTATGGGCCGCATTTACAGCGCGAGCCGCTAGGAGGAGCTTCAAGCGCCGATCGTCTGAGAGCGTCCTTAGGGCTCAAATAGCGATGACGTCTGCGGGTGTCGTCATCGCTCTTTGCGGGTGACGTGACGCCAACCACGTGACTGCTGGAATGCGTCGGTACAAGTCGGCGACCGATGCAGTCCTCAATCGGTGCACCAGATCGAGAAAAAAAAAAAAAGAGGCATAAATCTAAGAGAAGGGCGCATCGTTCGAGAGGTATGCGTTTCTCCTGGCTATCGGCAGCCCCTCGGAGAGACAAGGGAGGGTATCCCTCACTCCGATTGCCGTTCTAATCGCACTGAGGAGATAAGCGAATGTTCCCGCTCCGAGCTACCTTTTCCCACGCTCCTTGGGGTCCGCTATCGGCGGCGAACAAAGGAAGCGGTCAGAGGCAATATCGGAGGCGAGAGCAGCCCGGGTCTGTGGGGACTCGTCTAAATCAACACAGAGTCCGAGTGGGACGTGAAGGAGCACGGCCGCCAAAGGAAGACCTCAAAGTAGCCCGCGCGTGAGACTGACTACACACCACCAACAGTATAACTCTCGCCTCAAAAACGGCGCTCAAAAATCGTCCACGAAATGACCGAGCAAAACATGTTGGCGGCCTAGTTCGTTGAACATCATAAAAATCAATATAATGATTGCGGAGATTATCGTTGAGATGCTCGAGCATTTTACACCGTCTTGTATACTGCGTGAAGCAGAGCTTCCACATGAACAGTAAATTCCGGTTTACACGTACAGCAAGGTGCCGAATCGGCGTTGAGAAAGACGCCGATGCGGTGCCGAATAGTCGACTTAGCAGCGATGCATCGGCGTTGTAAAAAAATTGGGTTGTATGTGTGTTTATACAGCCTAGAACTTGGTCTGCCTCGGAGGGGCGACGAGTCTCCCAGCCGTAGATGAGAAATTTAGCCAGTGCGGTACAGCCGCTAGCCTGGGGTCTTTAACGTGCATCACGCAGTAGTGATACACGACCGCACGCCGGTACGATGCTCATCCAGATCGAAACGGGCAGGGGTGGGGCTCGAACCCAGGATCCCTGGGTTCTGCAGCGCGAGCTTTCGCTCCACGTGCTCCGAGCTGGTGTGCGCTAGACCACTCGGCCACCGATCCCCCCATCGGCGTTGTATCGCCGCTCACCACTGTGCAACCGCACATCGGCGATAAGTCACGTGCAAGTCAGACTCTGCATCAGCGCCGTCTTCCGGCGCCGATTGGGCGATGCGCTGATTGTGTGAACCGGCCTTTGGTCACAAGGTTGACGCTCAAATTCTATCTGACAGCCTGTTTAGTCAGAGTGAGTCATCTGGGCTAGAGATTATCATAAACGAAATTGAATGCCAGCAGGAACGACAATGTCCAATAACCCAAGTGGGCTTGTGTGTTAGAGGGCAGTTTCCCAAAATGAGCGCGGGGATAGGACACAGAGACCCTCGGTTAATTGTGGCTCGACGCTGAGCTGCGACCTGCACTTTGCTTTCGTTGACGCCAACGCAGACAAGCCTAGCCCACATTTATTTTCATGTTCCGGAGCCACTTAGCGACCCCTCAAAGAATCTGCCTCGACCAACAGTTTGAAAAACGCTTTGCGTAAGCGTTTCTTTATTAACATGCTTAGGAGCTTGGTTGCTAAGCATGCTTAACATGCTTAGCAACCAAGCTATACTTCGTTGCAGCTTAATTAAAAGCCCAGGCGCAGCCGACGCTACGAGCTAATGGGTTCAATCAAGCTGCGTCAGAAACGCGAGTCATTGGAACTTCTCTGTTTATGATTGGCTCAGCCATGATAGAAGAGGTATACAGAAGCACGACGACGCCATGATAGTGCGTTTTTGACGCGGTCTGTTTGGTTTCACAAGCCCGTAGTGTCGGCAGCGTCTCGACTTAAGGTGAAACCAAGTATGGTGGTTTTATGTCATGTCATATTTCATGTCGCAGAAAAGCCGGCGTCGGTGGCGCGACGGGATAACCTTCATTGGTCGATGAGCTAATGACGTCACAATCACATGACCTCGCGCGAAATTTTTAAACAACCCACAACACTTACGTGCAACGTGACGTCACGCGTGGAATGAGTGATTAAAAAGTGACGCGTAATGCGAATTAAAGGTTGCCGCATGTTCCGATGATTTCACTTCATAAAATAATTCATTTACCTTAAAGAAAGATCTGAAGAATTTTAGGCGGGATTCAAACCCATTAACCCTTCAATTGCGAAGCAGACACGCTACTGACTAGGCAACGCAAGACACGCTTATCACGTGTTTTTTTTTTTTTTTTTTTGCCGATTTTAGATAAACCGGCTCAAGAGTTAATTAATCCTCGAGGCTAATCGGTGTATACCAAAAACACGGTACCCTATATAATTATAACGCATCCAAGTTCGGCATCGAAAACTTTTGCTCGATGAATACGCGACCAAAATGTCGACTTTTCTTCCTCTGCTTTCGCCGGTCAGCCGCGAGCAAGGGGGAAGAAGGATCGGGTGTCAGACCCAGCCAGCGGTCGCGCTCTTCTAATCGCCGGCTCTTGTCGGCGTAACCCCACACCGCTTCCGAGGAACTCGCGCGCGACACTTGCTACACCACCGCGGAATGCACAAGAAGAGCGACGGAAAAAGAAGGAGCGTGACTGGTCTAGCCAGCGATGGCGAACGGATCGAGCGAATTGGTGAGCGAATTGAGCGTGAACTGAAATCGTAGGAAATGTTTTCTTTTTTTTTCTCCGTAATCCAAAAGCGTTAAAAAACAGTTCGCGAAACACAACAACGATATCGCCCGAGCTATCCTAACACCGTACACCTAAAGCATCAAAATGGTGTCGCCCACAATAAAAATCGGCGAATAGAGCGTCGGTACTTTTAAATTCATAATAGTTTTTTTTGTTTATTTATTTATATATATATATATATATATATATATATATATATATATATATATATATATATATATATAGCAACCGAAAGTGTAGTTGGTTTTGGGTGAACATATATACTCAAAGCTGACTACACTTCGTGAATACTCGGGGCTCTACTCTTTCCGGCATGTTGTTCTGTATATGTACACTTATGAGCGATATGAAGGTGGACAGCCCTCTTCTTGTTTTTTGACGCTCCTGCAAGTTTCGGAACAAGCTCTGTTCCAGAAGAGGGCTAGAACGCAAAGTTTAGACCCCCAAGCCACGTACCATTTGAGACGTTGAGAGGTAATATAGCTTTAGGGAGCTGTAAAGCAGGCAAGAAACCAGGTAAGCTGTTCACCTTCATACTGCCGGCGGATGTACATCTAAATTCAGGATATCCAAAATTATCCGGATGAATGAACAGTACTGTAGATCGAATGAAACAAATTTTACGAAGGCCGCCGAAAGAAAAAAAAGAAATCTCTTGGTGGAGCCGGTGTTTGAACTCCGAGACTCCTAATATCCGGTCGGACAGGGTCTCCCTATATCCGATCGGATAGAAGCGACCGGATATTCGGAGGCCAGGAGCTCGAATTCCGGCTCCACCAAAAGAGATTGTCTTTCGGCGGCTTCGTAGAATTTGTTTCACTCGATCAAGTACGCTTCATGGCATCGGCATATCTTCGATTATTTCATCCTCGCGTTGGAGACCACGTGAGATGATGAAAAGTGGCCGTGATATATTCACGATATATATATAGAGAAAATTACGAAGGAAGAAGATGCAAAGGACAATATTACAATTTCCCCGCTTTTTTTTGTGTGTGCTTCTGTGCGAGCGGGGGCGAGGTTCCAAGGTATTCTTTTTACACAACTAAGCTTCTTCTACTGCGTACAGACTGAACCTGTAGCACCTCTGTTATCACGTTGGCAATGGCGCCAATATACACTTTACACTAAAATTAACAATGAAGACCAAATCAAAAAAGGGGAAATCACTGAATTCGTTAGAAAAAATTAATTTGACTTACACTCTGGGTTACTAGATCAATTTGGCTAACTGGTATGTTGAACCAACCATGAGGCGAAACGGAGAACATCGAAATTGCGCCAGAGCTCTCCTAATTAATGAACCCTTGCGTACACGTATGCACGGCTGTATCCCCCTTGGGTGTTTCTGCTTTCTGGTAACGCCATCCACTAACAACCTCACATCGCCATTGCTATTTCAATCATTTACATTTTTTTTTCTACTTTCAGATTCAAGCCTTTTTTGTCATCATAATAAAGAGCACAAGATGATTGTGACGATACAGATGACACGGGTGCGGTACACACCGCGTTTCTGGTCGTCCACATTGGGAGGTTCATTTGTCACCGAAATATACGCCCAAATACCGGGTGGACAGAGACATGCGCTGAAGCCCGAACACGCCGAGATCAGCTTCATATCTGGACACGACCTTATCGTTAGAACAGGAGCGAAAACAACCGTTAAGGAGAATATGAGACGAAAACTTGTTTTTCTAGCAATCGGTTTTTCGGTCGTACGCTTCGGTATTCTCATTCCCACCTAATTTGTTTTTCTTCTGGCTAATAAAAGAAGCTAAATTATCTCCTCATATTTCAATTACCAAAAAAAAAAAAACACGAACAAAACGGTGTGCGAGAGGCGTATTTAACACCTTCCTCATCAAAAAAAAAAGTTCTAAATATCCGAAAGGAAAAAATAAATATCCGAAAGAAAAAAAAAAAAAATCAGACATACCATTAGATGGCATTGAAAGTATCAACATAAGGACGAATGAAACGACACATTTTCCACGTTTCTACTTTCAGTAACGTCTAGTTGCAATTAGCGTGATCACCTTAGTTATACACACTTTGTAAGAAGGGCGAGATTCAAACTTACCTTCCAGTGGATGATGTCAGTTCAGCGGGAGTGCATTATCCATCGTTAAGCTTGTGAGCGAATCATTCTCAGGATCAGACGGCTACACCTCACTCGGCGCATCTTTTAGGGGATTTCGCCGTGCCGTCTACGCAAAGTTGGTCACTCACACCACTCGATTGCAGCGATGCTTCGGATTCAGTAAAAGCTACACAGGGTCGACGTGCACTCACTATTTCGTTCAGTTCACCCGAAAGTCAACTACCTGACGCGCCTCCACATCAATAACCACAAATCACACAACTAAAGTCACCATAACTGCAAGGATGAAGACGTTCTCTCAAGATTCTCACGTTCACGTCAACATTCGACGAAGCTAGTGAAGTCTTCGCTGCTTTCTCTGTGCCTACAATATTTTGGCAGACGACCAAATCGAACGAGGCTGGTCTCTTTCGAAGTCGTTACGTCATTGGCAGCACCGGCACCAACGAACGACGGTTTTCTCGAAGCCGTTCTTAGCGCGAACTCGGGTGGAACACTTTCCCAGAACACCGTTCACACGGAGACCACCAGGGGATAACTATCGAGGAAACCATCTTCCACTCTAACCATGCGTAAAGTTTCCAGACGCCTCCAAACCCCTTTCCTCTCCGCTTGCCCACGTCGAGATCCAAACAGGATGCACTCTTCCGCACCACCACCGCAAGCCGTTCTTTGCCACCACTCACTTATCCCAAGAATGAAGATTTGACGTGTCGCAGAACAGCGCAAGTTGACCGTGTTTTGCAGTCCGAAGAACGCCTAGCTTGTTTATCACCATCAAGCACTCGCTCGGAATGAACCGAATCCGCGCTCTTTAGCAGACGAGACGGACGGGCCGCGAAAAGCAGACGACGGAAAACCGGGATTCGCACAGAGTGGCCAGACCAGATTCAGTTCCTCCTCCGCGTCCGGCGGCCGTCGTCAAACTCTCCCCCCGCGGCGTGCGTAATCTGGTTCCGCCTAAAAAAGAAGGATGCGATAATTCGCTCTTTTTCGCGTCGTTTTTGGGCAGAAGAGCAGGTCGTTTTGTCCGCTCGTCTTATCGCCAGAGTCAACAGCACCGTATTTTAACACTTTTTCCCACGAGAACGGACCGTTCTCCTTAGCAGGTCGGGGGCAGGGGAGGCTGATAGCTGTCGCGTCGTACCTTGTCTAATCGCGCTCACCTGATAGCCGGTATTCTGCCGACCCGGCGGCTCGCGGTGCTTTCCTTATCCGATGCTGTCGTCACCGAGCATCCGAGTCAGCTGGATCGTCTAACGGACGCACAAAGACCGTCTTGGAATCTGTGGGCCGTACACTGCCGACCGCCACGCGCTTGAAAATGGAAGTTTTGTGCATCATTGATGCGCCGCTTGAAGTAATTCCTACAATATTTGGTTGTCGACGGAAAAAACGACGCTTTTGGAGTTTGAAACTTGTACGTTTTGATAAAATAACGGAAAGCTAACATAGGAATCGATGTCCCCACGTATATTTTAGTTCCATTAGAGAGGGGAATTACTAACGGTCCGCAAAAAAATAGACCTTTTTGAGGTGATATGTCTCGGCTGCGTAACAAACCACTGTTGCCAGTTATCCGGAGTTCTACCGCAGGAAACGCCTTTCTGTTCCCCGGAAATGTTAAAACAATTCCTAGACAGAAAAAAAAAAAAAAAAAAATATATATATATATATCGTTTAAGCTTTTAGACACTGTATTCCAAGCCAAGCTAATCAATTCGCCTTTCTGATTCGTAACTAACGCCACTAGACCCTCTTCTAAAGTCCGCGCCAGCGCCTCTCCACCATTGCGTGGTCACGTGCCCTGAGCATGTATTGGACACGAGGGTGACGTCAGCGTTCGGCGAGGACTCGGATCCAATCACGCGCTTCGTCTCCTAGCAATGGCGACCACCAATGTTACTCGATCATTTTTTTTTTAAAGGCTCCGTTGCGCCTCCTCCGCACTAAACACAAAAACACTATCGTTAAAGGCTTAAATGTTCGTAGTTGCAGCGTTAAAACATTGGGTCAACATTCCCCAAAATTTAAAACAAATTATACAGTATCTCAGGATTGTACGCTTCCCAAAATGTTTTTTTTTTTTTTTTTTTTTTTGTGCGTTGAAATTGGGAAGCACTGTTCGAGAAGTCGAATTCGGTCAAAACGTTCGAAGCATAAATCTCGGGGTATCGACAAAAGTTCGCCACTAGTGGCATGACTCGAATGAAATATATGGCACCCAGCGGTATAGAACATGAAGCTGTGACGGTAGGAGGCTCGCTCGTCAGCTATATGTACGCGAGCGAATCAGATATTCACGGCGTCTGGCGGCCGCCTTCGAGAACACGCGATGAAAATCTTCAACAGTCGCAGCCGACGCTTGATCCTAAGAGTGGATGAAGTCTGACAGTGCTATAAGTGGCCATTTCGAGAAGATGGCGTGTATGCTTGACTTCACAAATACTGGGAAACCCGCCATCTAGTTCAGGACCGGAAGTGGTTAGAAGCTATTTGAACACTGGCACCACCACGTTTCAACTCGCACGAGAAAGAGCGAATAGCCGTCGATAGTGCAGCAGACGTACAAGCGACGACGAGAGCCTTCATGATACACTTTTGACGCAGTTTGACTGACTCCGTCGGAGTTTATAGTCGGCTGCAATCGGAAATGAAGTTTCGAGGGTATAAGTTAGAAATAACTTTTAAATAATTTAGTGGCTATGGTTGCTCCGTCAAAAGGTCTCCGTAGTGAGAACTTTGGCCCACGCAGCGCGTCTGTCTTTGACCTGCGTCAAACGGTAGTGACGCCCGTCCAAATCGAAACGGGCAGGGCTATGGGGATTGAACCCGGGGTCACTGGATTCCGCCAGCGCGAGCTTTCGCTCTACATATAGGGAGTATTCACTGGCGGCCATATCCGTGTGCGCTGCTGCTGAGCGCGTGCTGACGGCGAGCTTCCGCAGTCCTTTTGGAGCGTGCATTTAGCACCATCAAGGTTGCCGGTCTTAGCAGGCTATTAATGTGAGCTCGTTCTGAGCATGCGCTCTAAACATCGCCCTCAAATATGGCGTCCAGTGAATACCTCCTATAGACCTTTTCCACAGGGGCGCCGCCATCTTGAATTGTCGTCACTTCCAGTATGGGCGACGACAAAATAGTAAAACGTTTCAACCTGTAACCAGTAAAAAAATAGAGCGGAGCCAAAACGAGAATGTGTGACGGTTAGGCTTATATCCTAAATGTGTTCTATTGGCGTGGCGACGGCAAAGTAATGTTTTCGCCCATACTGGAAGTGACGACAATTCAAGATGGCGGCGCCCTTGTGGAAAAGGTCTATATGCTCCTAAAGTTACTGGATCTTGAGAAAGTATAGCGTCAGTTGCCTTCCCTGCCCACTAGCCGGGCACAAACAGATACTGACGCACAGACGACCAAAGCTCGAAAGGTCATTGGAAATTGTCGCTCTGAGCCATCGCGCCAAGATCGCCATAGAGCATTGTCGTACTGGAGGCGTTCCTCGCCAATATAGGCATCCTTAGCACTCCACATGCAATCAACTTATCAACCATGCTTACCTCCACACATCTCTTACAATAGCAGTGTTCTTGTTGAGTATATTTAAAGGAAGGAAAAAGTATTCTTTAATGCCTCCAAGCACCGACGCTGCATGCGGTGGCGGTGTGAGGGTGTCCGCTGGTTTCGCTGCGGTTTGTGAATAACAAAATCTCGGGATTCGAGAAAGTCATCATAAAGCAACCTGTCACCGGGAATTTGGATCGTCTGACCAAGAATGAAGTAGTCAGGGATAAACATGATCACTCCATGAACCAAAATGGCGACCATACGGGAAGCTCGGCACTACTCTCCCTATAGAGTAACTTTATGCGTGATCCGAGATTGCGCAAAGAGAAACAAGGCGTCTGCAGCCGTCGAATGATGGCGCTTGAGCATAATACGAAATAAAGGAGTGCACAAAGTCACGTCTCGTTGAGCTGGACCCTCCCCCCCCCCCCCCCCCCCCCCCATCTTTCCCCTCCTCCGATCTCCCCTAAAAAAAAAAAAAAATAAAAGGAGAAGAATATTCTTAATAGGACTTGTCCATTACATCAAGACTGTCTTTGAGCAGTAGGCCCCCGAAGATTTAGTCTAATAATAATGGAGAACCCGGCTGATTTCATGTATGATGCGGGAGTTTTCGAGTGACAGATGTTTGGTTCATTTGTTTTGTTCCTTGGTTCGATCAAGACTTGAATTCAGTTTCGTAGTGTGGAACTCCGTTTCTGTCAGTCACTGCAACGAAATTTAAAGAGGTCAGGAGCGTCTGGTTCGGGGTTGTGTACGATAGATACTTTAATCGTCGTTGTTATTATAGTTACGAATCACTACTTAAATATCTTAACTTACGAGAGCTAAGTAAACGGCGTACCATTTGTAATTTGTCGTTTTTGCACAAAGTAATCTGTGGTAGAATTTATAGTATTTCACTCTTATCATCTGTGAACTTTAATGTACCTTTTCGTACTCGTAGATTTCTTTTGCCATTTTACCCAAATACACCGTACCATGCCTCGCCAATGTCTAGGATCCAGCACCTTTATAACGAGCTTTCTTTTCCTGGTCTTGACATCTACGCAGATACGTTTTTAAAAATGGCGGAGCATTTATAGAGTGTAAAATTTTTGTTTGCGTTTCTAGCTTTGCATTTTCTTTTGATTTTATCTCTTTGTGTTATCTGTAGCGTCTTGGTATATGTGTGTATTGCGTTTGTTAATTTTGTGGCTAGTATTCATTAACCTGTGCCTCAACAGACAGATGCATCTTTAATGTGATGGTTATTTTGTTTATAGCGCACCTATAAGTAGGCCTTCGTGGCCGTTTTTGGACACTACCAGAAAATAAAGTATATATATATTGATAATTGAACTTTGTGAGCAAAAGCTATCTGACACGTCACTCGCAAATATTTTAATGATTACTTGGTAAACTTAGCCACCAGCACTCCAAATATAGCAAATAGTCAAGGCCCATGCGGTTATATTAGGGACACGCGCATCTTTTGTTCGTAAGCCCAACTGATAAAAATGAGATAATGTTGGCATTTCGAAGGATAAAAAATAGCAAAGGAGGCGATCTAAATGGTCTGAATATTAAGCCAATTAAATTTGTTATTGACTTATTAGCTATACCACTCACGTTTATATTTAACCTTTCAATGTCTGTGGGTGCATATCCTAAACGTATGCAAATTGCTACGGTGGTTTTGTTATTTAAGGGTGGTGATATTAACTTGTTGGGGAATTATAGGCCAATAACAATACTTTCAAAATTTTCTAAGCGATTCTAAAAACAAATACTGCATAGTAAACTGTCGGCATCTTTGGAGCATTTTTCCTTGTTAACGAACAGTCAGCACGGCTTCAGAAAAGGAAGGTCTACTAAATCCGCCCTACTAATGATATTAGCCATATATTATATCTTCTAAGGCATTTGACTTAGTTAACCACGGCATACTTTTACAAAAGTAACAATGCTATGGTATCCGGGGTCATGTACTCCATTTATTTAAGTCATATCTGGCTGAACGGAGACAATTTGTTACAAATCAATCATTCAGTTTCAACTTAAAAAACAGTACATACAGGAGTGCCTCAAGGAAATGTTCTAGATCCTCTGTTAATTATTTTTATTTTCTAATGACATTTAACACGAGTGTCCAGATTGCACAGTCATAGCTTACGCCGATGACACTACATTATTTTTGAAAGGCACTACATGTGAGGATATAAAAAAAAAAAAAAAAAAGACGAATTGTATGCTCTGACGAAAGTAATCCCTGGAGTAGGGATTACTGCGAGTAATCCCTGGAGAAGGGATTACTCGCAGCTATATAGCTTGACAGAAATAAATGGATTACGTATCAACATAAACAAAACTAAGTGGATGCTGTTCCGAGCCCCCCCAAAACGGGAGTGCTCATTCTAATCAAATATCCCCATAGCCGGGGAAGCAATCGAGATAGTAAAGTCATTCAAGATATTAGGTGTAATTTTTCCAGCTAATTTACATGGAATGAGCGCATAAAATACACACATAAAAAATCTAGAAACGTTGTTGGTACTCTATACCGACACCATAAAGTTTTCTCCCCATTTGCTAACTTAATAATTTTTCACGGTCTCGTGCAGTCTTAAGCCTGTTTCACATGCAGCGACTGTTGCGAAAAAAAAAAATCGATGCGACGGCCGACGCAGCGAGTGCGATCGCAATGTTTGCTTTCACATGCTCCAACAACCGCACGATTTCTGTCGGCGCGGCCGACTGTTTTGGACACGGACGCGACGCGTTTGACTATGCCTTAAATACAACAGAAACGTCTTAATGAACACAAATGTTTTACGAATACAGTCTGTAACTAGAAATTTTTAATAATTAAGCATTAAACCGAACGTTTTAAGGTGTCTAAATTTATTTTCGAATATGCAACTATCGCGGATGAAAGCTGGCAAATGAACGGCTGGTTGATGATGAGGTGATCGCACCGACTCTGCCGACTCTGCGACAAAATACCAACTTGGTGGAAACTATAGTCGCAAAGCCGCTGCGACAGTGCGACTGCGATTTTAATCGCACATTTACTGGAAATCACACCGATTTCGAACGAGAATCGCAGCATGTGAAAGAGCCTTTATTTTCAATATTGCCATCTCGTATGGGTTACCACTACCATTCGAAATATAAACAAACTTCTAACTCTCAAGAACAAAAGAAAAAAAAAAATCTCTAAGGGTGGTTGCAAATGTGTCCTATTTTTACCATACAGATGTTCTTTTTGCCGGATTTCATGTTGTCAGATTAACACACCTGCCATACTACCTCCTATAGTATCTTATAGAACAGTACAAAAAGTAAACATAGTTGTTTTCTACAAATAGCAAATTTAAATAAATATACTAGCATTTATAACACACGGCGAAGTGAAGAGTGGAGTGTACCCACTCCCCGGACAAACTATAGACCGACATTGATTACATAAATACTGCCATCTTTTTTTAACAAGAAGAACTTGTAGTTGGGCTAGTTGGTGAACGTTGGAAATCATGGTGTAAGGCGCAAATAACAACGGATACAAGAGAGCAATGAGACATATAGTGTCCCTTGTTTTTTTTTTTGTTTTTTGCGCCTTGCACCATGATTTTTTGAACAGGCTAAATGTCAAAACAGATCTAAGCCATAGCTCACCATTTGAAGCTTTAATGATGATACTATCGACATTGTGAGCCTCAGGCTTTGTGTTTTATGTGTTCTGTGTCAACTGATGTTATATGTTACATTGGAGTCTTGTGACTGTTCTCTTTCTGCGCCCTTTTAAACTCGAAAAATGATTTTAGATTTAATTTTGTGAACAAAGCCCTGTGTACGCGCGCTGCTGTGTTGGAACTGGGGCCTTGTCAAAAGCTGCACGTGTTACAGCTTTTTGCCTCAGCTACCATATTTCCTGGCGAAAGAAAAACAGACTGATTGGTTGATTGATTCATTCATTCCTTCATTCATTTATTGCTATTCTTATGAAGACGACGACGGGACAGTGGCGTTCACGACCATCTCGCGCCAAGCCCCACGGGCCTGCTCTTCCTCCATAAATCATTCTATCTTCTGTTATCATCTATCCTGTCTTCTATGCTTCCGACAATAGGGAGTTTTAGTAGATCGTTTTCAAAGGCCCGCTACCGCTACGAGCGCGCGCTCCAGAGCATGCATCGAAGTGACAGCGCGAGCTCCCGCTACGATTAGCGTGCCCTGAAAACACGAACTACTAAAACTCTCTAATATCATCTTAACATTATGGTGGAGGTGCGGAACACTCATCATGCCATGCGTTGATCATCGTCGCCGTTATCACCCAGCCATAGCCTCGTTGTGGCAGTCATCCGCAACACCATACCGATCACCAGCCCACAGCTCCGTCGCCCATCCCCAGCCCAGACGCCATGACGAGCCGAATCAGACGAAGCCATATTGACGGGGTCCACATCAACGGAGTCCATAACGGGGTTTATATCGACGAGATACGACGTTACTTCATTCGTGCGAAGATTAAGTTCGGTGTCATTCGCGTATAAAACCTGGCGGCTCGCCAACAAAGGGAGCTGTAGCAAATAACATAAAAACCATCGGGAGAAAAAAAAAAAGAAGCGAAACTCTAGTTACCAGAAGACGTACGGGAATGTGGGCAATAAACCCCTTTGTTAAAAGTGCGTGCCATCTTGTAGCTGCTGCGCCAATTCACCGCGTCTGCCATTTTTTTGGCACCTATACTCTGCTAGGGCTGCGTCAGAGTTCGGCGTCATCTTCGATCCATTCACACGCTTCGTGCCCCCCAAAAAGATAATGGCTACCGCCAATGTTGCCCGACGGAGTCTTGAAATGGATCTGCTGTGGCTCCGATAAACGGTTCTATCATCTTTCGAGAGGAGAAAAGTAAAAACAAAACTCTCTTCATATAAGAGACACGTTGACAGTGAACTCCTTAATTTTTGTTATATCATTTGGTTCGCAAGGAGAAGAAAAAGCGGTGAGTGTCTGCTGCGCTAAGACTATTTTGTTAAACATTTCGAAAAAACCCTGAAACTGGGACAATAAGGGACGGACAAACACAAAGTCTCAAACGCAGCGTTTGTGCCCTTACCTTTTGTTCATTATTTTGTTGTTGTTCGTTTTCACTTGTTTTTTTTTTATGTAAAAATAAATATTCTTCCTGTTTCTCGCGATTGATTGCTAAAATGTTATACTTAAAAAGGAAAACAGCGCGAAAAACGACGGAAAAGGTAAAGAAGGACACGGACAGCGCTCTGTCCGTGTCCTTCTTTACCCTGTCCGTCCTTTTTTGCGCTGTTTTAACCTTTTAAGTATGTCATACCAACTCGCCCACGCTTCAACTTTAGTAAAATGTTGTCCCTAGGAGCGTGCCCGGTACTATATTAAAAAAAAGGGGGGGGGGAGGAGGTCTTTCTTTTTTTTTTTTTTAAACGAGCGAGAATATTTTTGAACCTAAACCCCTCCCCCTACATTTTTACCCAGCACATGAAAAAAAGTTTTTCCGTATCATTTTTTTTATGTCCTTTTACAGCTTCCAATGATTTCGTGCACTCTAGAAGCGCCGCTGGCAATGGTCAGAAAAAAAAAAAAAAAAAAATACAACTGACCCACCGCAGCGGTGCTCCCCTACCGCCCCCGACTTTTTTTGTACCTGCCTTGTCAGTATGATGGATGGACATCATTACTCAAGACCGGTAGCTTCTCCAGTTCCGAGTAGACTTCTGCCCACTTTTTTTTTTTTTTCTCATTTTGTTTTTAATATTTTACTTCGGTGGCATCTCGAGCCTTTGCACATTTGTTGTTGTTGCGGTTAATGCCAGCGCCGATCTTCCCAATCGTGGAAATGGGAACATAGAGATATCACGTGACACGCATTGTGAACCGCGGTGCGCCCAATTGAGACACATGTCCGACCACGGCGCATTTGAAAAGCCACCGCCATCTTGGTTTCCATTTTTTTTTCTTTTTTTTTATATTCTAGCGTTTCCGAGTCAACTAGATTCCGGGGAGGGACACGCGAAAAAGTAATCGTGATCAATGATCCCACACGACGGGGAGGGGAGAGGTCTGTACAACGCAGTGGAACCTTATGGCATAGAAAGAAGGGAAGACCCCACATCGAGACAAATTGGTCACGTCATAAGCACCACCACCAGACGGCGTCGTCGGGAACGTTCGGGACAGCTCGGTCGCGTTCTATCATTACATAATGCAGACGTCAAGTCTGAACCGTTGACTCCAGCGTCTATCTGTTGTGGTAGTACCGAGTAAACTTGTATGCGCAAACACATAGGACGAACACGAGGAGCGGACAAGGACAAGCGAAACTTTCAACTACTTTTATTCGCGGCCAAATTTTTATGTGTTGTTTTCCTTTGTTGCATGCTGCGCACGCTACTTTCAAACGTTTAGTGGTAGCTTGGCCGCGAATAAAACGAGGTGAATGTTTTGAACGTAAGCATTTCGGTAGGGGTCTGCCTGGTCCAGGGGAAGAAACTTAGAAAATTGGATAAAATCAGCAACCTAAGTTGCCCATGTCCTTGTCCACTTCTTCGTGTTCGTCCTCTGTGTTTGCGCATACACGTTTAAACGGCACCATGAACCAACTATAGCTAGCCCAAGAACAAGTATCACTATATGTTATAGACGTGTGCACACCCGCTCATGTTTTGTGACGTCGTTGCAAGGCGGCGGCACTGACGCGAAGCACGCGCACGTGCTTCGCGGGGGATTAATTTCCCCCCCAACAATCGGTGTTTTTCGGCGTCTATTTCCGGTGTGGCGGACCAAATAAAACTACATGCGGTAATCGGAGCTTATGTTTCAGAAAATGGGTCGCGTGACCTGACTACATGGAACTCGCCTCGGTACCGATAAGAAAAAATAATCTGGAAAAAAGTTTTAGGTTTTACCTTGCCAAACCAACAAAAAGCATCCAAGGAGGTATGAGCATCCAAGGAGGCATCCAAGGAGGCAATAGTTGTTGTTTAAAGAATCGCTGTCAGATCAGCGGGACTTTATCCGGACCGACCCAAAATATAGCTATAGCGAAAAACATCTCCCCAAAAAGGATTTTTGAGCGGTCGACACTGGACACTGTGTATTGTTCCCCTCGGTAAAGCTTTTGCCTTTAACGTTTGCACCAAGCTACCGTCGTCAACAACGGGTTCTACATCAAAAGCAGGCTTGTGCTAGTTACTTGAAAAAAAAAATGTAATGGATTACAGTTACAGATTATCGGGCCTGAAATGTAATGGATTTCGGTTACCAATGGCTTTCGCCGAAAAGTAACGGATTACTTTACTCGTTACGTTACAAGTTACTTTCACGTTACTTTTTTCGTACACTTATCTAAAAAACAATACAAAGAATTTTAATTTTTTTTTTTCGAAATTGTTCTGCAACACTACTTTTCATTTCTCATACGCCCATATTATGGTAGTCCTTGTAAAAATAAAATATTGTATTTAAGACAAGGGGTGTACAGGTGCACTCCGTTAACCTGCAAGCTGACAAGGCACCGAAATCTGCAACCACACCCGCCATCCCGCTAGCTTACGGCATACGGAAAGAGTCCCTTGAATTGGGCAGATAAAGCTAGCGGTGCGCATGCTCAGTAGCAGCGTCTACCTTCGCTACGAGATTCGGAGCTAAAGAAGCGATGTTCGAAAGCTCCCTTTCGACTCGGGTGTTTCGCCTGTTATTCACAAGAAAAGGGAGAATTTGGTTTTAACGTTGCAATGCATAGCCAATGCAGAATGGAGGTGTCCCAGCTCACCTTCATGTGTTTCCGTAGATTAGAGTTTGTTTTTCTTGCTGATGACATTGTGTGTGTTTTTTGGCAAGCAAAGTATGCACTGAAACTCGAAATTTCCGTTCTCGTCAATGCCCTGAATTTTGAACATCTCATTAAGAGATGGCCATGAAGACTTCGACTCCATGACCGAAAGCTCGACCAGTCGGAGAAAAAGTGGCGGTTACGAATTATCGATCGTTCATCGGTTCTCACTGTCATACCATTATTCGCGGAGGCCAGGGGAGGGGAGGGTATAGAGAGCGAGAGAAGCGGTAGCCATCGGCCCTTTACTTTTTCAAATCTAAATCAATGACCTCCCACTTCAACTTTCTTCTTCAATTCGTCTTTTCGTGAACGACCGTGTTATTCACAGACTAACAAAATCTCCCGACGATATTCTCCTACCCCAGAGCGACACCAACAAAATTGCCGACTGGTGTCGTATTTGGCAAATGTCTCTTATGTCCCGCTCGTCGTCCTCCCCCCCCCACACACACACACACACCCACGTAATGACATTAACTCTGAATGACACCACTCTCCAGACCACTACCGAATATAAATATCTACTGTTTATATGACTAATAATTTCCCCTGAAATGTTCATGTCGATAATATCATATCCTCGGCTAATCGCTTTCTTGGCTATATTCGGCGTAATTTCAAGACGGCTCCTTCTAACCTCGAAAGACTTCTCTATATTACACTTGTTCGCCCTAAACTCGAATACGCCTCATCTATCTGGCATCCCCACTTTTCATTTCTCACCAGTGCAATCGAAGCAGTTCAAAACCGCGCAGTTCGTTTCATTCTTTCTGATTAGTCCCGTTTTTCCAGTGTCACTGAAATCAAAACTCAATTAACCCTCCCTGACCTTTCTCTTCGCCGCAAAATTTCCAGGCTTTCCCTCCCGCATAAAGTGTATTACTCTCCCTCTTCAAATCAGTCTCTCCTTAGCCCACCCAACTATGTTTATTCAAGACTGGACCACACATGCAAGATTACTCGACCGAAGACCAAATCTAGAGCCCACCAGCATTCATTTCTACCCGAAACTATTGTGGACTGGAATGGCCTTCCCGATAACATCGTCACCATCGCAGATAACACCAAGTTTCGCCTCGCACGAATCCATCACTCCCCTCTGTGTTGCCCCCCGGGCCCCTGAGGGTATTTGTGAAGAAATAAATAATTAGATGGAATGCATGAAATGTAGTCTGTAATTGTGACATATGTACCCAAATGAGTAGCGACCTGTATATCCGTGAATTACCCCCGGATGATCCGCGGATATCCGCAGTCAACTGACGGGTGCGGATAAAAATTAATAGAAATTGGCAGATTGCGGATTGATGATCGGATGCGAATGCCAGAAACTGCGGATCCGGATAAAATATCCGCGGGTCCAAACTTACATTTTTTTTTGCCGAAAAGTTTATAAACGTGCGCGACCGCAGAGTGTAGTGTGAATAAGTGAGTGACAAAATGATAAAGTGACAACCGTGAAAAAAAAATATTCTTACGCCAAGGGAGACCTGTTTCAACCAAAGTTCGCTTTACAGAGTGCATTAGCGAAGAGGGACTTCTCATTTTACGGGCCTTGTAATTCAAGAGAGGCGAACCAGTCAAAGTTCTGTTTCGACACAGCAACGTCGACAAGTGAAACAAGTGAAATGTGGCTGCGTGTGTGGGTCTCTTTTTCTGGACAACTGGCAAGCTGCTCGAAGTATGTGGTTCTTCGGAGCACGCAGTTTCGGTCGGGTTCATGTTGCATTCTGAAACCGATAGATGTTGGCATTATTGAATATTGCGATGTTTTGCAGGTAAGTACTCTCGTCTCATACCACGTTATACGAGTATACTTCGCTGTGGTAAGGGACCGCCTTTCCTCTGCCAGGACGAAAATAATCCCTGAAGAAGTCCGGGTTCGATACCCGGACCAGGCGGATTTTGTCGGTCGCGCACCGTCACCTAGTTGTGTTCGTCCTTTGTTCCCTTTTGTTCCCCTTCTCCAGAGATTATTTTCGTCCTTCTTGTCCAGCTCGCTTGCACCTTTGCATTTAATTGAATCATAATGACTTCCTTTCCCACTTGCTTTATTGTTTGACCACAATAAAATGATACAATGCTATTAGTCTGTCCTATGTTGATTTTCATGTTTAAAAAGTACAGATGTGCACAAGAAAAAAAAAGAAATCTGTTTTTTTTTGTGAGGGAATCTCCTGGGGAGATTGTCGCAGACTCCCAGGGCAGGATATCATAACTGCGATAATTTTTTCATGCAGTGACGCCGAGTGTCTCTGAAGGACGATTGCTTACAATCGAAATACGACAAAAGGGAATACGATAAAACTAGTTTGACCATATTTAAAAAGCTAAGGTACAAACTTTTTTTTTTTTTTTATCATTCACGCTTGATATTACGGTGTAACGTGAATGCGCGGATTGCGGATGCGGTCCCGAATTTTGCGTATTTGGTTAGAAAGTATGCGCTTGCGGATCGCATGAGGGTACAAGAATTTAAGAACATTGCGAATGCGGTTCGGGTGTAGACACAAAGTCTGCGGATCCAATGCGGACGATTAAACTGGTATACGCGCAGGACTCTACGGTTATTGCTTTAAACTATTCACACATGCCTTGAAATCATAAGATCTAACACAATAAAAAAAGAATGGCTACGAAAAAAAGGGCCTATGCACAACGATTTACAGTAAAATATCGATTCTTCCAGTCTGCCCTGACGTAATTTTACCTCTAGTTCACATTTCAGCAAGGAAAGCCCCGTATAAAAATAACCTACCTCCGTAAAAAAAAAAAAAAAAAAAAAATCGAAACCCTAAATTTACCGCACTCCCCCTTTTTTTTTTTTTTTCTTATTTTCTACATTTGTTTTTTAACGTTATTTTAGATTTATATTTACTACACAAAACAAAGAAAGGTTGAAAAAGAAAACAAAAAAGTGGGGAGGGGAGGGGGGATAACGTTGGCGCGGAGGTCACGTGATTACCTAACTGGAACCGAGGGCAATCTAGTTCCGGAACAGCCCACGCAGCAGCGCGCGACGAAGTTGCGTCACGAGAGCCATCTGGCGGGAGTCGCCCCAACCACAGCCTCGCGCACGCGCAGACGCACGCACGCACGCATGCACGAAACAAACGGCGCGCACTCTCAGGAGGCAGCCTTCCGGGTAAACGGAGATAGAATAAAAACGAAGCTAACGGATTTCTGTCTGCGGCGTCGTTCTCCGGATAAATTTAATCACATACACAAAAATGTTATTTCAATCTAAAAAAAAAAAGTATAAATAAATTAACAAACGGAGTGCTTTGATATTTTTCACAAGTGCGTTTCTAGGCCTGGTTCACATCCACGGTCTTTTTTACCGCAAAAATAAACTAGACATCGCCGAACGCTCATTCTCCACCCAAAGGTAACGCTAGAGGTCACAACCAGATGCCAAAGTTTCAGCCCAATTCGATAACTTAATCAAAAAGTTATAAGTGATTTTCTGAAAATTTCAATGGGGAAAATGACGGCCGACGGAGTTTTCGAACACATGGGGCTCTATGGCACCAGAAACCGAAAGCGGGCAAAAATCGGTTCAATTTTCCCATTTAAATTTTCAGAAAATCACTTAAAACTTTTGATTAAGTTTTCGGATTGGGCTGAAACTTTAGCACCTGGTAGTGACCTCTAGCGCTACCGGCGCTAGAGGTCACTACCAGGGCGGAGAATGACCGTTCGGCGATGCCTAGTTTATTTTTGCGGTAAAAAAAGACCGTGTAAATTTTCTTTTGTGACACCCTGTACCATCATACAAAAGGCAGTCTGCAAACACGAGTCACGGGAACATCCGTGGTTCGAATGCCCAAGTATTTTCTTCCCTCGAACTCATTGCCAAGAGGCATTCGAAGCACGGATATATCACGGTGACTCGCGTTGGAATCTGTATGCAGACTGTCTTTTGTATCATGTATAAGCAGTGTGACCCCGGCTTTAAGTAGCGCATTTATTATACTATTTTTTTTTTTTTTTTATGCAAAGGGAGGAAAACGACAAAACGTCGCTGCTGCTCAAGGATTGTACAACATAAAGCAAAAGTCTGAGAGAAATGCTCTGAGGTGAATACCCGAAAGTAGATCCAGCAAATCCGAGCGTGTGTATGTGGTATGGTAACGTCAACCATGGGCTTTCGTTTTGTTGTTCCCGTTTTTTACTTTCTGCATAGGAAAAAAAAGTTTTCTTATCTGCTTTCCTTTTCTCACACCTACAGTAATAAAATTTGAGTATGATAAATGGATCACCTAGAGGCACCTTTATGAGAAGATTTAACGCACCCTGCTGATTTGGTTTATTTATACTATTCCTTTTTATGCCCGAAAGGCACTCGAGAACACGTTGCATTCTGGTCGTGCTGTACCCGTCGCCGCCAATCAGTTACGAAATAGCGTTACTCATGACCTTTTTCAAAAAAAGCTTAACGCGTTAGTGAGATTCCTTACCGTCTTGTAATCAGGTAGTTTGAGTAGATCGTTCCGAGTCCCGACACCTCCAGTAACGATACCAGATATGGGGACGCACGATGCACGCACGAAGGCGTCGGCGGAGTATCGGGAATCGGAGTTATCGGAACGACTTACTAACTTACTAACGACTTACAGTACTACTTATGAAACTTAGTCGATATGGCGTCCGCGGTGTACCACTTGCCTTGCTTCACTCGTATCTAACAAATAGGAAACAGTGTGTAGCTATTGACGGTTTTTTCTCTTCTTTCCAAAGTGTTCTTTGTGGTGTACCGCAGGGAAGTATACTTGGACCTTTTCTATTTAACGTCTACATCAATGACCTAGTAAACATCGATAACCAAGTGCAATTTGTTATATATGCGGATGATACGAGTATGTTTTTCTCTGCGGCTGATGCTGATACACTGTTATGCCAAGCCAATTCTACTCTTACCAAATTTGCATTGTGGTCTGATACTAACGGCCTTAAGGTAAATACAATGAAGTCTAAAGCAATCTCATTCAGATAAAAAATAAGCCCATTTCAATAAATTACACTCTCTCACTAGGTGCGTCGTCAATCGAAATAGTCAGCCAGCATAAAACTTTAAGTGTATTTTTTTCAGAGAATATGACGTGGGATTGTCATGTAAATTATTTAACAGCTAAACTTTCTCGGATCGTTGGTATTGTTTCTCGTTGTCGCAACGTTTTACCACTCAACATTAAACTTAAAATTTATTACGCATTATTTCAATTCCACTTGAGTTATTGTCACCTTGTATGGGCTACTACAACAAAAACAAACCTTAAAAACATACTATTACTGCAAAAGAAAATAATACGATATATTGCTGATGTTTCCTACACAGACCACACAGAACCTTTATTTTTAAAATATCAAATAATTCCGGTTGAACGCATGTATGAGTATCGTTCGCTCTGTTCCATTCGTTTCTCCTCCACACACTTCATCGATTTCTTATTCACTATTTCTGAGCTTGTAAGGCATAGCAGTGATGTCAAGATACGCCGCAGAGAAGCATGGGTCCTCCCTTGTTACCGCACAAACTACAACTTACAAACTTTACTTTACAACCTACCACTTGTTTTAAATAAATGCCTCAAAAACAACATAAATATATACACGATTAGCAAACGAGACTTGCGCTCTTATATCTTCGTTGTTCCCTAATTTAGTGTTATAATGTTTACAAAGTTCCGATTTTTTTTTTTTTTTCAAATGTTACGCTAGGAGAGTGTTGCGCACTACCAAGCTGCTGCCATGTAATAAGGGTCCCAGACCCAGTCAAGCTGTCTCAACAGCTTTTTGTCTGGGACTCCTTCCAGTGTTTCTGGAAAATAAAGCTTTGATTTGATTTGAAACTCCTTACCACCGACTTCACCAACCTCACTCCCAATGGAGGCGGCCCTCCTCTTCCTCAAGGAAGGCGCCAGGGCCGGCCGATCGCGAGGACCCTCGCGCCTTCCTTGAGGAAGTGGAGGGGCGCCTCCACTGGAGTCAGGTTTGGGAAATCCAGGACCAACTTCAAGTTGGTCCTGGTGAAATCGGCGGTTACTGTAACAAAATACCGTTACCGTGACCACCCCTAAATGCAACGAACGTAACGTTTGCGTTACTTCGGATTGCAGTGTAATTATTATTTGGCAGTGACAAGAGGCGGATACGAGCCCAGAAACAACAAGCAGATTGATACAGAGTGATTTTTTTTTTTACTTTTCGTCGATCAAATTTGTAGAATAGAGCCAAGTCCCTATGGCACGTTGGCCTTCTTGAAAAGACCAAAAACATGACCAATTTTAGTCAAACGTGACGGCTAATATAATTAATTAGGCAATACCGTAAAATAGTAACCAAAATTATGTTACTCACGATAATAATTCCCGAAGAAGGGGAACAAGGAAACAAAGGCCGAACGCAAATATCCAAACAAAACTAGGTGGCTTTTTTTTTTTTTTTTTTGTCGCGTTTTAGGTATTTATTTGTGTTTGGAGATTTGTGTTTGTCCTTCGTCACCCCTTCATCGGGGATTATTATCCTTATTCTTGTCCAGCTCGCGCCACATTTGCAATAATTGCATTGAGATCATTACTTCGCTCCTTAGTCATGCACTTGCAATCTAACAAGTACGTTACTGAAAAAAAAATAACGCTATATAGTAACGTGGTTATTGGTAACGTGTTTCTTTCTTCCAACACTGTGCGTTATATCTGCTGACCATAAGCTCTAAAAGCCCGTTCACACTCTTGCAACTAAGTAAGACCGAGAGAGACCAGACCGGTTTTTAAGCCTCTTGCGACGTCTTAAGACCAGCTCCGCTGCAACGCATCCGGTCTTAAGATGTCGCAAGAGGCTTAAAAACCGGTCTGGTATCTCTCCGTCTTACTCGGTCGCACATGTGTGAACGGCGCTTAAAGCAGTAGTCCCACTATTCATTACGTCTTGCGAGAGACATAGTATTCGGCACGGACCTGACGACAGAATCATCTGCGGCATACCTCGGCAAATTTCACACACGAGGGCCCTCACTCACCCTCACCTTCGTGTTCACAAGTGAGGTGAGGGTGAGTGTGGTTCTGAAAGAGGAAAATTTATGAGTGTGAGAATGAGTGAGAACCATGAGGTGGTGAGTGCGTGAGGGGTGTGAGGGCCATGAGTGCGTGAGGGTGGTAAGGGGCGGGAAGGGTATGAGGGCATGAGTGCGTGAGTGGTGTGAGGGCCATGAGTGCGTGAGTGGCGTGATGGGCACGAGTGCTTGAGAGCCATGAGGGCGGCGAGTGCGGGAGGGGCATGAGGGGCGAGAGGGGCTTTAGTACGTGACGGCCGTGAGTGCTGTGAGTGCGTGAGGGGCGGGGGGGGGGGGTATTAGTGCGTGAGGGCCGTGAGGGCTGTGAGGGCCATGAGTGCGTGAGAGGCGTGAGGGGTATGAGTGCGTGAGGGCGGTGAGTGCGTGATTGGCGTAAGGGCCATGAGTGCCTGAGGAGTTTGAGTTCGGGAGAGGCGTGAGGGGCGTGAGGGCCATGAGCGCGTGAGGTCTGTGAGGGCGGTCAGTGTGTGAGTGGCGTGAGGGCCATGAGTGCCTGAGGGGTATGAGTGAGTGAGGGCGGTGAGTGCGTGACGGGCGTAAGTCCCGTGAGGTTTAGTGAAGGTGAGTGAGGGGCAAAAGATGAGTGTGACTGTGAGGGTGAGTGCAGCTGTTAGAGTGAGGGTGAGTGAGAGGCCCGGTGAGTGTGGCTTTGAGGGTGAGTGAGGGGCTTAGGTGAGTGGCTGTAAGGGTGAGGGTGAATGAGGACGACCTAAAATGCCGACCTCTGATCTGCGTACATGCCCGCAGCACGTTTTAAGTACGCTTTTTGTCATGCGTGGTCGCTGGCGAAAGGCGGACGGAGGTCTTTCTGCCGCTGAGACCCTTAGCTGGGACCCTGTGATCGGGCGCTGTCGCTTGCTTAGGTTTTTGCTAGCACCCCAACGAGTTTGTACACAGGGTCAGCCACTTGCAAGGCTCCGCCTCAAACTAAGGCAAAGGTGATTAATTTCGATCAATTGTTCGTTGATTTTCGTGAAAACAAAACAAAACAGTACAATAAAATGAGTCACACTACAAGATCTGACTCTGAAAGCTCACAACTTCTCGTAAAGTGTCAAATAAAGGAAAGAAAAAAAAATTAGGCCTTTTCGGTATCTGGTACTAAGAAAGAAAACTGCTGTTTATTGGCACCCTGCAGAAATTTATTGTATTTATTATGTTGTGCTGTATTTATCGCATTGTGTCTTATTTAGCTTATTGTTTTATGAAACATTCTACTACATTTATCGTATCTAATTATATACGACGTGTTTTATTATATTTATAATACTATATCGTTGATATTTCTTGCATTGTATTGTACGATACTGCTTTGTTCTATCCTTTTATTTTATTGTACATTGTCGCTTGACTCCATTTTTATATCAAACGCACAAATGATACATATGACGTTTAAAACAAAACGCACATTGTTTGGTTGCGCTTGCCTGCGCGTTCACACTTGTGTTAGCGAGGGCAGAAAGCTCGCGCTGGAGGCAGAGCTTCTAGTCTCAGCTTAAGGGTGAACGGAGTATATCGCGGTGAGAAACTCGCTAGGGGCGCGTCTGCATATGTGCTAACCACGCGGTTACGTTTTCATTTTCATAATGCAAAAAGGCCTGGCATTGCACGCGCTTGCACCAGCAGAGGCAGTTGAAGTATCATCACTCTGAGTTTTGAAAAAATTCCACCAGGCGGCGATACCCAAACTTCTCGCCGCGAATGGAAATGTCGGCTCTCCTATCAAAGCTAGGACACGGATCGCTGAGCAAGGGTCGGTCAGGGTTGACAGACTTTGACCGTGATTTCGAAACCGATCGCCGTTTCTATTTTATTTATTTGTTAATATTCTTTAAAGCAAACGTAGAGCACACTCTTGAAGCGATAATATTTTATGCGGCTTATTATCGTTTGAAGAATTCGCAACGGGCAGAGGGAGAAGGGGAAACGGCTGAAACGAAAGCAATATATTAAAAGAGCGAAAAAAAAAAAAAGAAAGTCGTGATTTGGGGGAGAGTGAGTCGCGAACATCTGGCGAGTATGCACGGTTAGAAAATGGGGGATTAAAACCAACGTGGAAAGTGTACAAAAACGCGCTACAGGGGCTCTGCTGCCTTCTGCACCGAAGTGGCGCATATGGGCAAAGAGAAAGAGACGGGCTTTTTGCTGAATACGTCAACCTTTTTAATTGACTATTAATAAAACTATCTAATTCCAAAGTATTCACTGTACGCCATATTTGAGGGCGCTTTTTAGAGCGCCTATTTAGAACGAGCTCACGTTAACATAGGCTGCTAAGACCGTCAATCTTGATGGTATGGAATGCACACGTTGCAAAAAATATGCGGAAGCTCTCCGTCAGCACGGGCTCAGCAGTCGTGCACACAGCTATCGCCGCCAGTGCATGCTGGGCGCGTGATGACGACAAGCTTCCACAGCTCTTTTCCAACGTGTGCATTCCACACCATCGATACTGCCGGTCTTTGCAGGCTATTAATGTGAGCTCGTTCTGAGCATGCGCTCTAAGCAACACCCTCAAATAAGGCGTCCGGTGAGTACACCCCCTATGCCCTGGTTTGCCAGAAACAGAAAGCGTAAAGGCCGGTTCAGACACTTGCGTTTAAGTGCGTTTGACTGCGTTGCTTCGAGAACTGAAAGCGAGTCACCGGCACATCTGCAAGTATACTCGCACGGACCGCCGCTGATTCCGAAGCTTGTTTGTTGCGGTGAAATAGCGAGGATAAAAGGGGACTATGCCTCTCATTCTTGCCTTCGCGAAGCTTGATGACGTAGTTATGGGATCGGAACCACCCGCCTGACCACAGTCGAGCGCGGCTCAAGTATCGGACGCGAAGACTGGGTGAGCACTCGACTTCGGCTCGTGAAAATCAATGCCTCGGCGGATGCTCGGGTAGTGGCTCGTGTCCAACCATTGCATTGATGAGAATAGCCGAACTCTATAACAATGCCTGCAGCTCGCACGCGTTTTCTAGTTTGCTAACCCCAACGCGTGGCTATGGTTAGCGCTGCTGGCATATATGCACCAGGCGACGTACACGTCACCTGGTGCCGGTGCATCAAATATGAGCACCGTTCACCCCCTCAACTCGGAGCCAGAACAAGCCACCATGGTCGCTTGTTCTGGCTCCAAGTTGTGGGGGTGAACGGTGCTCATTTTTCTCGAATTAGTTTGGCGACGGCAACTGCCTACGAAGAGAAACTAAGGCACGTTTATTCAGTTATTAACGGTAGGAAGTGATTTTAAGTAGTACTTAGAGAAAGTAGAAAAATCGTTTTATGGATCCTTTAATGTATTCACCAAACAAGTCTATCACAGTGAGATTATTTGATTGTTTAACAAATCTTACTCGAACGGTTCCGAATTACTCCGGCGGATCATGTTACCCGAAAAGACAGATAGAGCAACCTTGCACGCGGGTAGCTACATGACCTTTACCATGGAGCCACAAAATAAGCTACGTCTCAGAGCGACGTTGCTTCAGAGTAACGAAACTTACCCCTCTTGGGGCTTAGAATCATGGTTGCCAGTTATGCTAAGCTTTATCTGAAATCACAGGAAATTCTCATCAGTCCTCCAAAAATGTTTAATCAGTTCGCGACTGAGCAAAGCAATATTAGAGCCTCCTAACACCGAATTGAACGCTAAGGAAGTCGCACTTTTGAATCATGGCGATCGGCAGTTACGTCTGCTCTGCACAGGTACCAAGGTGTGGCGGCGCCCACAACGATATCGGGGAACACACCCAGCGCAGCTCATTTAGTGACTCTACTATACCCCAGAGCAGTGGTTCTCTATCATTGGTGTTTCGCGTACCCCTTGCGGATCGGCGGAGATGATAGAGGACTCCGTTCGCAATGAAAGGAAGGAAAATGTATAGGTTAGTTATGATAATGATTTAATATACGGATATAACTAAGGGCTTTTGTGAAGTAAACTTCTCTGAATGGCATACTCACGAGAAAACTCACCCCAAAATTTAAACGCTTCTTCTCAATCTGAAAAAAGACAACACTCACAGACAAACACACTTATCGTTCTTAACTTGACGATAAATGACGCAATTATCCGCGTACCAGCGTATGCTGGATGTCAAATTTTCAGTTAAATCAATATTTTAAACCAAGACGAGACGGGGTCCAAGTACGGACCCTTGGGGGACGCCTGGCGTCACTGCCGCACACGGAGATTATACATTGGGTACGATTGGGTAAGTAATCTTTCGCACCCGATGTTTTCTTAAAATTCGGTATTTATTATCCTTCGATGTCTGGGCTTATTTATCGGTGTTTGTTTTTCCACTTCGAATCGGTGTTTCTCGGTGCCTACTTTTAAAGCCGAGGAGAGGTAGGTGTTCATCGGGCTTGTGTTGTACAGTGACTCTATAATTACTGGAGAAAATGTTATAATTTATAAGGTTATAAATCGTATTTTCTCCAGTAATGCTGGTAAAGGTAAGGGAAGGGGAAGGGAAAGGGGCAATGAATGTGGTTTCGGCAGAAAGGAACAATCCCAAGGACAGTTCAGTGCGGCCGTGCTACGGACCCCCCAGAAAGCATAAAGTAGGGTAGAAAATTTCGTTTCATGAAGCTGGATTTTTTTTTTTCGTTTTTTCTCTTCAAGGACGCTCAAATTCGGGGTTTTTCGGTTTTCACCGATCCTGAAAAAAAACCACCTCCGGGGTTAATTTTCGGTGTTTATCGGTATAAACCGAAAACTTATAATGTCTGCTGTACGTACGCTAACACCTTTCGAATGGAGGTGGAGAATGCCTGTGGCTCTGTGCGGCAGTCCCACTGTGTGTGCAGTCTGTCTGTGAAGCAGAGTGTGTTGCAGCGTCTTACACGTGTCGTCACACTTTAGTTCCAGGACACGGGGAGGAACGAGGAATTTTCGTTCAACGAAACCCAACCACGAACAAAAAGGCAGGGCATATGGGCCGAGAAAGGGGCAGGCCAAGCCACCCACATATGCTGTCTGAACATACGCGGCCAGCGCGCGTGGCGAGTCCATGCATGTGTGCGAAGCACTCTCGCCGATAACGGTCGCAACTCCATCGCGCAAATTAAGCGGTGGCCATATGCCACGCACAACGCCGCGGTTATCAAAAGTTACGCGGCATGGCCGTGCGACGCGAACCGCGGAGAAAAAAAAACACACGCACAGAGCGCAAAGGTAAACAAAGAGGGGGGTGCCACACTTGAGAGCAAAGGCGGCGAGAGGGTGAACAACATCAGACGCGTGTGCGCGCGATACACACCTCCATAAATAAGCCGAAATGAAAGAAAAAAAAAGCATGTGTCCGTTAAAAACGCCGAGGCACTTAAGACTAACGTGGCTGCGGCGCGGTACGTCCTTCTGTTCTTTTAACGGTCATGTTTTTACAGCCGAGATTTTTTTCTTTTTTTCGTTTGATTTTGCGCCTTCTGTTGGTTTATGATTAGAATCAAGGTTTCAAGTGGTGTTGGTACATTGTTTGTCTGTAAGTGTGAGTTTGTGCGCACGATTACTGTTTTACAGCATTTTTGTAACAGCTTGCAGCCGTTCAATCGGGTCGTCGGTCGGCCTATATATATACTTATATAAAGAGCCGGTTGACGCTGCAGTGAACGGCCGCAAGCTGTTACAAAAAAAATGCTATAACACAGTAATAATTCGCAAAAACTCACACTGACACATTGAATTCATGCCATATAACTCGGTCACCAGCTCGGCCCTGCACCGTAACTCTCATCTCAGATACAAGCTAAGCATGTGCGAAATAAACAGCACCACGCAGCAGCCACGGCGTCGAATCGTCCCGCGAATCAACGAGGAAAGGCAGGAGGAGGACACAACTTCATTTCTAATCTATTGGATTTGTATGGTCAAGCCGATACGTGGAGAGACGGCCGCGTGTTGTGGAAATAGTTCCATTAGTTCGTCGAAAGTAAAACAACGTTTTGAGCCACCAGAAGGCACTAAATTTAGAAAAGGGTCTATTGGCCATGTTTCGTTCTGCAGGAAATAAACTCAAAGCCCTTTTCCAGAGTGTAGCTAAAGGTGTATTCTAAAAATTGCCGATCAGCAGAGTGCTGTCACTTCAGCGCACACACAATCTCCCCCTCTCTCTCTTTCTTCTAATGGCTAGTGAATGCGCGCGTGTTATCCCTGTGGCTTTTCTCCTTAGCACGACGCCCACTGATCCGCGATGCACCCGTGCACTGTGAGCGAGCCTACTAGACGGAGCCCATGCACCAATTTGCGCATGCATGGTGCACCACGAACGAGGAGGAATATTCGGGAAGATTGTGAGCGTTTCGTCACGAAGATCGAATCGAATAGTAGCGCGTCATTCGAAGCGATATTCGAAGAGCTTCGAAAATTTGTCCAAGTCTCTCGCACGACGTTTCGTTAAGCCACGGTCGTCACACTGCCAACGCGTCATCCAAAAAACACAGTCTGGACACACTGTCTGAAACGCGTTCCTTCCTTGCAATGGCCGCGTACGAGAACTGTCTGCAAAAACGTTAGAAGCACGCCGGAAATATATGCTTCGACCATAGCATGTTCGAAGCCTATACTTGTCGTATGCATTGCCTTCGAACATGCAAGAGACGTGTCCGCAGTCACTTCTTTCGCCACACGTCCACAGCAAACATCTTTTTTTGTTGTTGTTTTTTTTTTTTTTTTGGTATGAAGTATACGGGCGGTGTTACCGCGGCATGGTGTAGCAACGCGCCTGACCTATATCAGTGCACCCGAGTATTGATGCGCAGCGTTGGCGGAAATAGTACTACGAATCGGGTAGTGCGACGTCATGCCGAACACTTCGGAAAAGAACCGGTGTTTCGTGGCTATACCCTCGCACAGCGAAGGGACAGCAGCCATAGCGCTATTCTATTCAATTGGACAATGTCAAATTTGGGGGTTTTACGTGCCAAACCTACGACGGGCATCTGGCACGCCCCAGCGGAGGACTGAGGATTAATTTCGACCACCTGGGGATCTTTTGACGTGCAACCGAAAGCTCGGTTACACGGCGCCTTCTCCGCAATAAGCCTCCGTCATATTCCGGGCACCTCGGCCGGGATTCGAACCCGCCACCTGGGGATCCGTAGGCCGGCGCTCTCGCCTCGGAGCCACCGAGGCGGCTTATATTCAATTGGAACCACTATTCGCACACGGCCACTACCTTTCGGCGGAGGCAGGCGTAAATGATTTAAAAAATTAACACCGGAGTTAACACGCGTAACGCTCAAAAAGCAACCCTTATAACTATAGCATTCCGTGTTTTTGAACAAATTCGAGAAAAAAAAAAAAAAGAACCGAAAACTACTCGGGTGTAGATTTTTCAATTATTTCGAATTTATCCAGAAAACTCCTAATTTGGAGATCACAACGACAAAACAAAACAACAAAAAATACGGTGGTTTTACGAAGAAACTTCAGAGCACAGGGTCAGTGGTTCTGAGGAACACTTTAGTCTCCTTTAAAATCTCGAACTACTAACAAAATGGGTTTACCTTTTAACTCGTTAAGGTTCCTTCAGCACAACGGGTCATAAAACCCGTATCTTATTTATTTTATTTTTGAACTTAAAGAATTGAGAACACGGCAAAATAAACTCCGAATTTCAAAACATTTTGAATCTAAAAAGCAAAAAAAAAAAAAAAAAAATCCGATAAACCCCCATTTATCAGCCAAAAATAAACGCCGAAAAACACCCTCCAAATTTAACTCGAAAAAAAAACTTGGAAAGCACGGAATTTTACCTGTAACACATTCCGTATTAAAGTACGAAAGCAGCGCGGACGGAGAAGCGACCAACACTTTCTCCGAAACTCCTTGACGCCTCGTTAGAGGTGAGCCCATTGGCAACCGCTAAGCTCAAGAAACAAATCGGGAGCCACACGTCGCTGAATCGATCGGAGAGGAATAAAGGCCCACGTTCCGTGCGCACGGGCGATCCATCAGGAACGACCGGGGAGAAGATTACACCGAACCGAGATCGGCCTCTTCTCAACCGCGCGGCGTTCGTAAAAAAGGACGCCGAGCAAAAATACGCGGAAGAAATAAAGAAACAAACGATCCGGCGCGCTCAGTTCGCTTATTGCACAAAAAGTGTGACTGTATACCGGGTTGTCGTTACAACCGATGCTGTGTCTATAGACCGTTCATTTTGCGTGTGTGTGTGCGTGTGCGTGTGTGGCGGCCGACGTGGCCGAGTTGGTGGAAAAAAAAATCTTTATTTGGCAGTCAGCGGTAAAAGCGTCGCCTCGAAAGCGAGCTTTCTACCTTCCATAACTATAGCCTCCTCTATATACTCAGAAAGCCCGGCAGTTCGACGGCAAATCCATAGAGTGTCCGGTCGCAGATTTAGAGCGCAGCGCGAGGATCTGGTAGCACAGCATCGAAGAGCCATTTCTCGGGGAACCTGGACGTCAGCGCAGAGCTTTTGCAGCGGCGAGGACCCGAAACACACTTGTTCGCTCGGGAGAAGTGTGTTTCGGCGTCTCGCCGCAGCGGGGCACCAGTCACGGTGTTCTCCTAAGGCCCCGAAGCTTAGGCTATCTTCTCATCCGTTGTCTGCCGCTCCACTTTTTCCATTTTGGCGGCCCTTTCTCGAGGCGATCTGCCAGGCTTTGTCAGTATAGAGGAGATTACGCCATAACACTTCGTTGCACGAGCTGCCAAACCACAAAGGCAGGCAACGAGATCGTGCTCGAGGCGGCGCTTGTTCCGCTGATCTCATGTTGCTATTCTACACACTCTAAAGAATATGACCGTAAAACCGCGCTTTATTCTATTTATTTTTTTTTTTTTGGGGGGGGGGGGGGGGTTTATATTTTGCACACTAAAAATTTTATTTTAAGCATCCCCTAAAATGTTTTTTTAATGAAAATCTTATAAAGGGTTCCTTTAAGCTCCTTTTATGCGGAAAAGTTCTTCGTCGCCCAGTTGCCTATGTAGTGCGCCACGGGGCGATAGTGCTTGCGGCGACACCGTTCTCCACGAGCTGAAAGAGTACTTGAGACGTCAAAAACGTTTTCAAAACGTGTTTGTTGTTGTTGTTGTTGTTGTTGTTTTTAGTGTGTACGGTGTTTGGAACGCGTCTCCGATTGGTGTGTTTAGGGTCCTGGTCCCCCCACGCATCGGAAGTTGTCCCGAAGGGGCAACAAATGACGCCACAAAAAGCCCAAGTGTCACGCTGCTGGACGTCGCGATCCTGGCGGTCGGCACTAGAAGTTCCGTCGAAGAACACGCGCAAACGCGAGTGTCGCTGTCGCCACGGCGTCCTAACCCCAGGCCGTCGAAGCATTCCGCGGACTGTCACACTGGAGACCGACCCGCAGCAGAACAGGCGTCTACCACATCCTCCAACACCGGCTGCTGTGACGTCGCCCAGATCGCGACCTGCGACAGCGTGACACTTATATGACGTCATCAGGCGGAAATCGAGGGACTACTTTCATGGACGCAGTAAACACACCAGTCGGAGACGCGTTCCAGGCACCACAGTTGCCACATGGCGCCGGCCATCTTGCTGCCACATGCACACTATAGACGCTTGTAAGTAGGGCATCCGGGCGCCGGCCATCTTGCTGCTGGTATGGGTATGATCGTCTGGCAGTCAAGCGTTGCTGGTGCGTATCCACGGCCTCAGAAATACTCGAATATCAAACGATCTATACCCACGCTAGAAGCAAGATGGCGGATCCCAGGGGCCGTACTCGCAGACGGCTTATCGAACATCTTGTTATCGCATCCTTAGGCAATTGGACTATACTCGTCTTCGCCACTAAAACCATAGTTAAAAAAAAAAGTCCGGCTTCTGGAGGTCTTTTACTAATTTTCACCCTTATCTAGAGAAGTAAGATATATGTAGGTGCATTTTGGATTAGATATGCGTTATCTTATCAAGACGTAGACCTTTCAAACGCCAAAAGCACGCTTATTCTCCGACAACCAAATCTTGTAATAATTACTTCGCACAAAGTATAAACAATAGGCGAAACTTTTTTTTTTCTTTTTCTCGAGGTGAGAACGAGTAGAGCCGATAAGGACGCCGACGGGAAAGCATCAAGGAGCAAAAAGCGTCAACAGCCACGCCCTGTGTGCTTCACAGTCAGGGACCATAGTTCTATCTCTTCCTCCCGGCTCAACATTTTTCTTTTTTTTTTTTTAATTAGGTTTAAAGGCAATTTAAAGACCTTAATTCGGAAAAAAAAAAAACACGGGGAAACTTTTACTGTAGTTAGCCTTAAAAATTACGTCTCAGTTTCTTTTTCTTTTCTTTTTTTTTAGCAGGAGCGCCGTAATTTTTTATTAAAATTTAGACATAGCCTCGCCCGTTGCGGCGCGCCGAGCGCAGGAGGGCAGGGAGAAAAAGTAGCAAAAGTGGCGTTATCGGCTGGGTCAGATGACCCGGGGATGACGAGGATGACGTCACAACGCTCTGGACAGGTAACAAACGGCAAAAATGATCGCCGTATTTTTTTTTTTTTTACTAAATAAATGCGGTTTACGTATACGTCTGCCCAAGTTCGATACTTGAATTCACGGGAGAGATAAGTTATGGAGGTCCGCTCCTAACTCGAATTTCTCAAAACGTGCTTCGGTGCAGCTCCCCTTTATTATTGATCGCCCAACCAACCTACGTCATATCTCAACACGTCAAGCGTCACCCGAAAGTTGGCCATTCCGATAATGACCTGCGCGCTGCCAATTCTGGGCTGCGGGTAACGCACTCCGAGTACACGGTCCTCTTCAGTGGAACGTCAGACCCCGTGTATGCCCCCAACACACTCGGCATGTTTCGCCGAATCCCGGAGAAAAGCTCACCGGTGAAAAGCTCACCCACTTTTGTGCGGGTGCGGAGAATAACTTGTCGGTCTTTTGACGGACCCGAAAAAAAAATGACCATGAATTAAATTTTTGTTCGAGGTGGTCGTTGCCAGTTCAGTGTTAATTTGATGACGCGAAAAATTTCTTTCCATATTCTAGGATCGCATAGAAAAGTTTAGAGCGGCAAAAAAAAAAAAAAATACATCCGCGCACGCACACCTCCCACGCAGACATTTCAAAGGGGGCTCTCTGCTTCAGCTCGTCATTCTACTTTCATATCGACTGTCTTCGCCGAACTTTTGCCATGTAGAATTCTGCGTAGCCTGGTTGTAGGAAATATCAACATCATTTGCAGATAAAAGTATATTTATATTGAAACCTTTTAACTTCTTCAATAAATGGTGAAATATAAAGATTTGGGGACTGTATTTATGCATTCAGTGTTGGCTACTATCAGTTAATTAGCAATTACGCATATTAATGAATTGTACTTGATCGAATGAATCAAAGCCTTCGGAGCCGTGCATCCACATGTGTTTCGTGTCACAGATGAGAATATATTGCGGTGGAGCGGGTGCCCAAAAAGGTTTCAAACGAGTTGTACACGGGGTCTGGCCGTAAGGACTAACAAATCTGACGCGAATTAGGAAGGCGAACGTAGTTTTGCAAGAAGTTTTACGCCTATCTTTTTGAAAGCTCAAGTCGGAGGCGGTAAAATATCAAATATAGAGCAAATATGGCGGCCGTGCATTTCTTATGTCCCATACCGGATGTTTGTCTTCTGCACACCGGTTTCTGAGCTTGCTCCCCAGGGGGTCACTCTTCATATATTTCTGGGAAACTATTAATTATCGCGATTATCTTGCTCACTGTCAGCCACTACTGGTTCTTAGCGTTTCCACGTTCACGCATAGCCTCGTCTATACTCAGAAAGCCTGGCAATCTGACGACGGAGCCATAGAGTGCACGGTCGCAGATTTAGAGCGCCAGGATCTGGTAGCACCGTAGCACAGAGCATTTTTCGGGGAGTCTGGTATTCAGCGCAAAGCTTTTGCAGCGGCGAGGACCCGATACATGGATTTCAAACCGGGCGAGAAAAGAAGCGGTAGCCCGAGGAACGCGAGAAGCACGGGCGGACATTCCATCGCTCGGGACAAGTGCGTTTCGGCGTCTCGCCGCAGCGGGGCGCCCGTTACATGGCTCTTGTCTGCCGCTCTACCTAGAGCCACTAAATTAGCTTAGCTTATTTAGTGGCACTAGCTCTACCTTTTCACTTTCGGCGGCCGCGTCTCGTGGCCATCTGCCAGGCTTTGTCAGTATAGAGGAGGCTATGGTTCAGGAAGCCATCAGCGAGCGAACTCATAGACCAGTGTCCAGACGTCAAACAGGCTGGCATAATACAGGAGATATAAAAATATATGGCCCCCGATTTTTGCTTTATTTTCAGTATTTCCCTACCTCAGAATTGAGCTCTAAAAATATATACACAAAGCTTCTGGCGAAACTACGTTCGCGTGCCCAATTTCAGGTATGTACGCGTTTGGAATTCGAATTTTGCAAGGCGTGCCCAATGTTCGTATATCACATTTCTTCCATCAGTGTTTGTTGTGCGTCGCTTTAGTCGGGCACTGGCCCAAAGCGTTCCTTTAGACGAGAATTCGCATACGGTTGGCATTAACCGGCAAAGCGCAGACTTAAAACAAACAAAAAAAAAGCGTGTACGCACATTCGTCGCGTGACTTTCATCGACGAAGAAAGAATCAAACCGTGCGCACCAATCAGAAACTCTCAGACATAAAAAAGAACGAGGCGTTAGAAAGTTGTTGGGGGTTGATTGGCGGCGGAGGAATTCATATAGATATATATATATTTTTTGCCCGTATATATATCCAACGATCGTTCTCGGAACGATGCGCTCTAACCGGCCGTCATTGAGACGTCAGAGGAGCTTCTGAATGCGCGGCTATGCACAGATTACATACGACGTCTGGAGGAGTTAAATTACACCCCTAAAGGTAGCCGGGGGAGGGGGAGGGGGGCTGGCATAAAGATGGCGCCCGCCAGCTCTGCGTGCGAGCAAAGGAAACCCGCCATGACGGTAGGTGGTCCTCCCCCCGCTCTATTGAGGCGGCGATTTTGACAGCCGCGGGATTCCGACGTTCCAGCCACCGACGCTCGTCTTTTGTTGCGGTTCTTGTGATTATTACTATTATTATTATCGGTGTCATTGCGGATGGTTGATGCGCTATTGGGTAGCCATGCAACTAGGGCAAAAACCTCCGTGCTCTCTTTCGGCGAAGAGAGCGGTTCTGGATTGAGCGGTTATGTTATAGCGTTAAAAAAAATGAGTACACGTTAACTTAGAAATCATCCCTTTTCTTAAGTTTTTTGTTTTTTTTTATTACAGTTCAATCATGCCTCTTTTTAAGGTTTGTGGTTGAGCGAGAGGTAACATCTGCATTTAGAATTAATATGTGTCATTCTGTGGCAAATAGCAACCTCCCCCTCCCAATCCAACCCGCCTCCCTAACGAAAAGAACAGCAAACTGTCGTTCTTATTCTACAGTCAATACACGGCGAACGTCATTAACTGGTGCGTAAATACTTTACGTAGAAATCTCCTGTCGTGCATGCATAGCTGATCTTACCATTGGGCTCAAAATGCATATTTAAGAAAGCTGAGATAACCTTTGTACAACTTTCAGCTAAGAAACAAAAATACCCTTTCTTTATGTATATATATATATATATATATGAGCCATGTTATATTTCTTAAATACAAAAATATAAAACAGCAGGTTTTATCAGCTTAAAATTGTGAACTAAAATATAGTCGCTGAATACGCGTATCATAATTATGATTTAAAAATAGTACACGATAGATCAAAGGTGGAAAAAAACACCCAGCTTGAGGTTGCAGTATAAACACACACCGATGTACAGCTGCACATGATAGTTTAATTTATATATCTGTACAGTAAATAAAATGCAGATTCGCAATTTTCATTCATGTCTTTTCTTTTATTATCAAAACACCGGTCGGGCACACCCAGATAGATGTTTTCTCTTTCTTAAAAAATAGGACGAACGGTGCTTTCTGCATATTTAACTTTTTAAGCTACAAAGAAGCAATCGCGGCAGCTGTCTTTTTCCAAAATAATACTTTGCCGGCATCTTTTCTTTATTTATTGTTGCAATTTTGCGGACGTTTTCAAACTCGCTAAATTTTCTTTTCCTCGCCTGCCAAAAAAAAAAAAAAGAAATGCAGGGATCCGCAGAACACACACACACGCCCACGGTTTCGGTAATATTTAATCGTGCAAAACGAAGCAGACGACTCTTTTTTTTATTTAGCAGACGGTTCAAAAGCGCGGTCTGCTTGGCCGCGTTATCTCCACGCATCGAACGTGAAACGACGAGACTACAAACATGTAATAAAACAGCTCGTCTGCTATATGCTTCGACGTCGTCTGCTATACATACGCTTCGGGATCGTCGAATCGCCTGCTATTTTTCCCCCTTTTTTTCTTTATTGCATCGCCTGCAATACACGCTTTTGGCATCGTCTGCTCGGGGATAAGGTGCGGCACGATCCGGTGCTTTGTACCTCGTTTGTTTCCATCGAATTTTTAATGCTGTCGGCAACGCTTAGTGTCGATAATGGCCACAAGTCGGGCCATCGCGCAGCGATAGCGGTTTCCACAAAAACGGTGACGGTACAAGAAAAAAAAAAAAAAAAGAACGAGAAAGAAAAAAAGCAATCTAGAAGTAACAAGTTTAACCGCTCTCAAACATGCGTTGCATCTGCCTAGTGTCTTCTGAAAAACAAAATTAAAAACAAAAGAGCCTTTTTTTTTTCTTTTTTTTTCTTTTTTTGGGGGGGGGGGGGTGTTTATTGCCTTCCTTTTGGTTGCTTGTTTTAGGTAGGACTTTTCAAAGAAACGCGGTTTCTGCAAGCTTTCATCTATGACAATATTTTAAGAAGAAGAAGAAAGAAAAAAACACGACGCATCGGCTCCCCTGAGGACAACAACGATAAGAACCGCGTCTTCCTAATTCGCCGATTACGAGGAAAGGAAAGGGTGGTGGTAAAATAAACCGATATGAAAGCGGTGGGCGGGGCATGTGAGAAACGAGCGTCGGCTGTCGTCGCAACCTCATTGGCTGTGGAGCGCTGATAAGATGATCGGGGATTCGCCATGCCCCGGGTTTATTAAAATCGAAGGAATCGTCCAAGGAAGAAGAAAATCAATACGCGCAATATAGACCACTCCCATAATCGGCTTCTGTGACTCGCCATTTCTGCCCATACCGGGCTGTTGTGGGAATATATGTTCTGAGTAGGGGTGTGCCAATATTGAATTTTTTTAATACGAATCGAATGCGAATAAGACAAAAAACGGGCTTCAAATATTGAATTGAATATCAAATATGTGTCTAGTAATAAAGAATTAAAAAAAGTAGAGGTAAGAGCATGTTTTATTGCCTTTTTAAAATAAATCAATGCAACTGCATTTTACTGGGCTGCAGCAAGCTAAAGATACTTCTATTAATGCACTTATTACAAATTATAATGTAGGAAAATTAACTGCTTAATGTGTTCAAAAAGTAAGCGCTTCCTACGCGCCGTGACAACATTTCCGACAGTAAGACCCTTTCACGTGGAAAACCTGCGAAATTTCACTAAACTTTGAAAAATTTCGACTTATGGACAGTGTTGCCCGGCTGCCACACGAATATTTCGAATTTTGCGAAACAAAATATAAAAAAAAAAACAGTTAATGTTTTCTTTTTATTTTAGAAAATGGTTACCAATGTTTACGCCACAAAAAAAGCGAAAATATGCATTTTTAATAACGCTTTCATTAGTTAATCATGTGAACCAGTGATGCCAATAAACCCAAAAAATATTGCACTTTTACTCCGCCAGATGACATCCACTATATCCGTTTTCACCTGCAGAAAAAAAGGACGTTTTGCTCAATGTTCATACGCTGCGTGAAGTAGTTCTTACAAGATTTGGTTGTCGGAGGCACACAATGCTTTTGGCGTTTCAAACGCATAAGTCTTGATTATATAGCCACATATCTAATCTAAAATATACCTACATATATCTTGATTCTCCATATAAAGGGGAAAATTAGTAATACTCCGCGAGGAGCCGGACTCTTCTACTGCGGTTCTTAAGTTAAAAAGGACTCTAGATATTTTTTTGCGCATGCTCACAAAAGTTGAATTTCAGTCGAACCTTTGTCGTACATAATGTCGAAAAATCGAAAAAGTCGAACTTGGTTGAACTCGAACCTGGCCAGGTTCGCGACATCCCTAGTTTTGACTGTGCCGGAGTGGCAGGAGTTGTTGTCGATGTCGAAGTAATATTCTGCGCGCACCTAGCTTTTTCCCTTTTTCTTTTTTTTTTGATCTCCAACAGATAACACACTAAAGATTTATTTTATATATATATTTCACTCTCGAGGTTTATTTTAATTATCAATTAATAGGACGCGCAATTACATCAGATATTGCTATAAAAGTGCCACACAGCAAAGGGCCTGGTGAAAAATAAACCTAAACTGATCCTGTCCTACTGCCATCGGACAGATAGAAACGGAGCAGACCGATAATACACGCACCATACGCCTTTCTCAGTGAATAAACATAGTCATAGGGGAATGCGTGGCAGGCAGAATATTCGTTACTTGCACGAATATTTTCGTAGTTCGTGCGAATATTCGACATTTTTTCCGAATATTCGACATTTTTTTCGAATATTCGACATTTTTTCCGAATATACGGCTTTGGCCGAATAATATTCGGGTACTTCCGAATATTCAATTTTCGAATAGGATACCTTTCGAATAAGAAAAATATCCGATTCGTATTTGAAATTTTGAATATTGGCACACCCCTAGTTCTGAGCAATCGTGTACGTGTTGCTCGAGAAAAAAAGTAATCGATTACACAATTACTCTCGGTTAAAAATGTATTCGATTAAATTATTCGATTACTTGAGAAGAAGAACGTAATTGGAGGTTACACGGAAAAGTAACCGTTACTTTCCCGATTAATTCAAGTTTTTAGAACGATATTTTTTTTTGCCGGTTTGAAAACGTTTTTTTTTTTTTCTTTATTTTCGGGCTAGAATCATCGAATTATAAACTACTTATCTTCTTACTCCACCAATTTCGGTAAACCATATCCTCTTGTCGGAGACTGGGTTGGAGGATTACTTGCTAGGAAACTTATAGAAACACGGGACACCCTTAGAAAAAGGCATACAAAAAAAAAACGGTTACAGGTAATTTGAGTACTTCCAAAAGTAATCAGATTAATCTAACTTCCTAAAATGTTTAATCCAAACCCCAAAACATTAGCTCAAAAAGTAATTCATTGCGGATAAGTTAAGTACTCGTAATGAGTACCTTACAGCTCTTGTTCTGAGCATGCGCAATGAGGCACTTGTCAGAAACATCAGACGCCACGCACACGTCCACAGCCTATTGACTCGGCCCTCTTAACCGAGTTTTCGAAAGTTCACCGAGCAACACTGGCGGTCGCCATTCCTTTTTTGTCTTTTTAGACTAGGGCTAGGTGGCGCAAGCTACCGCCCGTTACAAAGGGTATATATAGCCAGCAACATCCATCCATCCATGCATCCACTGAACACAACGCCTGTGATTGGATCCGAGTTCGCGCCATACGCTAACACGCTCTCCGTGTCCAGCATGTGGGCAGAAACTGAAGGAGAGGAGGAAAAGAGAGCGACAAAACGCCAAACAAGCAGCGACTGTGCGAAAAAAAAAAAAAGATCGGTGCGATAGTTGTTGCAGCGAGTGCGATCGCGATGTTTGGTTTAACATGCTCCAACCACAGCTGTGCGATTTCTGTCGGCTAGTATGGTACCTGGAACGCGTCTCCGACTGGTGTGTTTACCGCGCCCAAAAAAGTGGTCCCTCGAATTCCGCCTGATGACGTCATACAAGTGTCATGCTGTCGCCGGTCGCGATCCTGGCGGCGTCTCAGCAGTTGTGGTATATATAGCAGACGCCTGTTGTGCTGCAGGTCGCTCTATACTGTGACAGTCCACGGAAGCTTCAGCAGCCGGAAGTTGGGACGCCTGGGACGCCGTGACGACAGCGACACTCGCGTTCGCTCGTGCTTTTCGCCAGCATTTTTACGGCCAACCCCCAGGATCGCGACAGCCAACAGCATGACACTCCGGCTTCTCCGACGTCATTTGTTGCCACTTAGGGACCACTTCTGATGTATGGGCGGGATAGGACGCTAAACACACCAGTCGGAGACGCGATTCAGGCACCATACGGCTAGGCCGGTTCTTCTACCCAAGGGTTGCAGCGGACACGGACGCGACACGTTTGACTGCCTAAAATACAACACAAACGTCTTAATAAAGACAAACGTTTTACGAATACAATTTGTAACCAGAAATTTCTAATAATTAACCATAAAGCCAAAAGCTTTTAGGTGTCTAAATTTATTTGTGAATACGCACCTTTCGCGCATGAAAGCTGGCTAATGAAAGGCTGGTTGTTGAGAAAGCAATCGCACCGACTGTGCGACAAAATACACCTTTGGTGGAAACCATGTCGCAGAGCCGCTGCGACAGTGCGACTGCGATTTTAATCGCACATTTACTGGAGATCGCACCTATTTCGGACGAAAATTGCTGCATGTGAAACAACCGTTAATGGGTATAGAGGCGAACCTATAGCTGCCTTTGTCTCCACTGCACTCGTCGAACCCTTTGAAAGTGGAACGCCGGCGTCCGCGTTGATCTTCATAATATGGCGCAAACTGAACAAGGACGAAGAGGCACACACACACACGACAGCGCCAGTCCTGCCGTACGAGGGGAATCGGTGGCCGAGTGGTCTAGCGCACACACTTTAGCGCACACCAGCTCGGAGCACGTGGAGCGAAAGCTCGCGCTGCAGAACCCAGGGATCCTGGGTTCGAGCCCCACCCCTGCCCGTTTCGATCTGGATGAGCATCGTACCGGCGTGCGGTCGTGTACCACTACTGCGTGACGCACGTTAAAGACCCCAGGCTAGCGGCTGTACCGCACTGGCTAAATTTCTCATCTACAGCTGGGAGACTCGTCGCTCCTGTGAGGCAGACCAAGTTCTAGGCTGTATAAACACACACACAACCCAATTATTATTCCTGCCGTACGATGTAGGCTTTCTCGTGCTTGTTCGGTTTGCGATATTTTCTTAATGTCAAGGATGAGTCCAATCAAAAGTCGTGAGGAATTCAGCCAATGCAGTACGACTGCTAGCCTGGAGTCTTTAACATTCATCGCGTAATAATTGCAGATCTGACCGCACGCCGTATACTCATTGCTCATCCATATCGAAACGGGCGTAGAGGCGCAAAACTCGGTCACCTAATCCCGATATTTAAAGTGAGGAGTGTTATTAATAATCGAGTAAGAATAGGTAATTTATTAACTGGCGAAAAATGAACAATAAGACGCGGTCAGTTCAACCCAATCCTAGTGGACGATTTCTTTTAGGAATTCTTTTAGCCAAGTACGGTATGCTTTATTTATAACTTTGCTATTAATATTATACAGAGAAGCTTGTTAAATTATAGAAGTAGAAAGCTAGGCAAATTTAAGCGTCAGCTACAAATGTCACTGCACGTTTCTTTCTTCACTGCCTAGCCGTTCTATATTTGCGAGGCGCTAAAAAAAAATATAATGAGTGAAATTTAGAACCAACAACATAACATAGCTAACCCCAACAAGTGAAAAGAAAAAAAAAAACTGGCCCGGGGGGGGGGGGGGGGGGGGGGGGGGGGGGATATGAACTGAATAAGGCAGTATCGGGTTTTAACTATCCGAAAATGGAACACGTCGGCGGGGGGCGGATAGAGGGTGTTAATACTTGATTCAAAGCCGAAATACTGGGTTGGTCTCGACACGAAATCAGGGTGCCGTGCTCGAAATTTCGGTTCTCCGCGCGCCGAAAACTAAAAAGGAAAAAAGGAAAGAAATCTACAATAATCAAGTGCACTTTCAATGAAGGAAAGCGAACACCCCAACTAGGCCAGCGAAACACCCCAGCAAACCGACAGACATAAAAAAAGTATAAGCCAATCTCAGAACGCGCTGCCGATCACCTGGACTCAAAAACGGCATGTGCCATTTCAATAACCAAAACAAAAACAGAACAAAACAACCTCTCTCCCCCCCCCTACCCCCCCCCCCCCCCCCCCCCCGCTCTTTTTCTCGAAATCTCAAACGCGCACTGAAGCTTGCAAAAAACAAGAAAAAACGGCTAAAATTACAAGATTAAAAAAAAAAAAATAATATTAAAGAGAAGAAAAGAGGGGGGGGGGGGGGGGGACACAGTGTAACATATCAAATGAGAATAGTCCCCTCTTTAGCGAAGCTAGAGCCGCGTGGTCGTGCGGCGCTAGAATTAATAACGAGAGCTTGAATTACAGGGTGGTGGAGGTTTTTCTCTTCAGTTTTCTTCGGTTCTTCAACCCACGATCGTTTTTTAATAACCGCGGTTTCCCCTTCCGAGTTTAGAGTCAGTCCAGCTGTACAGTCTGGGATTATATGTCGGTTATTTAACCGCCAAATGTAATTATACCTGACCGAAACGCACCGAAACGACAATAATGATAATCATAATGATTTTCGTAATAGGTTGAGGGATCATTTTGCGCCCGTTCCGTTGTAATTTGAGGGATATGGGTGGTCAACAGGTAGACTGATTCTAACTGTCATCTATGAAATGTATTAGGGAGGCTTCAACCACGCTAACCTTCGGTAAATCACTAAAATACCAAAAAACGACTGATAAAAAAAAAAACAGAAGCTTGAGAAAAACTTTTTTGAAGGAAGCCTCAGAATGAAGCCGTCGTTTCCATTTTTCATTAGGCCATTTCAGACTACCATTATTGGTCATATAATCATATCTTATATGACAGAATCCGATCAGTTGTTCATTGTTTATTGTGATTTCGCGGTGTAGAAAGTTTGGCGAATCCTTGAAAAATGGCACTTAAATGGGTAAGATCGTTCTTTTCTGGCGCAAACTCAATCTACGAACTTAAGCACCGCAGAAAACCTCAAAATATAATCATCCGTGGACTTTTTTTTTTTTCTAATCGAAACATGACGAACCATCACGACCCGCTCTGGTCGTGTTTGGGTGTTTGGCAGCGTTTTTGCCATAGAGTTATTATAATGTATACGCGTTCCACTGGCGCTAGTGCGCGGTTTCAAATCAAACCAGACGGCAATCAGTCTAAAATTTACTTCCGGCAATGCATTTCTATGGAGAAAAAAAAAGTGAGTGCATTTCTCTTTGCGCTGGATTATAGAGAGAATATCACGAATAATTTCTCAGTCGCGCAGATGAAAATGTTGATAAGTTACGGCGCTTTTCTTTCAAATTCATGACATTAAAAGCGGTGCTAAAATTGTTTCGTAACTGTACACAGCTCCCCCCCCCCCCCCCCCCCCCCCAAAAAAAAAAAATTTTTTTTTTTTTTTTTTTAAATAATTTACACATTGCCGAACGCTCATTCTCCGCCGAAATGTATCGCTAGAGATACGATCCAGATGCCAAAGTGTCAGCACTAACCACTGTCTTATTCAAAAGTTATGAGTGATTTACTGAAATTTTCAATGTTAAAATGGGACCCGTTTTCGCCCGTTTTCGTTTACTGGCGCCATTCAGGTCCGTGAATTCGAGAGCTCTGTTGGCCGCCATTTTCTCATTGAACGTTTCAGAAAATCAATTTCGAATGGATAACGGTTAGTTCTGGAACATTGACATTCGAACCATTAGCGCTTCATTTGGCCGGAGAATGACCCAGGCAACACACCAGTCTTGACCCAACGTTGGCGCAATGTCAGATTGATCGGATTCAAATAGTGGACCCAATAGTGAAGCGCGACCCACTCCAGTGTTGGGTCAATGACATTCCGATATCGGGCCAATGATGATTCCAGAGTTTCTACCATTATAATGCCAATATTGGCGTTCCAATTTATCCAATTATATACCGATATCTGTAACCAATGATACGCCATGGTTTCTACTATTAGTTCCCAATATTACTCTAGGATTTCCGACATTGGTGTCTATTGATCCGCCAAGATTTTCGATATTGGTGTCGAATGATATACCGGGATTTCCGATATTGGTATCCAATATGATGCCACGATTCCCATTGCAGGTATCCAATAATGCGTAATTTTATTTCTGTACTGCTAACCAATTCATTATGGCGCAATATTGTAATCCAATCGCAAATCATTTATTCAAATGCAGTTATCCAGTTGCGCACCAGTTGTCCACAATATTGGCAACCAGTGGTACGCCATTTTTCTAATGTTGTTATTCATTATTAGTCCAGGTCTTCTAAGTATGTTAGCCAGAATAAACTTGAACTGTGCCAGTAGTGGTCACGTTTTTCTAGACATTGTTCTATGATGTCTGTAAACGCTACAGAACTGATATTATTGTGGGCATTTACAATCATGCCTTAATGTGAATAAGTGAATATACATATCGTATCCAAGTTACTACATTATTCAATTCATATTTTTCTGATACGCACTTAAAGTTCAATGACATTTTGTTTGCCGTCTTTAGTGTAATCAGTGAATCGGCTCGCTATTCCTGATCTTCGTATTGTACTTGTACTCTTTTTTGCATACGAAATGTTACGTGACCTTATGAAAACTATTTTTTCCCAATATGAGAGAAGTAACATTGAACGAAATTAATCTGAACGACCATTGTAATCGGTGTCATCACCACAGCTACAAAAATTACAACGAGTTCGGATATAAACAATATATTTTTTTAATTCTTATTGCGTTTAATTATAGTTATAGGAGAGCCGCGGCGCCGCAGAAATGCAAATAGCCTGCACCATGAAAGCCCGCGACGTTGCATTTACTTATGATGCGATGACATGGTGTAGATAAGAGAAAACACGCGACCTGCAGATTGCAACCTAATACAACTTTAAGATTAAAAAACATTGTATTTTTTTTTTCTGAAGTAAAGTCGCTTTAACAACAAGGAGTCCAGGTGTCCTTGCAAATTCAATTTCGCCAAAAAAACATGTAATTGGGGTGGAGCACAAAACGAAGCGGAACTCTGACTAAGATAAAACGAAACACAAACAGGCGGAATCAGAGGTATACGAACAGCGAAGCATCAAGCGCTCTGTCACTTCGAAAACCGGGGCCAGATGTCCCAAAAGTCAATTCAAAATGTACATACGTAACACTACTCGATCCCCATTAAAAGGCACCCCAGAAACACTAGTAGCCCCGTTTCTGGGGCGTACAACCACAAAACAAAAAACACATAACCCCCAACTGCTTCGTGTCAAATCCATTACAGATGATCTCAGAAACATAGAACCAACTGCTTTAGCTACAGGGCGCTCGTAAAACCAGAACGAAAACAATAAACTCACAAAACTGTTTTCAAAACTACCCCTCGCGTCAATGTCTGCGAAAACCCACCAAAAACGCGGAAGAAAAAAAAAAAGAAAGAAAGAAACGGATACCCCAGCGGGGCACCCGAAAAACACGTCGTCTGTTGCCGAAGCACCTTCAACGGTCGTCTGCAAAGTTCTAAGAGCAGACGGCAACGTTTTCGCCCAGTCACCCAGAGACCCACATCTATATACTTTTTTGTCGCTTCGGAATTTTTTTTTTTTTGTGGTTTTGCGTTTATTTTTTGTTGTTGTTTATGGCTTGTAATCAATAACAGCTAGTTCGGGAAGTGACCAGCCGCCCCAACGCGGTTTAGCAGAAACGCGTACGGTTTTATCCCGCTGTAAAAATACAATTTCTGCGGTTGGAGAGCGGTGAACCGTCGGAACAGCTCCCGCGGGGTAAATTTTTTTTTTTTTGTCTCCTTTCTCGAGAGACAATAACACGCGCATCTGCTCATTGCGGAGGTAATTTTGTTCTAGCATCTGCCGCCCTTCGCTTTCCAGTCAGTCCTTACGTTCCATGCTCAAAAGGCCACTGGCGTTCCCCTGCTCTCCTGTATGAAGTTCCGTATCTTTACCAGTGTTACTCAACTACACAGGAAACGCATACGAAAGAAAGCACTGGCGAAAGATAGATCGAAGAGGACACGAACGACGGAAATGATCAGCCACGTCTGGCAACATCGAAGCCCGATTCACGTGGTGCGATTTTGCACGCGAATTCGCGGCTGCGTCTTCGGCACCGTGGTCTTCGGGAACCGCAACTTCCCCCTGGCTTTTTATTATTATTTTTTTTTTTTTGGCTGCACGAGTGACACTGCGATTTCAAAATTGCACGTAAAATCGCACTACGTGAATCAGGCTTAAAGCGATGAATATTCCTTCAGGGGTAGGGTGCTTTTACGGTGCCCTACGAAGGAACCGAAACGCCCTCTGCGAAATAAAGCGAGCAGCAGTGATACGCTGCCCGGAACCTGTCTCCGATTGATGTGTTTAGCGCCCTATTCCGCCCACGCATCGAAAGGGGTCCCGAAGTGCCAACAAGTGACGTCACAATAGCCCGAGTGTCACGCTGTCGGATGTCGCGATCCTGGCGTTTGGTCGCAAATACTGGCGAAAAGCACGAGCGAACGCAAGCGTCCTCGCTGTCGTCGTGGCGTTTCAACTCCTGGCCGCCGAAGCTTTCGCGTACTGTACAGCTGAATAAAGACCTGCAGCAGAACAGGTCTCCGCCACATACACCTCCGCTGCTGGGACGCCGCCAGGATCGCTGCCGGCGACAGCGTAAGACTTCTATGACGTCATCGGGCCGAAAGCGAAGCCTCTTTTTTAGGACGCGGAAACGGAAAAGCCGGAGACGCGTTTGAGGCGCCGCCACGAGATCGAACAGAGTCGCCACCGTGCGGCCGACGTTGGAAACACTACAAGTGTGGATACCGCCGCACGTTGTCTGCTCTCAGCGCACGGTGAAGCATGGATCCTCGTGACTCTGAAGACTTGTTTTGAGATAAGCTGCGCTAATTACGTTGTTTCTCCTTTATTCGAAAATATTGTATCGTTCCACGAGCGTGGAAATACGCGAAGGCAAGGAATAGTGTTTTTATACAACCATGTCTCACCTGAATTCAAATCTCTAGGATTCGCGAGAATTAAAGGCCGCGAATGGGTTCGTATGCCTAATTTGCGAATAATTGAGATCGCAAAAATAAAGGGTTTTAAGTTTAATCGAGAGGACGAATCGTGCGATTTTGTCAAAGACGTTTCCGGCGGTTGGAGTGACAAACAATAGTTACCCGGCAGGGCAAGAGCACAAAAGTTCATCAATCGTGGCACAGTTCGTGAGTTTGAGATCCACAGTGTGGGGATCCTTTCTGAGAGCCAACGTTAAGTTGGGAAACTCACCGTTGAAACCTGAGCCGCTGGCGTCCACCGAGACCGAGCTCAATACGATAACAGCGCCACCCTTTATGTTTTAAATGCGGAGCATCTCTTGCTCGGGTCTATGTCCCGCGGCGTCGTAGTCCGCACTCACACTACGCATGCGCAACTCTCCTCCTTCCCTCTCTCCAAAAGCTGCGCGTTACTCTCTCCGCTCTCTCTCTCTACCAGCTGCGTGCACTTCGCGTGCGTTCGCTTCTGCTCACACCGCGCGCGCATGCGCAACTCTCCTCCTCTAGTCTCCTCTCCTTCAAGTGTGAATAAAAGCAGCGGTAATGGCCGAGTGGGCTAACGCGTCTCAGCTCGGAGCGTGGAGCGAAAGCTTGCGCTGGGAACCTCCTGGGTTCGATCCCCGCCGCCCCCGCCCGTTTCGATCTGGATGAGTTTCGTACCGGCACGCGTTCGTGTGATCACTACTGCGTGATGCACGTTAAAAACCCCAGGTTAGCGGTTGTACCACACTGGCCAAATTTCTCATCTCCAGCTAAGAGACCGATTATCCATTGAGGCGCATCTCCATCAAGGCTGTATAAACATAGAAAGCAAGCCAATTTTTTTTTTTTTTCTGCGCGCGTTCAGTTCACCCGTTGTTGACTCTACTCCGTTTATCGATGAAGATGTGATGGAAGCAACAGTCCCGTCAGTTAGGGGGTTAGCGCAAGCAAGCGCCAGCACCACCCTACAAACTAACAGCAAAGCTACGTCCACTGAAGACAAAGCTGCGCAGCGAAGGGCACGCGACGCTGAGCGCAAACGCTTGAAGCGAGCGGCAGACCCTGAACTACGGCAACGAGAAGCGGCGTCCATTCGTCAACGCCGAGCGGCGGATGCTGAACTACGACAACGTGAAGCAGCGGCGGTTCGAGAACGTCGAGCAGCAGAACCTGAGGTTCGGGACCGTGAAGTTCAACGTAAACGTACGAAGCGAGCGGCGGAACCCGACCTTCGAGAACGGGAAGCCGCGTTGGTTCGTGAACGTCGAGCAGCAGAACCTGAGGTTCGGGACCGTGAAGTTCAACAACGTTACTAACACCGTTAATAACACCGTTAGAGAGTTTTAGAATAGGGGTCCCCAAAGCTTGGGGGCCCCAAAGAAATAGGGGCTCACGACTGCGCATGCGCAGAACCCAAAATCCGTTTGGGGCTTTGGGTTGGCGCTTGGGGCCGGGTTGCGTCGGCAAACATGGCGGCGCCCTTTCTGCTCGCTTCGGAGCAAATTCGTCATGGTCGCTGCAGTATTAGCCCATTTCAATGCCAATGAATTATGCAACCGCTTTCGCTTTGCTTTATCTGGCTCAATTCACAAAGAATGAGCGGTGGGCTAGCCCCATTTTAAAGACAGTCCCCGATTCTGGCCGTTTCTAAGCCTAAACATACGCGGTAACCGTTGACATGGCAACGTATTGCTACTCCGTGGCTCCGAGTAGATTTCGTTCGTGGCAAGATACCTGCATCTTGAAAACAAGTATTTCAAGGCTTCAAAGTCGCTCCAGCTCAGATTTAAATAGTGCAGCTGCTCGCAGAGTATGCGCGCACGCGTTCGTCTCAGTCTCGGCATAGTTGAAGGCCAAAATCTTCGGCTGCATATGTTCAAAGCGCACACGAACGCCCAAAAAATTCGAGTACGAGCCATATACCTAAAACAGCGCGCAAGCAAAGGAGAAGGAAAATAGAACGCAGGAAAGAGCGCTGACTCCCAACTTATATACTGTGAAAGAAAGAGAAAGAGGAAGCTTCAGACATGAAGCCCGCGCGCACCCACAAGGTATAAAGAAGACAGAATAAAAACATATAAATTACTAAGTTGCAGTAGAAAAGGAGAAAACTGACATTATACGGTCACGACGAAAAAAAAGATGCGAAAAAAGAAGAAAGAAAAACAACAACGTGGGCTTCATATCTAAAGCTGCCTCTTTCTCTTTCTTTCACAATACATAAGTTGGGAGTCAGCGCCCCTTCCTGTGTTTTGTTATCTTCCTCCTGTGCTTGTGCGCTGTTTTAGGTATGTCTTAAGTACCAGCTAGCTCAACTCTCTATGTTACTACGAGAACAAGCGCCAGATTAGAGCGCTACGGATTGGATTGTTTCGGCTACACCCGAAGCGGGATGGCCGAACGAGTCGTGGCGGATCCAAGGCCAGAAGGAAATGGCGGAAGAGAAGGCTCCCGCGCGCGTTCGCTTCTTGATCGACGATGGCATTTATGTGATACGCGAAGTGTACGCCACTAACCCATTTCAGGATTCCAGGAGATGGACTTCAACTGCCGAAAGGGTCTCCGAAGCAATCGGAAGAAATTTCTCCACGCGGGCCATCCGCGACCGGGTCGACCTGCTGCTGGCACAGTTTAATACGAAGCACAGATTTCCCGGTGACTTTTCGTAACGTAAAAAAAATAAACGAGTCTGTGTGAACGAGCCTTTTGCCACGGCGTAGCAATACGTCACCTTGTCAACAATTACGACGTATACGTTTAGGCTTAGGAACGGCCAGAATCGGGTACGATCTTTAAAATGGGGTGAGCCCACCGCTCATTCTTTGTGACTTGAGCGAGATTAAGCAAAGCGAAAGCCGGTTTCACTATTCATTGGCAATGAAATTGGCTAATACTGCAGCGACCATTACGAATTTGCACCGAAGCGAGCGGAAGGGGCGCCGCCATGTTTGCCGACACAACCCGGCCCCAAGCACTTGGGGGGCCCCACGCTATTTCTCGAATTTCACGTTGGGGGCGCGAGCAAACCCAAAACCCCAAAAGGAGTTTGGGTTCTACGCATGCGCAGTGCTGAGCCCCTATTTCTTTGGGGTCTAAAGCTTTGGGACACCCTATTATAAAACTCTCTATAACTGTCGTGCTGCTTCAACTACAGGATGGGCTAAAAGCAAGCTACACCTACCAGCGTCATGCCTGCGACCGGGGAATGGCCCCGTCGAGTTCGCAGATAATTCCATTGGGGCATATGATAGCCTGGTATTTGAGGGCGTGCACTCTCTTGTGACTAGGGTGCCTTCATGTGCGCTTTGCTCAGGGTGGAGACATCTGGCCATTTTGTTCCCACTTTTACATTTATTTTTTGTTCAGAAGCGCGTGAAAGAGCGTGTTCCTGCACGCGTCTGTGGCGCTGACTGTGCTATGGCAACATTTTGTTTTCGTCGATTTCTTTGTGTTTTCTCCGTGAGCGCGCGCTGTCGGCATTGGTACTACAGAGGGTGGCATCACTGCTCATTGAGGCACCCTACTTGTGACCAGAGAAGTAAATCTTCTGATTCAGAGACGGTCGGCAGATGGATCTTGCTGTGCCGTTCCAACTGGTGTTACCCTCCCTATTATTTGAACCGCAAGCCACAATAAAGTGTCGTTTCAGCGCAAATGTTTTGCGTTTTCATAATTTCTCACTGTTAAGAAGTTCGTTCGTTGTCCACAATGGCGCTGCATGCGAAAAAGGCGAGCGTGCCGCGCTGCGTCGTGACAAACCCTATTCTATAAGCACGCTGCGTGAGGTGTCGTTGCGTTGGGTACCCCAAAGCGTTGGGTTCCCCAAAGCGTTGGGGCCCCTATTCTAAAACTCTCTAATAACGATCCGCGATGCTCCGCATCACCCCATGGTTTCCCTCGGGAATATGGTGTAATTTTTTTTCTTTACTGTGGTCACCGTGAGCTTTCAGAAAGCATGTATTTGCGTAAAAAAAAAAATATCTTTTTGAATGAAAGTTTATTGGAGATTAGAATAAAATAAAAGGCGCATGACGTTTTCTAAAATCTTTAGTTTACAAGATTTTGCGCCACAATTTTTTATTGTATTTATACAGCCCTGTCTCACCGGTGATATCAGGTAGCCCGTCCAGACCTGGGTGAGCCCTAATTTCGGAAATAATTCGCGGCGCGTCCGCTTGGGAGACAGGCGTTGGTATCCCTGAAACCCCTTCCATCGTATATGTTTCGGCGCCAAAGTGGCAGATTAAAGCCAAAATAGAACAAGACGCTATTGAGTGCGATACTCTCGAACCAATAATTTATACAAGCAGCCGTGCAGTTCCCCTAGTGGCCGCTGCGGGAAAAATGGCGGCGTTGCGATCGCCATTAGCTTGATTCTCGAGTACGGATCGGTGCCACTTCTTCAGAGCAGGCTCTATGGCAGTTTCCCAGCTGAGTGGTTATAGTAACGTTGCTGGGAGAGCGGTCGTTGGGGCCACAACTCTGCCCCCAGTAATCTGCCCGGCGTTCACAGCTTGCTCACTTTCGAAAAGGCACTGCTTTTTGTCGGCAATGTACTGCATTATAGTAAACAAAGAGCCGCATCACAACGCCAACCATAGTAGCTACATTATGTAAGTATCCGGCTCAACAAAGCCGGATACTTACAAGTCACTTCCGAGGCGCCGCTGATTGGTTCAGCCGCCATCGCGGCTCGACGACTGGTCGCAAAAGGTCGGTCTAGGGTCGGTCGTCTGCTCCAAACCGGTCGGTTTTGCGGGTTGCGAGAGTCGCTTCAGCGACAAACGTTGTTGCGCGACAGCGGCGACTTTGCCTTAGAATGGGGCCTCGTGTTTTACAGCGGAGCTGTTCAAGGCTAGTTTCCCCACTATCGTGTCCGCGGGCAAACAAATGTCGACACAAAACTCCGGACAGCTGCCGCCATCTATGAGCGGCGGCGGCAACCTTTCGAGCCTTCCCACTCTGGCTTGCCGACTTGCGGCCGGCCATTACATTATTTCCACAAGTATACAGCTTCTCTAGTCTTCCTTCACCAGAGTGAAAAAGCTGAAAGTATTCTTACAGCAGACCGGACGCATATTGGGTACTGGTGTGGGGTCTACACTGGGAGTTGGTGTTTATTCAAATTTTTACCCCGACAAATCGCCATCGCCTAATCGGTTAATTAGTCGATTTTTACTGACCTCCAGTCATAGTATATAAGAAAAAGTGTCAAAACAACTCAATTTTTTACTGCTGTTTTATTATGTCAACAGAAAAGGAACTTCATTTAAAATGTGTACAAAACCGGCCAGAAAAAAACGGGCCAAGTTTTAATGAATAAATATTTTATATATTTATTTTACCCCTCTAATCGCTCTAAATGAAATTCATGTCGAATGCTAATGTGTTCTGCCGCCAATAGAGCCATCCGTATTACGCATTAAATGAAGAAGAAAACATCCAGGACGAAATCTTACGCCATAGTCCTTGGAAACTACAGAAATCAAAGCATATACTCGCATAGAAGACAAAAATAAAGGTAGATAGAGAAATTCACGGATCTTTTTCCGTTGTCAATTTCAATCAGACCGATGCGCCATATCGAGTTCTTCTTCGATGCGACCCCGAGATCCCCTGCCCACTCAAATATGAATACACGATAGGCTCTCGAACGGCGGCGCCAACAGCTGCCGGGAAGTGAGTAAGGTTCCGTGAAATGCCGCTGGGGAGCGTCACGGTTTGGAGAGCGTCCCAGACGCCGTCTGGTGATTGACCTCGGCATCAGATCGTATTAGAGACCTCACTCCTAGAAATGCGTGCGCTTAATTTTAATATATACTATATATATATCTTTACATATTTTTAATAATTTATTTTTGGGGGCTTCGGTTCGCCTTTACTGCACGTATTACACAGCCGGTTGACGCGATAGATTGTGGGCAGCAGGCAAGTTCAATTATGCAAGCTTTATACACGCGTAAGAGCACTGAGAGCGACAGATATGTGCCTCGAGGTTTTTTCCAGTTAGTCCATTATTCGTATACCTTTCATGCTCACAATGGAGTGAATAGACTCCAGTGTAATTTGACGTTGAGAAAGTTAATAAAATATAGATGGTCGGCTACCCCTTAAATAATGGGTTTAACGCTTTGAGTGACAATTTGAAAATGATTGCCCTCTCGTGTTTTCTCATACACAACGTCTACACAGATCTCGATGTCCGGACTCAGGACATCTTACCGCACTGGCTAAGATGGCTGCCCCCTTTGCTGGATACCTATAGACGCTTTACACACGCGCCAGAATACAGCCGCCATTGCTGACCTTCTCTTGTTTTACCGAGATACCGAGCCACTAAAATTGGTGTGGACGAGCCTCCACAAAGGCCAATGCTGGGGAGAAAGACAGAATAAAATCTAGGATGGTAATGGGACCTAGCCTGCTATGGTAATAATGAAGTGAAGTAAACGTAATAAGGGGAAACAAAAACTGAAAGTCAGTTATGGCGGCGCCCATGCACAGCTGCTGCAAAGCGTCTATATGGCGTGCAAGCTGGTTTGCTCCTTGCGCACCTCGTGCGTTTGTTTACCCCCCAAAGGAGTTCGCGGGCTTTTTAGAGCGCAGCTCGTATGGCGCGTTCGCACTGGAAGCGGATCCGCGTTCGCGAAGCGGATCCGCGCGTTCTCAAGCGCAAAGCGGCTTGGATCGAGCGGTTGGAGCGCGTTTTTGTCAACCGCTTCGGGACCGATTTCATCCAACCGCTTTCACGAACCGCAAAGCGGCAACCAATCACAACGCGACGCTGACGTGACGTCAGTGACTTTCAAAACGAGATGGCACCTGTCGCTGGTGAGGCGTCCAAGGCGCTGTAGTCCTAGCTTTCGACAAATCAACGGAGAAACTTGTTGTTCACGTCCGTCACTTGAATCCGCCGCGAAAAGAATTTACTCGTGATTTTAATGGGCTTCGCACCGGTGATTTGGTTCGGGTAAGAATTTGTTTATTATTCCAGGTGCCACAGCCCAAGCTCGCAGCCTCGTTAATCTTTACCTGTAGAACGCCGGAACTTGCCCCTGATCGACCGAAATGTCAGCTTTTCTACCCACTAATATAGTAGCGTGAACTATTTAAAGCTTTCGACACCGTGCATGACCACCACGAAGGCCGACAGAGACGTCGTGAGCTTGATTGCGTAGCCAACGCACTACCACGGAGGGGCAGGGTACCTGCGCTAGCTCGACCTGTAACATTTACTACCAATAAAATAAATAAAGGGAACCTACTCAAGGAATAAAGCGTACGTACCAGACAATGCAGAGGTAATCCATACGGCGTTTAAGCAACGACCGGCTAGCACCGAACGCACCACGTACGCTTCACCCCACCGCTCACAACTTCGAAAATGATAACAGCGAACAACAACGAGGGGGGAAAACTGGCCCTCTATCCCGAAAACAAGGTCAGCTGTTCATGCGGGAAGGGTCCACTTCGAAGAAAAGGTCGGGGGCATTCTGTTCTGAGTCAGCAAGGCGCGTCTAGCTGGACTTTGCTTGTGGGCGAAGTCGAGGGAATCACAGGCGAGTTTGCCTGGTCCATGCTTCTTTTTTCGCTGCCTGAACTCGCGATGCGTGCGAACATCGCGGAGAAAAATATTCCGAGTGCCGAAATAGCAAAAGTTTGGCTTTGGATCGTGAATTAAAGTGGATTTTGGATTGTAAAACAGGGTTGCCAAACGCAAGTCTCAAAAGATCACGCGTGGTCGCCGAGAAACCGCCAACGCCGTCAACCGCCTCTCGGTGTGTCTGAACGGGGTCGCTCGCGAACCGCATCCGCGACCGCTTCGCGAACGCGGATCCGCTTTCAGTCTGAATGCGCCATTAGGCGCCCGTTTCGTCGGCGTAACCGTGCGTTTAATTATGGGACGTTTCTGATAATGGCGTCACTTGTGACGTCACGAGGGTCACAAGTGACGTCACTCGTGAAGGTCACGACGAAGGTTACGACCTTCACAGTGACCGTCCCGAGGTCTTCACGTGTGACCTTTGTGACGTCACTAGTGACGTCACAAAGGTCACTACGAAGGTCACGACCTTCACAGAGACCTTCACGAGGCCTTGATGAGTGACCTTCGTGACGTAACCTGCGCCTGCTCGCGTATGCCACGTGGTAGCGGGAGGAGGGGCGTACCCAGGACTCCCATGATACGTCGCACGGCGCGCGCGGGCTTTTGGGATTTTTGCAAAGGGTCTATTGTAAACGTCTTTCATTCACCCCCCCCCCCCCCCCCAACCTCAACCAATGACGGCGCACGCTTGGCTGCTTCTTCATCGATCGCTCCCTGTGCGTTCTCTATGTTTCCCAATGATTGGCGTGCCCCCGCTTGCGTTCCGATGCTCCGAAAATTCATTTTGGAACACTTGTTCGCCGTATACACTTCTGCGCCGCATTCACACTGGCCACTCGACCGCATTCACAACGCGGTTGCGAACGCGGTTGCTTAAAGAAGCAGAACAAATTCACGCGCATTTGATGATGAAAACGAGAGGATCCGCTTCGCGGTTGCGATTCCAACGACAACGTGAATGCAGAATCAATCTGGTTCCACATAGGTTCCAGTTAAACTATCGTTCCACATATTCTTTCTGGGACAAGTCACATTTTTATGCGGATCGGGGATTATATGTAAAACGGCAATTCTCATCGCTTCATCTTTTTTTTTTATTATTCTGAAACACGTAGGTGTTAAGTAGACTGTAAATTCATTTAGCTGTTCCACTTAAACACCAGTCCGCTAAAAAAATAAGAAAAAAAACTTCCAAAAGTGTTGTTTTTTTACATTTATTTTTTAGAATTATAAATTATTTGAAACACTGCTCGGTATAGACTACAAAGTATTTACAATTATCTAAAATACTGTTCGGTATAAACAACGAAGTATGTGGAACGCCATTCCTCCTGGTTAAGCGGAACGTTTCTGCAAAAAAATATCCGGGTATAACGGAAATCGTAGTGGTTTCGCGAACCTCAAAAATTCAACCGGATTTTTTCTTCGATCTTTTTAACGCAAAGTCGCAAAGTTCGACAAAGGTGGGCTACTACCCGAATACGTGGCAGTTGAAAACAAGCTGACTTCATCTGGTGGAAAACAGATGCACTCTTTATCGAGTGTATCGTTTAATATAAACGAACAACCTAAATCATTGATCGCGAATATGTGTTTGCCTTTTTCATCACGTAAAATATAAGACACGCGACCGTGTAAGTTTTTTGTGTTTTTTTTCCCCAGTAAGTACCGAATATTCGTAAGGAAGTCGGACAACTGTAAAAAAAAGCTAGGTGGCGCATGTACCGCCCGTTATTATGGGTACAGGCATCCATCCATCCATTTTCTTTTCATTTCTAAGCTAGGTGGCGCAAGCTACCGCCCATTATAAAGTGTACAGCCATTAACATCCATCCATCCATCTTGGAATTTCGTCAAAAATTCGAAGGTTTTCCAAATCAGTCAGACCCTCGAGGTTCGACTAACATTCGCGGCATTCCTGTGGATACCATTGGCAGGGAACGAACGCAGGTATTTACAGAGTAGGGGATCAGCGTATCATATGTTTTATAACCCCCCCCCCCCCTTCGTTTCCCCGCCCTAAATTGTTACACATGCAGAATTGAAGAGAAGGTCAGACAGCCGGACCCCCCCCCCCCCCCCCCCCCCCCCCTCTGAATCCGCCACTGCTGCTAACGACCTAGTCAAATTTGTTGTACGGGGGCCTCAAAGAGTAGATGGCAGCCATATTTCTACGCTACGAACACGCGAGTATTAGCGCTTGTCCATGTCCCCTTCTTCGCATTCGCCTGTTACCCGAGTGAGCATATATACCTCTGGGCTAATACAGCGATAAAAGAAGAAGTCACGTGCTGAAAGGGGGGATCACATTTGTTCACAAGTGACGTGAGCACATATCCGCGAAAAGATACGGGGCAACTGAACTAAACAAACAAGAAAAAAGAAATCCTGCGCCGAAAAGAGCACATTGAAAAAGAGACGACAAGAAATCGTCAAAATGAATAGGGAGAGAGAGAGAATGCGTTTGCGTGTGGCGCGTGCCGTAATACCGTTGTCAACAGAAGGCGCCTGTAACTGACCCCCTTGTCGCAGTTACGGTGGAAGACATGGCGTGTTTGCACTCCAGATTTGCACTTCAGATTACGTCGAAGAGGGCGAGGAAGCCACCAGCTGCATGGATGACCGCCCGAGGAGCTTCGAGGTGACCTTGGGGAAAGAGCAGACGGCTTTTTTATCTTCGTTTTAATGGCTAGGTGGCGTAAGCTACCACCCGTTCTAAAGGGTGCAGCTGTTACTATACATATAGTTACATTTATTAACAATAAATGAGCTCATCTTAGAGTATCGGCACTCCGTTCCCCGACGTTGTTGTGGGCGCCGCCATCTTGGCTCGTATGCAGAGCAGACGCAACTGCCGATCGTCATGACTCAAAAGTGCGTCTTCCTCAGCATTAGATTCGGTGTTAGGAAGCTCATGTAATATTGCTTTTCTCTGTCGCCAGCTGTTTAAACATTTGTGGAGGGCGAAAAGGCGTTTCCTGTGATTTCAGATAAAGCTTCAGACAACTGGCAACCATGATTATAAGGCACAATATGGCCAAGGGTCGTTACATTTCTCTGAAGCGTAGCTTGTTTCGTGGTATATATCCATTAATCTGTATTAGTGTATTCAACTGCAATTGGAAACTGCCCAGTCGACTCAGTCGTACAAATTTCGTTCATAAATGATAAAAGCTGAACATGTTTAGCAGCTTGCACTCGTCGATATGGTTGTTGAAGCACACATCATCTTGACGCGCCGGAACTTGAATCCCAACTTTCGATCGAGGCGCTACCACGTTTGCCGTTTTATCCAGTCGGCAACTGTCGTTTTAGCATGATAGGTATACATCACGGCTCTCTTCATAAGTATTTTACATCCTTTACGGGAAAGTCTTTAAGGGGAGAGGGTCGAGTGAAGTTAGAGGGGCCTGCGAAGTGTAGGTAAGGTGCATTGCGCTGATGATGATAATGATATGGCTTTTCCTTTTGTAACGGGCCAAATAAATGAATGAATGAATGCGTTTTATTTTCGAAAATGATGGCGTCGTGGCCAGTTTGGGGCAGAGGAGGTTGGGGTTTAAGGAGGTTATCATTCTTCACGTAAGTACGTAGGTATACACTCCGTGCGACGCGACCGGCGCGCCGCCGCGCGGCCGTTACCGAAGGTAGGCAGTGAGAGCCCCACCGAAACGAAACCGCGCCGCGTACGTTGGTACGCACTGAAGTCGGAGCGTTGCGGTTGCGCTGGGTTGACAGCATGAACTGCTGTGTCGTTAAGTGCTCCAATAGTAATGCGTCGTATCTCGTGGGGACGAAGTTTCACAGTTTTTCACCTCGACGACGTTTTGTGGGACAGCGACCGCGATGAACCCATGCCGTACGACGCGAGAAATTTGGTCTCCCGATCATGTCTGCCACTATGTCGGCACTGCTGACATATTCTACACTGCCGCTTTGCGCTCTGCGTTTGTCTTCGTACCAGTAACGCCAACATATCAGCTCGAACTGAAATGCCATTCCACACTCGTGGGTATGAGGTGCGAATTTCGTTGAAGGAATGCCCTCGAAAGACGTTTCGTCCCCATCGTACGTGTCGATGATATTTCCGGACCAGTATGGCACGCAGTCTGTACTTCATGAAGAAAGATTCGAACGGTACAAAAAGTGACAAATATGAATCTAAGGAAAACTACAATGAAACTTGGAATCTCTAGACAATCGATGTGTGACAATGAAAGTTTATGTGGTGTGCTTTCTTTTTTGATCAGCCTCCTTTTGGATGTCGAAACGCTGACACCCCGAGTCTTGAAGACAACAATTTTTTTTTCTCGGCTTTAGAGCCACCTATCGCAAAGTTGTTCGAACTGGAAGTACCGTTCACTGGTCCCTTCCTACCTGTATAGTGTGCACCTTCCGGCCATGATGAGTGGTATTCTCTTGGCAGCATTTGACGGTCAAAAACGGTTCCCATTTAGTTACGTCGGCCAAAAATATTTCCACCTGGTTAAACTATGCCATCTCTTTTAGGTATAATAAGTGTTTTGTCAAGTTACGGTTGTCCAAGTACCTGTGTGCCGAAGATCAGCACCTCGCACAACCAGATTACTACATAACAGCTCACCGCAAAAGCCTCTGACGGCCAAACCGTGTGTTGGCCGGCAACTTAGTTTTCTCGGTTTGGAAGCCACCTTCCGTAAAGTTGTTTCAAGTGGAAGTACAGTGCACTAGTCCCTTCCTACCTGTAAAGTCTCCATCTCCCACGACAAGTGGTATTCTCTTGACAGCCTTTTCACAGTCAAAACCGTTTCCCATTCAGTTACGCCGCCCAAACTAAATTTCCACCTGGTTTCCCTATGCCACCTATTTTTGCTATTATAACTGTTGTGTCAAGTTACGGTCATGTCCAAGAACCTGCGTGTCTAAATGTGCACTTCGCACAGCCCGGTTATAACACAACATTTTGGGTCCATTATGGGATATTCTTGACAGCTTTATTACTTTATTCGTTCGAACCATAACTTTCACACTTGTTGTCTTAATAAAACTTGGCCCACTTAGTGCACGAATTTAGTGAACATCTCACTCGCCTCCAAATATCATCGACCCACCAACTTTACAGCGACGAGCGAAACAAATTTCCCACTGAGAGCAATTATGGTGGCGGCCATCTTGCTTTTCGGAAAATTGCCCAAACCCCTTTTTCGACCGCAACTAGAGAAATTATTTCTATTGACGATTCAAACTTAATATATAAGAAGCGGAGAACAGCTAAATGCCCTTCTTAAATCTGCCCCAGCATTCATGCAACGTCATCCTCAACTTATCGGCTTAAAAAGCAAAAGCTCCGCCCGTGCGCGCTTCCGCCGCCACAGCTTCGCACGCGAAAAGGCGCCGCAGGCTGCTGAGCGCGCCTCGCTGTCGAACGCCAGCTCCTCCGCTAGCGGTGCTACGCGCGTTTTTCAAAGCGCCCCCTATACACTCCGTGCGACGCGACTGGCGCGCCGCCGCGCGGCCGGTACCGAAGGTAGGCAGTGAGAACCCCTAGAGAAAACGAAACCGAAACCACGCCGCGTACGTACGTTGGTACGCATTGAAGTCGGAGCGGTGCGGTTGTGCTGGGTTCACAGCATGAAGTGCTGCCTGTACTGCGTCATTAAGTGCTTCAATAGTTATGCGAAATATCTCGTGGAGACAAAGTTTCACAGTTTTTCACCTCGCCGATGTTTTGTGGGACAGCGACAACGATGGAGCCGTGCCGTACGACGCGAGAAATTCGGTCTCCCGATCATGTCTGCCACTGTGTCGGCACGGCTGACAAATTCTACACTGTCGCTTTGCGTTCTGCGTTTGTTTTCGTACCGGTAACGCCTACATGTGTCAGCGCCGACGGGACAAACTGAAATGCCATCCCACACTCGCGGGTATGCATTGCCAATTTCGTTGGAGGAATGCCCTCCAAAGAAGTTTCGTCCCCATCGTACGTATCGATGATATTTCCGGACAAGTATGGCACGCAATCTGTACTTCATGAAGAAAGATTCGAACGGTAAAAAAGTGACAAATATGAATCTAAAGAAAACAACAATGAAACTCGGAATCACTGGAGAATCGACGTTTGAGTATGTAAGTTTATGTGGTCTGCTTTCTTTCTTGATCAGCCTCCTTTTGGATGTGGAAACGCTGACACCCCGAGTTCTGTAGACAACAATTTTTTTTTTTTCTAGGCTTTAGAGCAACCCATCGCAAAGTGGTTCGAACTGCAAGTATTGTCCACTGGTCCCTTCATGCATGTAAAGTGTGCACCTCTCACGATGAGTGGTATTATCTGACAGCCTTTGACGGTCAAAGCCAGTTCCCATTTAGTTACGCCGCCCAAACTAAATTTCCACCTGGTTTCGCTATGCCAACTCTTTGTTATAATAAGTGTTGTGCAAAGTGACGGTCATGTCAAAGTACCTGTGCGCCGAAAATCAGCACCTCGCACAACAGGTTATTACACAACAGCTGACCGCAAAAGCCTTTGGCGGCCCAACCGTGTTTTGGCCGACAACTTTGTTTCCTCGGCTTTGGAACCACCTTTCGTAAAGTTGTTTCGATTGGAAGTACAGTCCACTAGTACCTTCCTACCTGTAAAGTCTCCACCTCCCCCGACCAGTGGTATTCTCTTGACAGCCTTTTCATGGTCAAAACCGGTTCCTAAATTGAGTTACGCCGCCCAAACCAAATTTTTACCTGGTTTCCCTATGCCACCTTTTGTTTAATAATAAGTGCTGTGTCATGTTACTGTCAAGTCCAAGCACCTGTGTGCCCAAATCTGCACTTTGCAAAGCCCGTTATAACAACATTGTGGGTCCAATATTGGATATCCCGTACAGCTTTATTTCTTTATTCGTTAGAAACATAACTTTCACACCTGCTGTCTTAAAGAAACTTGGCACTCGTCGTGCACAAACTTAGTGAACGTGTCACTCGCCTCCAAATATACTCGTTCCAGCAGTCCTAGGTTTACAGCGACGAGCGAAATAAATTTCCCACTCAGAGCAATTAAGGTGGCGGCCGTCTTGTTTTTCGGAAAATTGCTCCAACTCCTTTTTCGGCCGCAACTAGAGAAATTACCCCTTATAACAACTCAAACTCAATATATAAGAAGTGGAGAACAGCTAAATGCCCTTCTGCCCCAGCACTCATGCAACGTCACCCTAAACTTATCGGCTTAAACAGCGAAAGTTTCGTCCGTGCGCGCTTCCGTCGCCAGAGCTTGGCATGCGAAAAGGCGCCGCAGGCTGCTGAACGCGCCTCACAGTCGAACGCCAGCTCCTCCGCTAGCGGCGCTGCGCGCGTTTTTCAAAGCGCCCCCTATAGTTCCCGCACGGGTTTTATCGTGGGTAGCGCCATTTTGAGAGCGAGAGAGAAAATGGGAAAGGGCTACCGGCGCTTTCCCCCTTTCTGATTGTGTAGAAGGAGTGGAAGTCCCGGATGAGAGGCTTGGCCGGTGTTGGGCGTCTGCAGTGCCCCAACTTCGTTCGCGCTTTCTTCTACGTTTCAAACTCCCAAACTTAATTAGAGCCATGGTCTTCAATGGCGACAGTCCCCCGGTCATCGGGACACCATTGCTGGGTGATAGGGTGCACGAATAACGACAGAAAGCGTCGAATACTGTCCGAGGACCTATGTAGCTTGCATGGAATCCGGCAAGGCAAGTACGGCTGGTATGTTTTTAAGCTCCATTGCTTTCCGCATGACTGGAAATGATGAACCATTTATACATTTTTGCTTGCAATGGGCCTATTTCAACGTAGCCGCTTTTAGTTGTAATCGACAAGCGATACGCGAAACGGGAACCTCAATTAACTTTGTAAACGCCCGGAGCTGCTACATATCGTCTTGCTGTGCTGTTTTTATCTTCGTGTCCCTGTTCTTATATCTCCTTGTGAATGAACGACGAAGACGCTCTAGATGTACTTTTATCGAGCCGCAGAAAGCATCGAAGCAGCCACGAATTATTTTATTATTTGATGCAATATTTTGGGTACTCACCTTCAATTTTTATAGCTGGCACGTTCACTGCCGCTGTTCCCTTCGTCGCCACACTGGCGGATGCCATGACTCAAACAAAGAAACGTGAACACTGGGCTCGAAAACGCAGATCGCAACACACGAGACGTTCCTGCAGCGACTATCAAGCGCCTCAAAGCGCCTTAGTCAACGGAAACAACCCTCCAGCGGCACTTCAAGTAGCGCTTTTGCCGGCTCTCTGGTATCGCGCAGGAGATCGCGATTAAAAAACAAACAAACAATAGAACTACGTTTTCAACAATTTCCAGCCTCACCCGGCGGCGGAAATGAGCCTTCAACTAAGTGTTCTAGATGATAAAATCGAGTCAGTCAGCACTGAAAATTATCACTATTAAGATAAATTCAGTTACGAAATTTTACAAACTGAAAGAGCAGTTATCATGAGAAAACTCGCACGCACATTGCGAGCGTACCCCACGTTCATCGGCGGTACAGCGTTCGGTGCGCGCTCCATTCACGAAATGTTCCGAGCGAAGTCGAGAGGATGGCGTTGAGGAAACGCCTTTTCGGTTTACGGACGCAATCCACTGCCGCCGGAGACAGGGGTCATGTGGAAAGCGATGGAGCTCAAAGACATTGCAGCCGCTCTCGCCTTGCCGGATTCCTCGCAAGCTACATATGTCCTCGGACAGTATTCTATGCTTTCTGTTTTTATTCGTGCACCCTATGACCCAGCAATGGTGTCCCGATGACCGGGGGACTGTTGCCATCGAAGCCTCTGGCTCTAATTAAGTTTGCGAGTTTAAAACAGGAAAGAAAGCGCGAACGAAGTTCGGGCACAGCCGACATCCAACACCGGCGAAGCCTCTCATCCGGGACTTTCATTATTTCTACACAATCAGAAAGGAGGAAAGCGCCGGTACCCCTTTCCCCTTTTCTCTCTCGCCCTCTTTCAGTAAAACGGTCTATAGTTCCCGCACGGAGTGTATATTCGGCTTGCCTCAGTGAAGTCCGGGACGTGATGATCTTAGCTGCCGCCGCTATTGCGTAATTCACTCGTGCATTTAGGTTAAGGTCCGTTCACACTCTTGCAACCGAGTACGACCGAGAGAGACCAAACCGGTTTTTAAGCCTCTTGCGATCTCTTATGGTGAATTCCACTCGTAGATCTGGAGCGCTTTCCAAAATCCGCGAGGGAGGCAAAATTCCGCTCCGTGGGACCCGCTCCGAATCGACGAGGGGAAGATAAACTTGCATTTTTGGAGCGACCTCCCCCACACCCCTCCCCACCCCTTCTCCCTCCGCCGTACAAAATGGCCGCTGCTTGAACTTGACCAGCCCACCAACGCAGCCGGCTGATCTTTCTGACGACCAGTGACGACTGTCACTGCTTAGCTGCAGAAGTAACACGCGACACAGGCCGGGCGAAATTATACGTACCGCGGCGCCCATGTCACAAATAACGAAGACGTCCGCGTTCGGCACCGTCACATACCTTTCGGCCGCCTCGAAGCGGCGGGGCACGGACAGCGATTGCCAGCGTGGAGTTCAGATTTGTAGTACGACTTTAATAAACACAGAGGTAACAAACCATCACTTGCGCGGTCGTTGCCTAACCACTTCTTGCTTTATTTCAAGGGAAAACGCCGACGGAATGCAGTGTAAAAAGGTAAACAATCACTGGCTGCAAAATGAATAAGCCTAACTTTGCGTCTGCCTCCGGCTTTTCTGTCGTTCTCTTTCTCGTTCTTCCTCTCACGATCACAGACGTCAGCGCTTACGATTTGCCACGCTCCACATTCCCGGCTTTTTATCCCTGATCTACGCGAGGTAGAAGCGTTCGAACCGTCACAATCCAGAGTAAACACCGACGCACCCGAACAGATCCAACTCCACGACCCGACCGGCCCGCCGATCTCTCCAACCTCGCCGCGCATGCGCACCGCCGATTTAGACGGAAGTCACGCGGGCCGCTCTGTCAGCTTCCGGAGAGATCCGTGAAATCCCGCAGAGCAAGTTCGGCGGAGTTTGGGGCGCTCCGTGGAGCGGGCGCTGCCAGAGATCTACGAGCGGAAGATGACCAACTTGAGCCAGATCTGCGAGCGGAATATGCGCGCTCCAAATGGAGCGGTTTTGGAGCGCTCGAGATCTGCGAGCGGAATTCACCATTAGGACCAGCTCCGCTCAGCGCATCCGGTCCCAAGAAGTCTTTCTCGGTCGTACTCGGTTGCAAGAGTGTGAACGCGCCTTTATTCTTCCGTTGTGTTTGTCTCTGTCATGCTGGCGTCCCGGTCAGTCCCAAATTAGGTGTTGTATATTGGGTCCAGAACTAGTTGCACACGTGCGGCAAGTCGTCTGCTGGATCGGAAATGGAACAGAGGCGCCGCCAGCTTGTTTGTCTTGCAACCGTGGTCTCCCCTTCTTGGGGACCGATGCTCTGCACTTTTGAAGAATGTCCCCTCTTAGAGCTGCTCCGATTCGGGCTTTATGAATAAAAACCCAGACTCCCCTGGGCAGGCCTTTGGGTAAATTGTGGCCGTTGGGGGGTATCAAAAAAATATTTTACGTCTAATCTAAAAAAAAAAAAGACCCCTAGAAGATATTTGTTTGTATTCAAGCATCTCGCGCCACTACATATCGTCCTCGAAGAACGGCCACTTTCTTCCGACCAATCAGCAAACCTCGACAAACCCGCGGCACCTCCACCCAGCAAACAAAACAATGTAAGCAATACCGCCTGGAGAGGAGGGTGGGATGGACGAGAAAGACAACATAAAGGAGAAAGAGAGAAAGCGCAATGGAGAGCGACCCCGTCCACTTGGCGCGGGCGACTGACCCGCCACGATGTACCACGATCTGTTATCGCCTCCTCGTTGTAGTCTACTGTTCTCTCTCCCCGCCATCTTGGCTGCCGGCCCTTTGTTCTCGTTAATTCCCGTTCCCCTCTCCCATCGTCGTGAGACTAGGAGAGATTGTCACTTCTCACGCGTTTCCCTCCCTCGGTCTGTGCAGCCGCCCAGGAGTCCGGACGGCGATGCAGCTATGCTCCGTCCACCCTACGCTGACAGTAAGGTGGAACCTACGTACTCGCTGGACTACACTTCGTTTTACCGGCAAAGAGCGAACACTGCGGCTTCTTCGAGCCAATCAGAGCAACGGGGTGAAGCACGTGACAGTCCTTACCAAAGGTACAAGGACGAGAGCGAAACCCAAGTTGTTGGAGAAGAGGGGAAGGAGGAAAGAACTTACCTGTCCCAGACGTCGCTTTGTCCCCCTATGAGATTAGCCCGTCACTCCAAATTCGTACAAAAGCGCTCCCTTTCTCCCCCCTTGGCTTCGACAACAGGCGCGCAACAAGTGAGATCAAGTGCAGTCACGTGTCCCCCTCCGGCGCGCTGATTGGCTCCCTGGGACCGTAGCATTCGTAGTTTCCCAAGTTACGACGAGACGTACGTGCATATCTTTCACCACGTGATCACGTTCCCGTCCAAACCCACGCGCAGAAAGTAGTGTCGGGTAATGACAATGAGGCGGCTGATTGGCCCGGCGGGCCCGTAGCTTCCAACGCGCTGTCTGCTGACAGGGCATGAAGAGCTTCGTGGACGGTCGCCGTCACGTGATGCCATTAGCGACAATTAGTCGCCCGATCTACTTGACGTGCTCACTGAAAGCGGAAGGACGACTGTCGTTCTGTGTGGCTGGCTCCGTCTCTGGCGGGGACCGGGCGGAGCCGTCCCTCGTTAAACTCGGTCGGGCAGACTGGCGGTGACGTCACTTGTTTTTGTTTTGTTCTTTTCCCTCGAAGAGATGACATCATACGCGATGACGTGTCAGCTTTTCCGGCTACACGCCCCCGCACAGGAATGGGCAAAATACATGGAAATATGTATCGAAATACAAAATACTTCGTCAAAAATGCATTCGATTACAAATCTAATTACATTTCCAAAAAAACATTTAAGTACAAGATACAAATACAACCAAATGTATTTGGTCTCCTCCAAATACTTTTGCAAATACATTCCTCAAAATTTGCGTCAGCCACTTCAGGGCACCTGCAACAGGTTTCTGGGTATCTCATTTATTATTATTATTTTATTTAAGAATACTGTCAGCCTTCACTTGAAGGCTATTACAGGAGAGGTAACAACAATATATATACAGTCATATCGAAATTTGAACTCTATACATATGTACATAATAGAATAATAATTTTAATTTTGCATCGCACACTCGGGAGTTAGAGTGCGAGGCTCTAGTAACGTAATAGAAAGATAATCACAAAAAAATGTAATCAGCTTGGACGTAATAGGTGAAAAAGTACAGAGCTTCAAGCAGCTTTTTTTGTCGATCACATTTTAGTATATATAGAGTCAGACCAACAAAGAACCGAGACGGCCAAGACGCGCATCACTAGCTAGAGATTTTTTTATTGTTGCAACTCGCACCAGTTACGAAAATCTGGACGACCCGAGCATTTAGAATGTTCCAGGCAAAAATATGGACGGAAATCAGGCTGGAAAGCATCACAAGTTTTATTCAGCCAGTCTGCCTGTGAACGTCAATTTCGTCACTATTCTTGCCCTGGACTAGCGCAGTAATCACAAAGTCACTAAAAGCTTGTGCTTGATTGAAAGGCTGCATTCGGTGCAGAACGGAGTTTTCTTCCTGCTCTGGACAGTGACAATAAATTTGAAGGATGTATTTTCGCCCACAAAATTGTATTTAATTACAATTGTATTTGAAATACCCACGTTTTAGTATTTAAATATACACGTCAAATACATTACCCAATTTGTAATTAAGTACAAATGCAGAATACACAAAGTATTTGAAGTACGTATTTCAAATACAATTGTATTTGACGTATTTCAAATACTTGTATTTGAAATACTGCCCATCCCTGCCCCCGCATATACATAAACATGCACGCCAGGGATGGGCAGTCGTTTAAATACGTATTTAACGTACTTTGAGTATTTTGTATTTCGCACTTAAATTTATATTTTGGGAAAAGTGTTCGTAGACCGTTTTTTTTTTTTAAATACTTACAATTTAGTATTTAAAGTACATCTCTAAATACAATTTTATGCGCTGCTTTTCGCCATAAAATGCGACCGTGGGAACTCTCCGCGAAGAGCATGAAACTTGCCGCGCCTCCTGCGGAATAAACATTGAAGGAAAAATAAAGACTAGAACGAGGAATGAATGGGATGAGCACAATCCTTACCTTCCTGGTTGGGTGATGTTCTTGTATGTATTAAACGCGTTAAAATAACGACGTGTTGTTTGAAAAGGCTTTGATGCATCGACTCAGCCTTTTAAATTAATATAACACCGAATAGATTGTTTTTCTTTATGTTTTCCCGCCTATGAAGTAATGACAAATTTTATTTTTAGAACTGCAACGTTCTTTCGAAGCACTTGACCCTTAGTAATATAAACTCTGCTCCTCACAGCGGGAACGGTCTTTTTTACCTCGGTTAAATGCGACTCTAAGGTGCGAGTCTTGGACAGCAAAACGTATTTAAAAAAGTATTTGAAGATGATCAAATACGTTCTCCTCCTTTTGTTTGTGTATTGGGGCTTTACCGTGTATCCTGAGATTCAGCACCAACTCGCCCAACAATCACCCACCCGGCCAACTAAACAAAAACACTATAAACAAGCTTTTTTTTCTTTTTGAAGTGGCGAAGCAGGCGAGTTGTTTTGTGACTTATGAAATTAAAAGCGCTAACAATGGACAAGGAGCACGCGGTTTCAAAGGAGCTGTACAACGATCTTAACGTGGAAAGAATCGGCATCTTCTACTTTTGACATTGTTTATCTCGTCACAAATGACAGAAAACACACCTCCTTCCTTCGAAGTGTTACGATTCCGCCGCGTGATCGCGAGGCAAAACTTAAAATATTGCCCGACCTGCAGCCGCGAGCGGCGGCCTTGAGAAACACGCGGCATGACGTCAATGGGGGTCTTGTAGAAAGATAGCAAGTTGTGCGAATACCTGTTCCATAGAAGGTAATTTTTCTATAAATCTTTTCGCTCCAACATGAATATAAATTTCTTAAAAACCTGGTATTATCGACAAAACTTCTATTATACGGAGTTTTAGTGGCGCCATCTATCCTAGGTTCACAAAACCGTCAGCGCTATCTGCTACCGCGAACAGCCGCCAGAAGCCGGAGGGGGAGGGGAACAGAGCTGGACAAGACTTTCCTCCTTTCACCACATTGTTCGCGCTGCGCCCGCCAGCACGTGGTCACGCGGTCGCGAGCTGATGAGTTCTCGCTGCTCACTGATGGCTCTAGAGAGAGAACTTCGCCGGAACCCGGTGCGACCCCCATTGACGTCACAGCGCACGTGACTCGGAAGAAGGTGAAGGAGTTCAGAGGTGCCGAAAACCTCAATCTTTGTCCACTTTTAAAATAAAAACTTGGACATGCAGACAAAAGCGGTTTTGTGTTCTTTACTTTAGAAAGGTCGAGATACACGAACTCTTAAATTATTTGAGCAAAGCACTGAAATTGTTGCACAGTTCCTTTAGGTCTGATCGGAGGTATCCTGTTCACGTGTTAACCCTTTCGTTGTCCCTCGCGTTGTCGTAAATCCTTACTGTTTCCTGTTTTTTTTTTTTTTTTTTGTGTGTGTGTGTTTTTTACGATTTTAGTACATAACGTATTCAGTTTGTTGCCTTTCGTTGTCACGGTCTTGAATGTCTTTTTTCTTTTTTTTCATTTCGTGTCGAGCAAGTCGGAAATGAAAACCAAGAGTGTCCGTGTTAAACGACGAAACCGAGCACTTCCTGGTTTGACCTTGACCCCTGCCGTGGAGCCTCCCCGACAACTGCTCGTGAATCAAAGAAGCGCCATGTTGGATGACTGTGCCGTGTCAAGGAAGCTACGGCACAACATCCGTATATGGTAATCTCCCCCAACATACCCCGAAAACTGGATCCCGTTATTTATTTATTTCTTCTAATTGAGCAACAGGCTCCTGACGTCTTTGGACAGACAGGACGATGAGGCTCTAAACATCCACAGCTGCGAAGCCTGCCAACAAAGGAATCGAATGCCCTTTCCGCCATTTTGGTGAAACGACGCATACGCATTAACGTACCGGATAAAGGCTGTTCAGATGTTTGCGTTTCGACCGACGCAACGTAACCGCTCGCGACAGCTAGCGGCAAAAGTGAGTTTTAGTGCTGCGTTACATACGAGCGAACGCAAGCGCTGTGCGTTTGCGTTAGCATTGCGTGTTCCACACGGCACGTGCGCGGAGCCCAAACTGAGGCCTTGGATTTGTCGTATGGCGACTTCGCGCATGCGCAGCGTGGAGAACGCAACGCTAACGCAAACGCACAGCGCTTGCGTTTACTCGTATACGCAATACGAAAACTCATTAAAACCAGAGCCACGCCTTTAAAACTCTGGACAAAATAACACAACCGCCTGAGCAAAAACACGACAAAAAAAAAAAAAAAAAGAAGTGAGACAGGGGTGAGTTTTAGAGTGTTTTTACCTTATAAATCTGAATATCATGGTTGTTTTCCCCGAAGATGTAACTAAACGTGAGAAAACACAGAAGACCTCCGACCAGTCGTTACGTCATAAAAGGATCTTTCTGCCAGACTTGGACATAGTTCAACTACTCTACTCAAACTACTGTAGTTTAACTACTTTTCCGAGTAACTTGGTAACTTTCGATTACAACTTTATTTGGGTAATTAGTAGTTTAACTTAACTACATTTTTTTTTAGGTAACTTCTACTCAAATTACTAATTACTTTCAAAATCTAGTGCTAGTTTTGCTCACCACAAAAAGTTTGAGCGCAGAAATAAATAAGACGCCGGCAGATGAAGTGACGAGCAAAGGGCCCCCTCACATTCCGTTCCCACAGGCATTCTTGGGTCAAGGTGGCGACAAGCAGCCAAAACATAACACTGGCGCGCACGAACGCAGGAACAGAGGCCAGATTCACGAAACGATCTTACGCCAAAAATGTGCGTAAGACAAAACTTAAGAACAAATCCGTATTCACGAAACGAAGTTTTCGTAAGTTTTGCGCAGGTTACGACGAAATCCTACGACAGCTCCGAAGCTGTCTTACGCACTTCTTACGATCAAATCAGCATGGCCGACAGCGTCGCTCAGTTGGTCGCGACAACCAACGGATGTTTATTTTTCTACGTGCGCTTCTCACGCGTCCCGACTTCAAGCAGCAAGAAACAAGTAAAAAGTACTTGAAACAGACCACGACGAATGAACAAGAACGCTGGATCCACAGGCACCCGGGAAAAACTCCAAGGGCCACGAGCACGGACTCCGACCGATCGGCAGATAGGCCTAGCAGGCACTCCGACTCGGCGCAGCGATGATCTGACGGTCCTTGGCGAAGACCGTCTGCCGACGACCGGCTGGCGTGCTGAATGGAATATGCCCGCGCGACCCTTGTGAACCCTTCCCGTATTATAGTTTGACCGCTGACCTCAATTCTAGATTAAGAGGTCAATCTCTTCCTCTTGTCATTTCCTTGTTTTCCGAGGCAACGGTGACGAACGCTGTCGTCGAAAAGGGGCTCTCATCCATTCTATCTCTGTTTTGTGTGATATCAAGCTCAAATAAACGCCGTATGGATTACCTTCGCAACATGGTATGTACACTTTGTTATTAGTATTCCATTTTATTCTGACACGACTGCACCTCACAGTCGATCGCTGTAACAGTTCGTGGGTTGCAATGCCGGTCCAACCTTTCTTCGCGGGGTGTCACGTCAGCATCGAGTTGCAATTGTAAAGGATCGGTCCCGAAGCGCTTATCAATTCGCGGTCCAACAGCGCAATAAAATCCAGCACTTCGATCAAACGCGCGCGTTCGTTCCGTAGTCTGAACAGGCATTTACGTGGCTCTTGCTTACACTGTCATAGTTCAAACGTATCTTTTTTTAACGTCGGCTCGCTCCTGCATCTCCGAGGCCGCAAAAAACGCCGCGGCAATTTGTTCCCATCTACGTCGCTCTGCAAACGACTGCGGGCCGTCTTTTACAGACGATGACAGTTGTGTTGACTTGGTAGCGATCGAGTTCGTAGCAGTCAATAGGGGTGGTTACGCATCCCGGCCTCGGCATTCGGGCGAGTTTAAATGGTGTTAGCGTCGACATATCACTGCACGGATACGAACCGAAGACAAACGGTGGCAGAAAGGCCGCCTGTGTTATGAAAAGTCCACGTGCTCCGAACGGCTCCGAACGGCTCCGAACAAATGCCGAGCTCTCCGATTGGTTGTTCCTGCTGCCGAAGACGCCGTCGCCATAGCAACAGCACCGGTAAGTTTTAGTTTCTCCGTACGACAACGTCGCTTTCCTCCTCTCACTTAAGAACGCGTTCGTGAATACCGATTTCTCCTCTTCTTACGATGTTCTTAACTTACGAACTTCTTAGCTAAGTTGTCGTAAACTAAGAAGCTCTTCGTGAATCTGGCCTCAGATGCTTAACAAGCCTTGGTCGGGTATTGACCTAATCCGGTAATGCACGTAAGCGCCGCGCCTCCAACTGCAACCGTGAAAGTCGGGGACACTCCGAGGGTTGTTGTTGTTTTCATGTTGACTTCGTTTAGTGAGTTCTGACTCAAGCGGTTTGGGGTTCCACGGGTAGGCGCCACTAGAATGACCTCGCAGCTTGGCGCCTGTTACCATGGTCGCCTCGTCGTCAGCGCATACTCCCTTGCAAAGCCAGACTCCCCCGCCCACAAACGCAGACCCGGATAATCCGTTCATGGGAGCACCTTCCCGCTTCAAGCTACAACTGTACGAGCGACGACGCTTGTTCACTTAATCCTTCGCGTCCTTCCGACCTTTTACGCTGGGGAAAACCTCCTCTTTGTTGAAAACGATTTTCTTGTCAGGCGTGTCAGGCTACCACAAAAATACAAAAAGTAACTTCGAAAGTAACTTCAAAGGAATTCGCTACTTTTTTACAGTAGTTAGTAGTTTACTCAATTACTATTCCAAATGCGTAATTTCTACTCTACTCCAATTACTTTTGGCGTCACTACTCAGTAACTTTTTGAGTAATTTGTACATGTCTCTCTGCCGCCAAGAGCGCGTCAATCGTTTGGGCATCGCGCGCAATTGCGAGCTTGCCAGGTAATATTCCCCCGCACTGACACCAGTCTTGACGTCTTTCTCTGACCTCTTTGGAAATATATCGAGAGTACACGTGCATAGCTTAGGCGCTGCAGATGCGCGAGAGCGGAGATTCCCAAAACCCCTTTTACCACGTCACGCTCCGGGAAGAAGGGGTTTCAGCGGAGCTTCGAAAATGATCTGCTGCATCCTCCGTGCACCAAAACTGAAAACATTAGTACCGATATCCGTGATCCTGGAGGCCAAAGGAGGGCGATCTAAGCATAGGCGTGCGCACAGGGGAGGCAGGGGGGGCGGCCGCCCCCTCTAATCATCTAAGGGGGGGGGGGGGGGGGGGCGCAAAGTTGGCCCGACTCGAGGCGCGACAGCGCCGGCGGTACAGGCCTCCTGCGCTGAAGCTTTGAACAAACTGTAGCGCCCTCATTTTGAGTAGTACAAGCTCACCTGATTGAGCATAGCCCTACTTATGGCACGTTGGTCGAGCTTTTTCAATTCTGGTGCTAAAGAGCGATAAAACACCTTTGGACGCCAGAAATCGGCCAAACACAACGTTGCCAGAGAATCGAAAGTGCCAAATTCATGACACCACCGCTAGGGCACGCGTCTCTTATCGCTGGGTGGTGACGTCACAACACCTGTGTCGCGTCGCTTTAATTTTTTTTTTCTTTATGATGTCTACTTTGGAACGCGTGAAACGGCGTCTCTTGGCTCACGCTCTCAGCGTCTTAGCTTTGACGGCGTTCGAATTTTTGTTTTGTCTTTGTATTTCTATCGTGATCTCGCGTTTCGCACCAGAGCAGGCACGCTTCTGCATGCGTGACAGTTTGAGACGCTAAAATTTGTACTACCCAAAACAAATCCTAACAAGTCTTATTCGCAGCACCCTCTGTGCAGCGCAGGAGGCAAGTGCGCGCAACGAAAAAAACAACCATAAAAACACACCGCGACGCAGTCAGTCATTGAAGAGTTCGCGACAAAATCGCGTAGAATTTTGCTTTAGACTTTTCACGATTGGTGAAAAGTACTATATCTACCACGTGCTACACATTTTCACTAATCTAGTCATAAAATATTTTTACCTCCACATAACATATCCATTAGTTTGTATAATGTTTGTTGAGCATGACATAATGCGCGCGTGTTATCTTGTTTCTATTACATGTTTCTATCATGCGCCAGAAAGTAAGATTATCAACTGTACATTTGGATGCTCAGAAGAAAAAAAAGTGGCATGTCATAGCGTTTATCTTCAATAATTACTAAATATTGTAACTTGCTGTTTCGCGTATTTTTAATCTGCGGTATACTCTCGTGCTTTTAAGCGTTGCCATTACGTTGTGTATTGGGTGGCGTTTTTTGTCCTCTGCATGAACGTTGCAGACGCCATGTGACAGCTTTCGCCAAGTGTAGGTGCACCCATGCGTTTGCCCTGTATGTATACTATATTTTCCATACTAGCAAAGTCACGTTGAGGCAATATTTTTAAATACTCTGTGCTGTTAAAGATGGCATATATGTCGTCTCTTTCTCTGGTTTAGAAAGAATAAAAAAAAATTTTTCTGCGCGTTGTGTCACTGACGCTTCAGCTGCGCAGGGACTGCCTTTCTTTTGCGGACTTTTCACAAGAAAGTGAAACCCACTGCTTAATAATATTTTGTATACGTTACAATTCAATATTGTTGAAATAAACGTTTCATAACCATATCTCGTCTCAGCATTACAATATGAGCGTAAGGACATCAGTGGGAGTGCGTTGACAGAAAAGGGGGGGGGGGGGGGGGGGGGGGGCGGTGGGGGCGCTTTGGGGAAACCTCGCCCCCCCCCCCCCCCCCCCCTAATGAAAAATTTTGCGCACGCCTATGGATCTAAGTGTCTTTAGTCGAACGTAAAACCTCTAGCCGACGCGGCGATCTGATGAGACCAATCAGACTTCGTCAAAAGCTCATATTCGTCATGTTTCTGTGCGTCTTCTATCATCGCTGAACAAAACAAAGCGACTTTTACGCTTGGTCCCGAGGTTTCGAGACGATTAGCCCTCCGCAACGAAGCCGCTACTGCGCCTGCGCGCCGCTGGCCTTGACATGTAGAGTTGCGGGTATGGTAGCGGGTTGCGGAGAGCTTTGCGGGACGGCGCAAACCATCTACGAAAACTCCCTATTAGGGAGTTTTCGTAAAACTGATTCGCTGTCCCGCAACGCCCTCCGCAACTCGCTACGAAACCCGCAACTCTAGTCAAAGCTATCGGCGCGCAGGCGCAGTAGCGGCTTCTTTGTTGCGGAGAGCTTAGCGAAGGGGGAAACGCGGTCTACGAAAACTCCCTATTAGGGAGTTTTCGCAGACCGCGTTGCCCCCCCCCCCCCCCCCCCCCCCCCCACCGCTAAGCGCTCCGCAACGAAGAAGTTGCTACTGCGCCTGCGCGCCGATAGCCTTGACTGTGGAGTTCCCGCTATCGTAACGGGTTGCGGAGGGCCTTGCGGGACGGCGAAAACGATCTACGAAAACTCCCTATTAGCTCGTAGCGTCGGCTGCGTAGGTCTGCTTACTTTCCCCCATGACATCAAGCTAAGGGTCCGATAACGGGCGGCACGACTGTTCATTAGCTTCCGCTCTTATATATCGCTGCCATATTCGCGTGGCTTTGTTGGCGTGGCGTCCGGACACACGGGCTGTGTTCCAAATCTTACCGATCCGAGTTACTCCTGCGGGTCGTGTCACGTGACATCACAGATTGAAAAGTGCTGGACGCGGGTAGGTTTTGAAACGTCAGAGTACAAAACCCTCACTCTGGAGTAAGATCGAGTAAATTTTGGAACACGGCCATGGTGGTACACGCTTAGTGCTGAAGAGAGGGAAGAGTGCAGGGGCGTTGTATCTAGAGTCCCTGACACAGCTTAGAGCCAGGGCATGGCGGCTTGACGCTTCTTGCACCGTGATTGGTTCTTCGACTTTCTTAACGGCCAAGGCCGCAATCTGATTGGCTGAGGAGCGATAATGATATGCACAGTATACTCGCCACGCCATCTGTGTCTTCTGCTGTCAGTCACTATAGGTGGCGCTGATAGAGGCCACTAAACTGAAGTGCACGATAGAAAACAATGTTCCTGATACAACACGCACAAAAAAAAAAAGTTTTTTTTTTGTTAATTGTGCAAATAAACTACGCATTGCTGAGCATCTCGTTCTCCGCCCAAATGTATCGCTAGAGGTCCGAACCACATGCCAAAATTTCAGAACTAACCGTTATCTCAGTCGAAAGTTCTAAGTGATTTTCTGAAAATTTCAATGGTAAAATGAGGCCCGTTTTCGCCTGTTTTCAGTAACTGGCGCCATTCCGGTTCATGTATTCGAGGGCTCTGTCGGCCGCCATTTTCCCATTGAACGTTTCAGAAAATCACGTAACTTTCGAATGGATAACGGTTAGTTCTGGAACTCTGACATTTAGTTCGGACCACCATAGCGTTACATTTGGGCGGAGAATGAACGTTCGCCCATGTGTAGTCTATTCTTGTGGTAAAAAAAACACACACACACACACACACGTGGCATGTCTATTTTATAGACGCTCGTTAAAAAGGGCAATTGCCGCCAGAAATACATACATACATACATACACAAAAAAACTGTTTTTTTTCTTTTTTTTGTTTCTTTTTTTTTTTTTGGGGGGGGGGGGCATTTTGTATATTTTATGTGGAAATATCTGGCAGAACTTCCCTAGCAATGTGCGCATGACGAACACGCGGAATATACTGAAAAAAAGCAATAAAAGAATTAAAAAAAAAGTGTAAATCGGCCCTCGATTTTCGCCTTACTGCGTAAAACAAGAAAAGCGAAAACGTTTAAAATAAACACACAAACAAAATGAATAAAGGGAATGCAAATCAGCCTGCGCAATTCAAGTGTCCCAGCAACCATCGCCTATACCTAACCACTCGTCGGCCCGCCGAACAAGTCCATTAATCGACGGATAGCTCGTTAAAGGGAAGCGCCGCTGCCACGATCGGTCAATTGAGAGCGCGTTAAATATTCAACGGGCAGCGCAGCGGTCAGCTGGGGAAGAACGCCCCGCCGTCTGTAACCTCGACTTCCAAAGCGTTCGGCGGGAGCGGGTACAATCACCGGCCAACGAAGTAGACTTCGGCCATCCCTTAGGCTGACAGTGCGGTGGAAGCTACGCGCTTTCCAGACCAATCAGACGCCTCCCCTTGATCACCTGACCCCGCTCCCTGCGCGTGGTATGGGGGCCAGAGCACGACCAAGGAGCACTTATAGGTTCCACCACACTAGCTCGGGGGTGAGCGGACTATTGTACAGGAAACCAAAACAGCGTAATACAGAAAATGAGAGAGAACCTTCGATGAAGCTAGAAAGCAAACTCGAAAACAAGGCTCGAAAGAGTTTGCCTTTCTATTTTGTTTTTCTTCTCTGTTTTTAAGGACGATTCACGATGCCGTTATCTCGAGGTGCCGGCGCAGCAGCGCACCAGGCAGGCAACGGAGCAACAGCCCGGCCGCTTCCCACGACTGCGCGACCTTGACCAAGTTGCGTTCGACACTCGCCGATGATAGCTAATCCTCCGCCGCTAAGAAACGCGCCGGCCCTTGGAGTCCTTGGCGTGTGTCGGCGAACTTTGTTGCGCGATGAGCGCCACCTTTGGACGCAGTAGTAGTAGATACGTTTATTGAAAAACAAATTGTGATGATGTCCTTGCCCTTTGGTTACGACCATCTGGCGAGACAGGGAGAGACGAGGGGACAATTTTCCCACCTCATCTAGTCCCTCGAGGTGGGATAGGGTGTGCGTTCAAAGGCTTCAAACAAAAACGGTCGTCACCCCGGTGTGGCAAGCAAAATTTCATAAACCAACGTCGCCTGATGATGTCGCTCCTGCCTGACCCATGCTGCAAAAAGTGTGGCCAACAAGATGTAAAGATTTGGTCCGGAACTGCCAGGGCACAGAGAGGCTATCGCAGAATCACCACCAGAAGCAAGGCCTTCAATTGCTACACATCAAGCATCAAGAACGCTCACAGAAAACAAATATTGCCATCACTGCTCAGTTTGATTAGCTCGTCAGGCCTCGTCAGCCGGCTTGCTAGAACGGTGTCTCAGCTGAGACTGAGTGAAAGAAAGCACTGCGAAGGCCGGGTGCGTGCGAGCGTCTTGATGGAGACGCGGTTTGAGTCTCGTTCAGCTAGCGCACTGGCTTTGTCAGTGCTCTCTGCAGTCTCAGCTATACCAGACGTGTACTGGCATCTTTGGGTCGCCAAGCGCCTGCCATTCGTGTGGGCAGCGCGTGCAATTGCAAGCTTGCCAGGTATATCTTTCCGCACTGACACCAGTCGTGACGTCTCTTTCTGACCTTTTAGAAAATAGCAAGGTTGCGCGTGCATAGCTTTGAAAGGCGCTGAAGATGCGCAAGAGCGGAGATTCCGAAAACTTCTAATTTGACGTCACGCCCGGGAAGGAGGGGCTTGGGCGGTACATTAAAAAATTAATTTTTGCAGCCTCCGCGCACCAAATCCAAAAATAATCTCGATATTCGTGATACTGGAGGCTAAATAAAGACGATTTAGGTGTTAAAACAGAAGTTCGGGCGAGTTGGTAGTTCATGACGCACGAGGACACAGCGCACCCGTAACAAACACTCAACGTTCACAGTCACACCAAAAGAAAGGGACACTGGTACCAGACATTCTCAACAGTTTCAAAAGGTGCATGAACCCATTGGAGATTACCCACGAACTTCCAAGTGAAAGAAGTTTGAGATTCTTAGATCTTCGTCTTTGTACGTCACCGTACCATACGTGCTGGACTTACGAGCCAAGGGGAAAGAAGCCACTTCTGCCATTCAACTCAGCGCATTCAAAACTCGTAAAGGGAGGCATAGCGCGGTTGTGCCTTAAGAACTCTCTTACGAAGTCATGCTTCCATTCCATCCAAAGGAGCTTTGATGGGCAAGTGTCGAGATTAAAACGCGCTGGATATCCACCATCCTTGTTAATATCAGTGGCGGAAGGACTTTTCAGAGATTTTAAGCATGATGAGCGAATTAAGAAAAGTAATCGGGACAGGGCAAAAAGACCAGTGATTGTGCCATATCTCCATCATTTTTCTCATGGCCTCAAGAAAATAGCAAACAAAGTAGGCACGGACGTTATTTTCTCCGCTCCGAACAAGCTCTACAGCCTGTGCAAGAGGGTAAACACTCCTTCAAGAACACCGACGTCCTGCACAACGAATCACAGAAATAAGTTCGTTCGATGCACTGAAAATGTGGTCTACTCCTTCCCCCTGTCCTGTGGAAGAACATATATCGGACAGACGGGTAGGTGTTTAAACCACCACCTTAGAGAACACAACCTGTCCACCATCAACAAGAACTCTGGACATGTTGGCATACACATTCGGGACTGTGGGTGCACAGCGGAACTTGACAAGTGTGTGGTGTTGGCAAGGAGTCGAGACCAGCTCACAAGGGAAATAATAGAAGCGGAGAACATTGCCAGACAAAACGGCAGGTGTATTAGTAATCCATCTATAGCACTGTCACAAAAAGAGCTGGATTACTTAGCTTTGCATCATTGATCTACAGTAATTTCAATTTTAATTTTTCATTTAATTTTTCCATTTAATTTTTAATTTTCAATTTCTGGCTTAAAACTTTTACAGTTAACCTTTAGCAAAGAAAGAAAAAGATGAGGCCTAGGTTATGCATTAGACGTGAAAGAAGAGAAAAGGCGGGAATATACAAAGAGTTGAAGTCAGCGCTGTGTAAGTGTCCCTTTCTTTTGGTGTGACTGTGAACGTTGAGTGTTTGTTACGGGTGCGCTGTGTCCTCGTGCGTCACGATTTAGGTGTTTTTCCTAAAATAAAGAACCGCTTCAGTCTCCCTTTTATACCCGATTCACACGGCAGCGTAAAGGTACCTTTAGCTTAAGGTCCCTTAGCTGAAGGTACCTGTAGTAAACGGCGTTCTTGATCACACGATAAATAAACGGGGCACTTTAAGTTGATGTCGACTGCATTCATACTAAACTGCGAGAGGAGCACGTGACAAACAATTACGCCTCGAAATCGGTTTGACGTGCAGTTTTTGATTATTCTGTGAGAAATATCACATTCAAACCCTAAATATTATTTGTGCTTTGCGGCAATTTTGTTTTCTCTCCGTCTAAGGACGCACCTAAATGAATCTTCCTTTAAAACGTCCGACCTGTCTTGCCACGCTGGCCCTAAATCACCTCCACTTACGAGTTTCCACTGCGAGGTGAGCGACCTTCTTCTTTTTAGCAGCTAAATTGTTCCGCAGTTCTCACTAAAGTACCTAAATAGTGCCCGGCAGAAACAAACCCCGTCGGAGTCTCACGGTTACGCCAGTCAGACCATCGAAAGGGATGGACGACGACGAAGATCAAAAGTCCTGGGCGGGAGAGTCGGACGATTCGTCTACAACCTCGAAAAAGAGCTTGCAGTGGTCCATCGCGTTCGGGTTCGTAGCAGACGTTGTTTTCCACGTGCCGCCGCTGCTACCTGCTAACTGGAGTATGCGTTCATCATGATTGTATTATTCCATCACATTTGTGTTCACAATCATTTCATAATTTGATACTTAGATGTATTCAATTTGTTATAATGCATTAAACAAGATATATTTATATATCTGTGATATTATTTTGAGTTCGTGGGTCCGAGGCTACTCCCTGTAGCGAGCTCGGCGAGCTCCGTTTAACACAGGGCCTCCCCTTACCGCGCTCATTCCACTGGAAGCGGATCCGCGTTCGCAAAGCGGTTGCGAACGCGGTTGTATAAAGATCCAGTACAATTGCACGCGCACTTGATTTCACCGAGTGCGCGTGCAATCGTACTGAATCTTTATACAACCGCGTTCGCAACAGCTTTGCGAACGCGGTTCCGTTTCCAGTGTGAATGAGCGGTTAGAGAAAGGGACCTTTATGCGCCGTGTGATCACGACCTCCAGCTCTCTTTACGACAGGTACCTGGGCTAAAGGTAACTTTACACTGCCGTGTGATTTGGGTATTAGACTAGAAGTTGCGCCGTCAGCGCAAGCTCGCTAGTTTCCGCAGTGCCCATGGTTGGGCGTGCCCGCGCGTTCACACTTGTGTTAGCAAGGGCAGAAAGCTAGCGCTGAAGGCGGAGCTTTAGCCCCAGCTTACGGGTGAACGTAAAAAGATGAACCGCCCTGATTCTCACCTTGGACAACGATCGAGGACGAACACCTAGCGCCACCTGATGGACGGAGAGGGAACTAAAGTTGGAGGACGCACATCTTGGTCCCTGTTACTTCTTTCATCCCAAAATAAGTAACTTCGCTACTCCTTCCTTTGTTTCGCATATACGTCAGTCTGGATTGGTTCAGAAGTACGAATTCCCCTTTTTTTCTGTTCCTCCCCTCCTCCGCACCCAAAAATTAGAAAAATCAAAAACGAAAAACAAGAAAACATGTTGCCAAGGCACCGTTCATACACCTCGTAGACATATTTACGTACAGGTGTCTCCTAGGCGTCTAGAAAATATGTATTCTATACTCGCATTCACCTCATGAACAGAATTAAAAAAAAAAGTCCGGCTCGCCGCAAAGCTTCACTAATTTACCGCTTCGTGGGGTGACTTAAGACACGTGTAAATACATCTTAGATTAGCTACAGGTTATTTTATCAAGACGCACGTTTGAAACGCAAAAAGCATCGTTTTTTCCCTCCGACAACCAAATCTTGTAACTACTTGGCGCAGCGCATAAACTGAGCAAAACTCGCGTTTACATTAATTTAGTCTAGAGAAGACGTTTTTTGGAAGTATTGCGCAGAGCATAGAGCAAAATTATGTCTTGCCAATATGTTCTTGTAAATCTGACCAAGTGCTTCATAAATGCCTTAGTAGACGTCTACGTGTTCGAATATACTCGTTTTCACCTCAAGAAAAAAAAAAAAAAGTTTCGCGCATCATTGTTTATACGCGGCGCGAAGTAGTTCTACAATATTTGGTTATCGGAGGAAGAAGCGATGCTTTTGACGTTTGGAACGTGTACGTCTTCATAAGATAGCCCATATCTAATCTAAAATGCACCATCTTAATTCTCTTAATAAAGGGGGGGAATTAGTCATGCCCTACCAGGAGCCGGACTTTTTTTTTACTACTGTTCTTGAGGTGAAAACGAGTATAGTTGTATTTAGAGCCAGCAACGGGTCCCTCGAACAATTCAGACCAAAAATATTAAGACGAACACGAGAGGGCAGGTACAATTCAGGTGGGCCGACAGTGCGGGGGCGAGACTCTAGAAGCGGCTTCCTTGAGCGAGCGCGTGTGTGAATCTGGAGGTTTTGCAGTAATTGCGAGATCAAATTTACGCTGAGAGAAAGGGTCGCTTATAACACTGGCAGAGTAATTCCAAGCCAACGATGAAAGAATGATGCCTAGACTATGAGGAAATATGCGCAGAACAGTGGGGTTCTCGGAATACACGACAGAGGACGCCAACGTGTCAGGCACGTAGCCAGGGAGGGGGGTGGGGGGGTCATGGGGTTCGGCCTTGCTCCCCCCCCCCCCCCGCAATTTTTCATTTTGCTGGGACCTCACTCCCCCCTCCCCCCCCAGACAGCACTTTGTCTTGGGCGCCCCCCCCCCCCCCCCCCCCCCTCCGAAACAATATCCTGGCTTCGTGCCCCCTACCGGAGCTAGGGTGCCTCAATGACCTTCTGTTTAGAGTGATGCCACCCTTTGTAGTACCCGATGCCGACAGCACGCGCTAACGGGGAAAGTACAAAGAAATCGACGAAAACAAAATGTCGCCATAGCACAGTCAGCGCCACAGACGCGTGCAGGGACACGCTCTTTCATGCGCTTCTGAACAAAAAATAAATGTAAAAGTGGGAACAAAATGGCCAGATGTCTCCACCCTAAGCAAAGCGCACATGAAGGCACCCTAACCGGAGCGAGAGTTGCGCGTTCATCCTCGGCGGGTGGCCGTAGCGCCGGCTTTCCTACGCGGCCAGGGAGTCTTTGCTCGTCACGTGACTGAATTCGGCGAATAGCGGCGCCGCGCGCGCCGCCGCACGTGGAAAGCAGGAAAGGAGGAGTAGGCAAAAGCAAGGGAAGTTGGGAACATGCGCCGGGGCGCGTGCAAAGTCGGCGCGAAGCGACCGTAACGGTGGCTTTCCCGCACGGCATAGGATTCTTTGCTCCTCACGTGATCGATCTCGGCCAATAGCGGCGCGGCGCACGTAAAAAAACCGCATCTCCACGAGGTGAATGATGCTGATTGGGGCGAAGCTCTGGTGGTGCTTGCCTGCGTAGACGCTGAGCCGCAGCATGCCGAGTCTTTCGTTCGTTTTCATCCATGTCACGGTGCGGTCAAATGCTCAAATGCGTATATAACCAGGTTCCATACCACACATTCTCTTCCTGACATGGATGAAAACGAATGAAAGGCTCGGCATGCTGCGGCTCACCGTCTACGCAGACAAGCACCACCAGAGCTTCGCCCCAATCAACATCACTCACCACGTGGCGATGCGGTTTTTTTTCCCCTACACGAGCACGTGAGCGCGTGAGCTCACGAGCAGGAGCACGAGCCGCCGACGCCGGACATCGGATAGACATACGGACATGGCTAGCCCCTAAGGAGCTTCGCCCCTAAAAGAAACACGCAACTCCGGCTCCCGTAGGGACTATAATCTCGTCACAAGCAGACACAAGCCGTTGCAACGCTCGGTCTGACTCAAATGCAAATGTGTGAAGCGGCCTTAAAAAGCATCTCGGAACCATGTTCACGCTCTCACGTCTTTCATATTGTTGCGTGCAACTTATAAGGTGGAATGTAAAAATGCGTGTTCACGGGAAAAAAAAAAAAAGAAAGAAAAAAAAGCACCATATTTATATACATTTATGACAGCGAGGCGGCGCGAACTTGGTTTGTAAGCGATTACGCCTCAAGTGTAACACGATACCATGTAACAGAAAACAGCGACACGCTCGGTTTCGCGCGACTGAATGAATAATGAAACGAAAAGTATCATCACCCGTCGGCGTGCTATCAGCTCGCGATGCCATGGGTGGCCGAGCATAGCGCATGCATACTCAACGCACTCACAAAATGACGCAATCGCACGCCGGCAGACGCGTTGTCGGCAACGGCGAGTTGGGTTACTCAAGGGGCAAATTGTGGCAACCGCTATCTTTCTCACTCGTCGAAACACCCTATCAAACTGGAGTAGGAAGTTTCAGCTTACCATTCAAACTTGTTCACTTTTCCGAAAGCAACGCGTGCCACCAAATGGACGTTTCAAAAACCCTGCCAATGTTAAACTTGCGCGTAATGAAGAAGTCTGCTAGCTGTACGTGTTGTAATGTTTAGTTTTGTTTGTGACAGTGATCGGCTCCACGGAAGAAGCAAAACCGCCCATCGAATGGTGGCACAAGTTAACCAACACACCCACGCTGGCAAAATGAAAAGCAAGGCAAAAGTTCGTGAACTATAAGCAACCGACACCAGAGACACACATGTCTGACGCACCGCGTGGTCGTAAGGAACTAAAGAAAAAGCAGCATTTGTACGCTCGCACGCTTTGCAGCATGCATTGACAGTCCACCGTAGATGAAGACTGCAGTGCTAGGTCTGCCATCTAAAAATTGGCTTGCTTCGTATGTTTATAAAGCCTTGATGTTGATATACGCCTCGAACGGGTGACCAGTCGTTTAGCTAAAGATGAGAAATTGAGCCATTGCATTACAGCCGCTAACTTTATTTTTATTTTTTTAACCTGCATCACGCATTAGTGATTACACGAACGCGTGCCGGTACGAAACTCATCCAGATCGAAACGGGCAGGGGGTGGGGATCAAACCCAGGAGGTTCTCAGGTCTGTCTTCTACGTCGTCGTCGTCATGACGTCGTCTGCCCATGCATCGAAAGGGATCCCCAAGTGGCAACAAATGACGTCAAAAAATCAGGAGTGTCATTCTGTCGAAGGTCGCAGTCCAGGCGGTTGGTCGCAAAAATGCTATCGAAAAGCACCAGCGAACGCCAGTATCGCTGTCGTCACGGCGTCCCAACTTGTGGATGCCGAAGCTTCCGTGGACTGCCAAGAAGGATGAAGACCTACAGCAGAACAAGCGTCTGCCAGATAGACCACAGCTGGTGGGACACCGCCAGGATCGCGACCGGCGACAGCGCAGCACTTTTATGACGTCATCGGGCAAAAATCGAGAGACCACTTGTTGGACGCGGTAAACACGAAGACGCGTTCTAGTCACCATAGCAGGCTGGGCAGTGCTTCAGAATCCAACATATTTAAGCACCTTCCACCTGTGACGGTGTGTCTAAGGGAAAATGAACCAACAACTTTTGGTACACCCTGTACAGTTATTGCTCGACCCTGCTGCTGGAAAATTCTCTTGCTTACTTGCGTGGTGTTCCGTTTTCCATTCTTGCTATGAGGGAGAATAAGAAAACAGAAAAAATATCGCGCTGTTTTTTTGTTTGTTTTTAGCCTACTGTTTCACATGTCGGTCAAATCAATATATCTAGCTATAAACGACATATATCATATATCCAACACGTTTCAATCACAAGTTAAAGGTATTTAATAGTAACTGGCAACTTGGCGCCAGTAAAAAGGTGCACGCATTTCGTTCTGCAATCTACTCTACTTCTGTCATCAACCCATGGCATTAGAATGCATGCAAGAAGGCAATAAATAAAACGAATTAGTTTCCTTAAAAATATGTACCGTTTTCGCATCGCGATGGCTTTGCAAATTCCAGAAGTTGCGTGCCCAAATGTACGACGTCCTAATTTCGATATACTTCAACAAATCTTAATCGGTGCGCAGCCCTGGTGGCGACACAAGGGTCTTTCCAAGATGGCGGCTGTGCACGCCGGAGGCAAAAGCAAAAGCCCGTCAACGATAGTCTTTGTTGTCGGCAACTAATAATGGAGTCACCGCAGGCCCGTACCTACAGCATTTAGATAAAGCAGCCCGCTTCCTTACGTGACAGAACAATTTGAAACAGGACGCACATACACAAAGAGCTAGGACGTTAGTGATCGAAGTGGCAAAACTTCCGTCACATAAACCGATTCAAACTAGCTTTGAATATAATGCAATGTAATGGAAAGGTGCAAGCGAGCCCAACAAGAATGGGCAGCGCCGACAAGGTTTGGCCAGAGAAAAATCGGCGACTCCCTCGCTAAAAAGAAAAGGCAAAAAGCGAATTTTTGTCTTGGTCGATTCTTTAAAAGGTTATTTTGGCGCTATTCCACTCCGCCTGGTGATAGTTACAAAAAGGCTAAGGGGGAGGAATTCAGTGGGGAGGAAGAGTCACACTTTTGGTTTGTACGCTAGGTGGCGAAAAAGACGTTTTCAAGTACGTCCTCTGGGCGCCGCCATTTTGCTTCTGGTGTGGGTAGATCGTCTGATAGTCGAGCATTGCTGAGGCGTACCCACGATGGCGCGCAAACAAAGCGTTTTTCATCCACGGTGGCCAGACTAGCTCTCGAAGTCGTTAGCATCCATTTGGTATCCATCCATCCCCGTAGTACTTACAAGAGTTGGTCATTGGAGGAAAAAGCTAAGTTTTCGGCGTCTGAAAGGTTAAAATTAGTAACAATTAGCAGCAAAAAGCCGAACATTTCTTTTTATGACTGTTTTTGAGGTGAAAACGCGTATAGTCGCTTTCATTAATCAGACTGAAGCAGACTCGCCGATAATCACCCGCCACTCCGAACCACGGGAGGAGACAGCTGAGAACTAGTAGAAATCGGGATACCTGTCTTTTCAAAACTTGAGCAAAAGGGCCTTCCATCTTGGCAGACGACAGTTGGACATGACCACCGGAGCAGCGCCACATCCATCAATCCGTCCCGTTGGACTCCTCCGCAGAAAAGGAGTTCTTCGCGTGATTTATTGGTTTCGCGGCTTGGCCACTAATTCCCATAATGGGTTCTTTTCTTAGCGCTCAAAGGGACGCCCCACGTAAGCCGACCAAAATGACCCAGCGCTCCCCCGCCGCCCAGGCACACCCCGTCAAGGAGCCGCAAAGCCATTGAAAAACAGCGACAAATGGCGGGGGAGCCCTGTCGTCTGCCAAAAAGCGCCGCTGCACACTGTTGCCAGGCTTCAAGGTCGTTCTCAGCCAAACACAGCCGACAGGGGCGTGCACCGCTGCCCCGCTGTCAACAGCAACGCAGTCTTCGGAGTCTTTCCCCTACCCTTTGCACGTACGTACCTGGCATTGTTACTCGAGCATCCAAAGGCGCTGTCTTCTCCTTTAGGCTTCGCATTCCGATGACCTTTTCTTTTTTCTCCCTTTTCGCACACCGTGTCGGCACGCTTTCTGGTTTTGAGGAGTTGTGTCGGCGGTGTATAGCAGACATGCTGAGAGTTCCAAGGGAGCAGCGCGAGCAGTCCTATACCACTAATTTTGTCGAAGATGGATGTGCTTGCGGTTGTGCGGTGCACACAACTTTCTCTCTTCTTCTTTTTTTTTTTTTTTTTTTTTTTACTTTTTGAGGACTGGTGTGGTGTTATGTTGACAAAACGCGCCGCATTTGACATTGTGCCGAGAGTTCTTTCCTTGTCAGCGGGAGCAAGTTTCTCGAAGGTGACGCCAACATTCCCACGCAAAAGGAAAAAAACAAAACAAAAATAAAACGGCATATTTTAGCCGAAACAGGAAACCTCCTTGCTTCCCAGAAAACGCGGCGACGCCACTGTTTAGATGTTGGCCATCTTTAACCCCTCCCTTCGCACATATATAGAAGCATAAATAGCTCGGAGTAGAGCCACTAAATGAGCTACGCTTGAGTATCGGCACTCTGTTCCCTGATATTGTTGTGAGCGCCGCCATCCTTGGTGCTTGTGCCGAGCAGAGGCAAATGCCGATCGCCATTGTTCAAAAGTGCGACTTCCTCAGCATTATATTCGGTGTTAGAAGCTCATGCAATGAAGCTTTGCTCTGTAGCGAACTGTTTAAACATTTCTGGAGGACAGAAGAGCGTTTTTTGTGATTTCAGATAAAGCTTCAGATAAATGGCAACCATGATCTTAAGCCACAAGATGGGCCAGTGTCGTTACTCTGAAGCGTAGCTTATTTAGTGGAACTAGTCTGAACTAGAACCACTAAATGAACTGCGCTTAGAATATCGTCTCCGACAGTGTTGTGGGCGCCGCCATTTTGTTTCGTATGCAGAGCAGACACAGCTGCCGATCGTCATGAATCAAAAGTGCGACTTCCTCAGCATTACATTCGGTGTTAGAAAGCTCATGTAATATTGCTTTGCTCTGTAGCGAGCTGTTTAAACATTTCTGGAGTGTGGAAAAGTGTTTCTCGTAATTTGAGATCAAGCTTCAGATAACTGGCAACCATAGGTTTAAGCCACAAGATGGGCCAGTGTCGTTAATCTGAAGCGTATATAGCTTACTTAGTGGCACTAGTCTGAGACTCTGAACCAGCCTTTACTGTTCTTTAAACAGCGGAACGCTTTACACGGCCGCTCCCCTGCAGCCCTCGAGTCGTGGGATCCCAGGGAAGGAATCGGTGGTGGCCTTCGATTGCAGCGCCGCTAATGAGGCGGACGGACGTGTCCGCCTGGCCGAAAGTCGAGGCAATTAGCCGAGCGAAGGTGACCGAGACCTTGGCCTAACCCTCATGATCGGGGTCAGAAACTGGCCCGGATGTGCTGATGGTATACGTGCTTTGCAGCACCGGGCTGGGAACGGCGACACCTATTAGGCCTAACGACTCGAGCCGGACTCTTAATGACCTTCTCGAATCGGGTCCGCTTTTCGCTCGCGAATGGCCTACCGGAAGAAAAAAATAATAGGAAGAGATTCGACTGTGTCGATAATTGGCCGGCGATACAATGTCGGAGGGGCACTTGCATTGTTGCGAACATGCTGCGGAACTAGTTTTGTCGAAGGCCATTATTTTTCATTCGTCGTTTAGTCTCTGCATGCGTGGGACGCTGGTTCGCTGCCTCGCAGGCTCGTTATTTGGTGCGACATTCGACTGCCACGCGAAGTGCGGTGGAGAGCGGAACTTCACTCTGTCTCACTTCTTTCAACACAGCGGAGGGCGCGCGAGGTGAGACCCTTATAGGGAGTATTCACTGGACGCCATATTTGTGGGTGCTGTTTAGAGCGCATGCTCAGAACGAGCTCATATATCAATAGGCTGCTAAGACCGGCACTCTTGATGGTGCGGAAGGCACGCCGCAAAAGAACTGTGGAAGCTCGCCGTCAGCACGCGCTCAGCATTCGCGCACACAGATATGGTTGCCAGTGAATACTCCCTATAGCTACCCTTACAAAAAAAAAAAAACGAAAAAAACTGTGCTGCTTTTCTGTTGAAAGGCTGTTGAAAAACGTCATCAGAGGATATAAAATGTCAATAGCTTTTCATTCGACTTTCTCTAGCTTTTCTGTTGACTTTCTTTTGAACATTGACCCACTTTTCAGTAAAAAAAGTCAACGTCGCCTCCAAAATGCTTTTTCTGCAGCTTTTCAATTGAAAAACTACAGCCGTTTAAAAAGGAGAAAAACTTCTTGACAGCTCAGCTATTCATTCAACAAAGTTTTGGAAACTTACTACGGCTTTCCACTCTGCTCTAAATTAAATGCACCAGAATAACGCAAAAAACAAAACAAAAAAACACTTTTTTTTTGGGGGGAGGGTTATTTTTGAGTTAGTAAATAGTGTCCCTGTGGTATTTTATTTGAAAGCACTGCACTTATCCCACAGCTACATACTAGAAACAAACACAAACACCATGAAGCACTGAACATCTGAATCACAGTCCCATTGACTGCTCCAAAGACTGAAGGCTAATCATTTGGCCGGTGACCACCTCAGCACGTATAAAGGTTACAAGTATTCGATCATCTTCTCGGGAGTCTGCCAAAGGGAAAACAGTGTTTTCAAGTTCGTGAGCGATATCCCTTACTAAAAAGCAGTGTTACAACTAATAATAATTCGGCGCAGTCGCTAAAACAACATCCACAAAAATGGCTCCTAGAAGAAATCTATGGTTTGAAGCTACCCGTCTTCAAACCATAGGGCACCCAACTGTTTGAAGACCGGTGGCTTCGCTTCGTTTCCATAGGGGTTAAGCCTTTTTACTTTTCTTACTTTTTCCTCGGGTAAGTTCGCTCTTTGCAAATTTTATATAAAAAATGCACCACCTGTGGGCAACGCTGCACGAAATCGTAACGCGATATATTAAGAAACCGATTTTTGCGGTCGATTTAATGAGCTTTGCTTGCTATTTGAGACACCAGGTAGGTCGAATGTTTTAGATGCCGAGTGCAGTCGGTAAGGAGTCGAGCGCGATTTTGTCGACTCAGAGCCAGCTGTTACGCCGACGCATCGTCGCTTGCTGCTGCCGCCGTCGACGCTCATCCTTTCCTTTGTTTCTAGGCAGAAGCTCCCCGATTAAATCTTTATTTTCTGTTTTACGCTCGTGGATCCGTTTCCATCTGCGACACGTTGTATCTTTTACGGACAGCTCGTTTGATCACACAGATGTGCACTGAAGTGATTGTGCTGCTAGAAATCCTTGAAACGTGTGCTGGCCTGCACTTCGACCTTGATACACTTCACGTCGACGTCGACTTGATTCGGCTTCACAGTGTTTTTACCTACTCAAATATTGCGAAAGCGAGCTTCACAGGAAGGTGTTCACGCACTTCGAGCGTCGATCAAAGCTATGTACGGGCACTCTTTGCTTCCAAGAATCTCGCAGAAAGTTGACTCCGAGAATAGAAGTTGCATCGATCGTCACCAGCCTCATTCAACGCGGTCAAGTACTCCCTCAATTAAAAAAAAAAAAAAAAAAAAAAAACACTGAACCCACGAAGTCATTATGTCGTGTGTTAGCGAGGCAAAGCCGGTTGGGAAACTTTATTCGTGGCTTTTGTCAATCCTTCCTGGTACTGAGACGATAGAAAAAAAGTCTTCATGATTTGATAATGGGGAGACAAAATGCTTACAAAAATTATTCACTTTTTCATCGCACAATTTCTAACTTCACGTCGAGCCTCTATGCACTTGTCCATTACAACACCCCTAGCAACGGTTTCTTTGGAGCGGAGCGGCTTGTTGTGATGTCATCACTTATGGGGTCAATGGGAACGACGACGTCAGTTTCGGTGTACGTTCGGTGGATGGATGGATGAATGCTAACGGCTGCATCCTTTATAACGGGTGCTAGCTTGCGCCACCTAGCCTAAGGATTAACAATCAGAAGTATGATATCCTCCTTTCGCCAATTTTCTCTCCCCCCCGCCCCATGTAATTTCGTGACTATCACCAGGTGGTGTGGGATATCACTAAAATGACCTTTGGGGGATCGGGCAAAAAAAAAAAAAACTAACAACAACACCCTCGCCTTTTCGTCCTGGTGAGGGAGTCGCCAATTTTCCTCTGATCCAACCTATAATTCGTTCACCCAACTGATCTCCACTAGAGGGGGCTGGACGGCGCATGGAGCAAAGAGGTATGAAGCCACGGAAGTGAGTGGCTTGACCGGGAAGTGAGCGCTTGGCAGGCTTTGTAACCCTTCCGAGTGCTGGTTCAAAAAGCGTCGAGGGCGCTAGATTTTCGCTTGTTCCCTCAAGAGAGCCTGCTTGTTGCGCAGTAAGAGCGCATGCAGACCCGAGAAGTATCATGGGAAGCCATTCAATGTAAACATTTTGAGATTTTAGTTGATCAAGTGTGAATATGTCTAATGTTCAAATGACTCACTCTCGGGATTTAATCTAGAACGGGAGTATTAAAACCCAATCAAAGACACAAAAAAGCACGGTCCAAAATATCGACTGAATGCGCTAGGAAGCCCAGCGCATGCCCAACTTCCGGGACAAGCATCGAACTTCCGGTGGCTTCACTTGCGCCAGGCTCGGAGAGCAGCTAAGCGCCATCCAGCCCCCTATAGTAGAGATCAGTGGTTCACCCTTAAAGGAACCATGAAACGAATTTTGGGTTGGGATGAATGATTTTAAATTGGGACTTTCCTAATCGCATATCGTTTAGTTGGCTAAAAGAAAGAAGCTAGAAAGTAAATAGCCAGCTTTTCGGTACGAGCATTTGAAAATATAGCGGACTATTTTGTATCCTCTTTCCTTCGAAAGCTCTCTGCCTTTTCGGTACATCCGCGGTGCCAACCTGACGTCAGCCGAGCCCAGCTCACGCATTTGACACGAGAACTGCGTCACTCGGACGTATGCGCTCGTCAACAATCAATCCGTCGACGAATATTTGGATTCGCGTTCGTGACAAAGGAGTGCCCTGACGGAACTTATCGTCACTGGCGAATGACAAGTTCCATGCTGTGCATACAAAGCACGGTGGAAAGCTAGGAGTCATCGCACCGGTGTCAAAGAATGTCACGACGACGTGTTTTCGCATTTCGACACTAAACAAGGCCGGGCGGATAGGCGGGAAGCTGCAAAACCAAAAAATATCACTCATACGGCGATACATCTAACGGATCGCCGTATTTTTTGGAAACGAAGTGCGCGATTGAACCCGGCCGACGAGGCCGACGAGATAAGGCACGTCACGATTCCCATTCTCTCTCCTCGCTACGTCCCGTCAAGCTGGTGAACCGAAGCGAGGAGGAGAGAAGCGAGGCCACTTCTCCTCATTCTCAAATTCTCCCGGAGGACAGTTACGTCAAAGAACTCGCTTGGTCGCGCCCTTCTTTTCCAAAAGTACGGTCATCCGTTTGAAATATCGATGTACCAGTGATGTTTCGGGGTTTGTAGTGTCCCGTTCAACACTTCTGCAGCCTTACTTTGTGAAATCGTAATATCGGTTCAGTATCCCTTTAAGGGTGAACGGAGTAGCCGGAGTTGCCCCGGCACAGGGCCCACTGGGAGACAGGATGCAGACTTTGGGCCGGAGCCATGCGGGAGGGAGTCCCAATTTTCCTATGTCCTGCTATAGTCCCCAGCTGTGTCAGTTAGTTATGCGTCATTCGATTCCCCCTAGATAATTTCCACCAGTCTTCCTACCTCCTCTTCGTTATTAAAATGCACTTATCATCCAGTCTTCCATTCTCGTCTGCAAACCCCAGCGCTCCGGCTAAATCTGTCGCCCCCTTCCGAAGGGCGGGAGCAAGCCCTGTGCACCTCAACACCACACGTTCTACTGTATCGTCTTCCCCTTGGCGTACGGCACACCGCGTATCCATTTCCTCATACTTCGTCTTATATGTCCTAGCAGGCACGTAATCAGGGGGGGGGGGGGGGGGTGCCATGGGGCCCGCCCCCCCCCCCCCCCCCCCGAAATCTTCCACTTTGCTGGGACCTCCTCTCCCCCCTCCCCCTCATACAGAATTTTGTCATGGACGCCCCCCCCCCCCCCTCCCAAATAAAATCCTGGCTACGTGCCTGTGTCCTAGTCCTCAATACTCCTGCTCTAGCCTGAAACAACAACGAGCTTCCCCGTGAATTCTCATACCAATGTCTCTTCCTTATTTCCAGTTTCCGCCCTCTATCATATATACAAGAGCTTGCTGCTTTTCTTTCGAGACCATAGCACCACCTTACGCACTTTAAAACTAAATGAAAAATCATTTTAGTTGGGTAACTGTACGCTTACAAACAGATACGATGATATGCCTCCAGTTGAGGTTGGTGTCGAGGGAGTCCTAAAGCTACTAAACAATTTAGACGAAACTAAACCGACTGGCCCTGATCAAATTTCGCCTAGGGTTCTGAAGCGCTGTGCTGACGTCCCATTGCCCCATATCTTTTCATAATCTTCAACCAGTCTGCTTGGGGTAGGGTGACCAGACGTCCCGTTTTGGCCGGAGCAGTCCCGTTTTTGAGGTCCACTTCTGAAGTCTCGTCTTTTTATCACAATATAGAATCATGCCCCGTTTTAGCAGGAGTACATAGTTTCGAAATAGGCACCAAGCGAGTAGAAGCAAACTGAGACTATGCCTATTCGTTGCAAGTATAATTTACAAAAATAACCGTAGGCACTTTAAAATATTTACCCAGAGAGTAAAATATAGAACTGTTCTTACTCACAAACGTTTTTTCTTTCGCGAAGACGCGTGTGTAGAAATATTTTTGTTTAGTTACTGGATATAGCACGGATGTAGAATCATGTAGATATAGGACGCATGTAGAATTTAATTAAATTTTCCTCTCAATCTCAAACTTTAGTACGCCCGCACCCCCCCCCCTTTCTTTCCGCTGGGATGTCCCGTTTTCTACTTTGAGGAATATGGTCACCCTAGCTTGAGGGGTTATTACCTAACGATTGGAAAGTAGCTCATGTAATACCAATACACAAGAAGGGACCCAAAAAGGATGTTACAAATTACAGGCCAATTTATTTAACATCAATTTGTTACAAACAACTTGAGCATATTTTGTCTAACCAGATAATGCAGCAACTTAGTTACCATAATAAATGATATTGTAGTGAGTGCGCAGGCGAGCTGGTGGAAATTAACCATTCTGATGTTAGCCTGAGACTGAGGCAGGAAAAGAGGAAGTTTCAAAGTAGAAGAAAAAGGAACAGTCGAGGATACGTCTCTAACACAGCTGTTCCTTTTTCTTCTACTTTGAAACTTCCTCTTTTCCTGCCTCAGTCTCAGGCTAACATCAGAATGGTTTAGTTACCATTTTTTTTTTTTCATGGATTCTCAACATGGGTTTCGGAGGGATTATTCTTCTATCACGCAACTAACCTAGCTCTATCATGGCCTTGTCATATTGGATTCAGTCATACTTGAGTTCGCGTCAGCAATATGTAATTTTAAACTTCGAGGCGTCTCATCTTGTTGAAGTTACGTCTGGTGTACCACAGGGGTCGGTTCTGGGGCCATTGTTGTTCTTAATATTTATCGGCGATATTCATGTCAATGTAACTTCCCAATTGAGATTATATCCAGATGATTGCGTTGTGTACACGTGTAGTATAAAGAACGGGGAGGGTTCCAGACAACTGCAGGCTGACCTAGATAGAATAGAACATTGGTGCGGTGAATGGGGGATGCAACTTAAAGTAATGTGTTCACGTTAGCTTCACACGTAAGAAAAATAAAATTGAGACACAGTATTATTTAAATAATGAGCTAGTAAGGAATAAGAATACAGTAAAATACCTCGGAGTCATATTGTCATCCGGCTGCACGTGGGATTCGCAGATTGATGATGCCATTATGAGGGCGGGTCGCGCACTTGGCTTTGTCTAAAAAAAACTGAAAAACGCTACGCAAAAAATAAAAGAACTAGCATATCTTGCCTATGTACAACGGATTCTAAATTATGCATGCACTGTATGGGTACCCTTCCAAAAAAGAAAAAAAGAAATCACATTGATGGCTTGGAACAAAATACAAACTCGTGGTGCCCCCTTCGGGATCCTTTTCAGCCGATCACAACTGCTGAGTTCAAAGCGCTCTGACATTCTCAGACCAGTTAAGGAAGTACTTATTGACATTAATAATGCATAAAAAAGATTTTACAGCGTACGGTAGACGACTGAGCAAACTTTACGCTCGCAACGTGATGAAATAAAGGTTGTGACGTAAACTGTTCTACGCGTTAACATCTAAAAAAAAAAAACCAGCAGAATGCGAATTGATTTCTTTAGCACGTAGCTGAAAAATCAAATGTGGCTCAGTGCTGGGCTGTGCCGCCATGACCTTCCCAAAGGCTGCACGTTGCACGTGCCTCGTGAATCAACGCACCTTGCGCTACTTTTCAAACATGAAAGGGCTTTAGGTAAAACAGCAGCGAGCTCTGCGAGCCGTTTTTTCGTCCGTTAGGTTTAGCGGATTCATAGCCGTGAAATGAACGATCTCGTGAAAGCACTGGGAATATTTCACACGTCGACTTTTCCTGTTACGGTCACCAACAAATGTCGTCCCGTCCGTTGTAATCCTCGCACCGTCGAATACACAAGCACTTTGTAGAACCAGATATCAATCGCCGTCATGCCGGACCCCGCACACCACCACAGACCACTGCAGGCCATCGTCACCAAAACCACGTGATCCCCGTCCAAGTACCACGTGACGCCTGCGCCGCTCCGCACTCCGACGGCTAGAGACGGAGTGCTAGGGAGCGCTCTGAGAGGGAAGGGCGCCTTTGGAAAAAAGTTTTGGACTTGTGCCTATCTCAAAAATAGTCTACTCAAGATACTGTATTTCAACTACTTTTTGAAGTATCTTGGTATCTTGCAAATACTTTTGATCGAGAATATTTGATACTGTATTTTAATTACATTTCTGAGTATCTTGTGCTCATTATCTCAAATACTTTTTTGACATTCCGGCATTTTCTGAGTTTTTCGGTATGAAATGGTGTGAGCGTGGCACGATCGAGCAAACGTAAACATTCTTTCGAGCAACCAAATCCTGTTGCTAGCTCCTATATGCTACGGTGACTTAGACTGAGCTCGTGAAAACATTGCTTTTGTGCCGATTTTGACTCATACTTCAATTAAAGTTTGTACAATCAACATTTGCCCCTCGCCTTCTCAAACGCGCCTTTTGTTTCCTAGAGTTTCCCCCAAAAGATCCTTAAACAAAAGGGGTGGCTTTACGGAAGATTGCCACACTGAGGCGCAACACAGAACGGGAAACGACCCACGACTACAATGCAGACTTCAGTGTCAAGAAAAGAACAAATAGAAGAAAATGAGAAGTAAACACACACACACAAAATACTTTTTTTTTTTTGGCTTGTATATTTGATTTTGCTACGGCAAAGCGCCGAGGTTTCTTTAGTTTCTTTTCTTTTTGTCGCCAGTCCAGCACTTATTGCTCTCGCGAACTGTCTGTAAGCGAACACTGATATGCAGAGAACAGGGCAGAAACGGAACTACGAGCAAGATGGCCTCTCAAAATGCCAACAAAGCGTCTCCCAACGTTGTGTGCCTTCCTGGACGCAACCTACTTGAAGGTGCGACCAGTGCCGTGACTATTATGTGGGCTCTCTTTGATATCCATTCACTCATTTCCGTATTCCAAGTTTGTTTATAGTGAACTCCCCATATAGCGAATATGACTGGCAGTTAAACGATGCGTCTAAGATGCGCCGCAGGACGTGATATTCAGCGATGTCAATATAACTTAAGCGATCTTTTTTTTTTTTGTCTTAGAAATGATGCGTAACACGTATCAATGATATCCTGCTACTTATAGTTGGTCTGCATAAAATAACCCCACAATGTATTTCGTTGTTTTCTTCGCCATTTTATGCTGTTCTGTGCTAATAAACCATTCTGGTAAACTAGATTTGGGCAACTGTACAATTGTCACTGACGCCGATAGAAATAACGCAATGCGGAAGTATCTTCAGAAGTAATTGAATAACATTTTTAAGTATTTGTACTCTCTACTCACGATACTTTACAGTGAAAGTAACTTTAGTATTTTAAATACTTTATGAAGCAGGCATTCAGTAGCTTAAATACTTTTATTGAGTATTTTGTCCAACACTGGAAAGAACCAGCCGATCAGGCCACCGCGCTCTCTTTCCACGACCCGATCTCGCGCGCTCTGGAAAGAGCGCCCGAGAGCGCGCAGAAAGAACCACGCGAATTCGCCATAAGCCGAAGTAGCCCGATCGGCTGCGAGGCGACGAGCAATACGCGGAAGGGGACCAGCGACATGCACTCACCTCACGAAGCATGCTTCCTGCAGTGGACTTGGAATTGTCTTTGGGCACCCCTCAATTCGCAACGACTCCTCTGTCCTCAATGCCCTTCACTCCTTCCCCCCCCTCCTCCGCCCCGTTCCTTAAAAATGCAATTCCATGAAAATTTGTGCGCCGCCATGAGCACCCAACATGGTGGCTCATGGCAGAGATTCGAAAAAGTGATCGTGATAGTGACGGCACACGTCTCACCCGACTGTTTCCGTCCACTGATGAAGCAGGAAACCGAATCGTAGTGCCCCTCAAACTTAACGCCGCCACTCGGTTACACTCGGTTACGCAAATATTGATCTATTGCATGCTACCCAAAGATATATTGGTCGCTGCAGCTGCTCGAATACCTTCCCCTGGTTAGGTTCTCGTCGGGGACGCGAATGTTCACCAAGTAGTTCGACCACTAGCTTCAGGAATAGCTCAACAAGTGAATAAACCGGACGATCTAGTGGCGGCGTTAAGTTTGAGGGGCACTGTACATGGCTAGAGTGGGACTGTTGTCGGCAATGCATTAAAGAATGGGAATGCGGTACTTCGACAGTATTCAGTGACACTATTCGGCTCAACTCAGCCACGTCGTAGTTCAACATGGTGGGCGCCACGAAAAAAATTAAATCCGATTACAACTCCCTGTAACGCCGAATTAGAGCGCAGCTCTTGAGGACGAGGGAAAGGTACTGAGGGTTACCGGTTCTCGGGGGGGGGGGGGGGGGGGGGGGGGCACGTGACATGGGGATGTGGTCCCGTGACCCCCAGAGAAATTTTCCGCTACATTTAGCGGGTAATTTTTCTGCTAGATTTAGCGGTGAAATTTTTACCCTAGATTTAGCGGGGAATTTACCCATAATGCACCGCGCGGTTCCGACGGCGACGCCGCTCAAGCCGGAAACGGGCGCCTAAGAGCTGCGCTCTAAAAAGTGAAAGCCGTTTACAACTCCCTGTAATGCCGAATTGGAGCGCAGCTCTTGAGGAGGGAAGGGTAGACCCTTCCTCCTCCTCCCCTCATTCTTGAATATGCTCAGGGGGGTGTCACGTGACTTCGGGGGGAGGGGGAGCACGTGACCTCGCGGTTACGCCGACGCCGCTCAAGCCGGAAACGGGCGCCTAAGAGCTGCGCTCTAAAATGGCCGTTACACCAACTCAACCCTGACGTCACGCCACTGCGGTTGTCGGTGTGCGCATGCGCAAACGCTTCCCTCCTCCCGAATTTGGTTTCTGTGCAGGCGCAGTGCCCACGCCTGTTGCGGGCAAAGCGGGCTTCTTTTGTAAGCACCGTGCTGGCGTATAGCGACATGGCACAGACTTTTCGCATTACGTATAGAGCGTAGCAATCAGACAGAGCCAGACGGGAAAAATTATAACTCTAATTTTATTATCTACAAACGGGGAAATAAAAAAAAAAGATTCCGAAAGGGCCGACCTCTTTGCCCTTCCCCCCCCCAAAACAAAGTAACGAGTTTCAAAAGAAATCGCGTGTCTTAAAATCACGATCAGAAGCAAGCCCCAACAGACCAACAAATATCATTCCGGAGAAGAAAAAAAAGATATTTTTTTTTTGTTAGCACACATTCGCCCTGCTTCGAACATCGCCTCGCAAACTGAGGACCAATCACAAACGCTTTCCTCGCCCCCGCTAGGGAAACGCACTTCCCATATCACGCGACAGTCGCCGAGACGATGCAGCACCCAATCTGAATCACACGACCCGCAGCGCCATCTCATGCGGCTCACTGAAACTAGATGGCTTGCCGCGCTTGCCACTGAGCCAACGCCTGTGCACGCAACTTGCACTTAAAAGCGCAGAAAGAAAAGGTTACTCCGTTGACGTCACTACACACAGAAGACATTTAACATACCTGACCCCTGGCGCCATCTCTAGAGCTTTGCCAGAACTACATCGCTTCGCAAGACCTGCAAAAACTGCCGACGCGCAGACATCACTTCCAGACGTACGAATAGTTTAAATTAATTTACAATTTTCAGCCGAACAAATTCTGTCCGAAGATATATCGGTGGAGGCAGATTTCAAAAGAGAGATTTCTGATAGAAAACGCAATTGTGCCGCTGGATTAAACAATTTACCAATACAGAATTAAAAAGAAAAGTCTGGAAAAGGTTTTTTTAATTTTTTTTTTTTTAAGGCCAGGTGTCGCAAGCTATCGCCCGATACGAAGGGCCTCAGCCATTCATCCATCCAGGAAACTGATGACAATGACGCAGTTCCGATGCCGATCACGCCTTGTCACCGAACAATCGTGCCACAGAAGCGGCCACAAAACAAAATGGCGACAATCAGCACATACCATTATCAATTAAACTCAAATCACAATAACCAGAATAAAAAAAAAATATTCCCAACGACTAATATTTCAAACACATAAATTTAACACACTTCTTTATTTTACATTACACAAGGCAGGATCAATCGTGAGGCATGCAACCATGCACACATCGTAATCTTTATACAAACTAAACAAGAGGACAATATAGATTTTTTGCAGTAATGCCACTAAATGCAAACGCTTCTCCGTGATCGTGAACCAAGTCGCACAATAGTTGAACCAACGTTGCTAACAAGACGCCACTGCTACCTGACGTCACTAATGTATTTTTCCGCGCCATCACAAATCTTCGCGTTCCGATCACGTGATCCTTAGCGTTATCCTCTCCATGTACCAACAATACAAGGGGCGCAACAGGCAAAACCACCGACCGCACAGAACGCTCATGTCACCGTTTTCCGCTTCCGCATGTCTATGACGTCACAGAAATCTGGCGTCACAGAACACGAGCGGTCAAAAAATGCGCCAAACGTTAATCCACGCGCGTGAGCCGCTCGGTGACATCGTCTTGTTCTTCACCCAACGGCGCGACATAAGCGTTCGCCAAAACACACATACAAAAAAAAGTCACTAAGTGCTAGGTGGAAGCTACGTCAGAGCTTTTTCTAAATGACGTCACAAACTTGCGAACCAGTGCCGTCAAGTTCGTACCACGTGAGCACCCGCGCACATATACACACACCAAAATGAAACAGAAAAATGAATGGTGAAGACAGGGACAGGCGATGAACAGATGACACAATGTTTGCCCGGAAGCTACGTCGCCGCATTGGACGAACCGGAAGTGACGTTTCCCTGCCTGGGCGATCTGTTGGTGCCTTGCTGCTGAAGCGCACCCCTGAAGGAGTTCGCGTTGCCGCCGCCGCGTACTGCTGGCGCTGCGGCCGAGCCACCTGCTAGAACAAGAACGCACAAAAACCGTATATTGAACAACTGAAAAGAAAAAAAAACAAAAACAGAAGGAAAAGGCTTAGAACAGCGAGTTGATGGATCACACTTCTGGTTTCAATGCTTGCTAGCGCAAGCTGCCGCCCGTTATAAAAGGTACAGCTATTAGCATCCAGCCATCCGTACGTATATTTCGATTGATCGGTCAAACCGTCATAGGCAGAACTGCTACGTATGAAAAGCGGTGGATTTTCATCACGATTTCGTACCTCGCACACTCCGATTGGTCACGTCACCTGATATCGCTGGCGTCACGTCAGGTTCCACACCACGACTTCGCACGGCGAGTCGCGTGACGTGCCACATGTACGTCATGGAAAAACGCGGAATTTGAGTTAGCTTCCGCTAGAAAATACTTAATTATCATCAAAGTCAGTTATCTCCACGATTACCGAGACGTCAGAGAAAGAAAACTCAATTATCTCTGACGTCACATTTTCCTTCGAAAGGAAAACAAAGGGCACAAAAAACGAGATGAAAACAGCCTCTTAAAATACCGAACACTGCAAAAAGAAAAAGGCTACGTGCAAAAACGACCACGCATGTAGGCAATCAGCGCAAAAAGAAGAAAAAAAAAAAAAGGACTATAGCGAGTGTGATGAACAGCCGGAACGGTTATATTACTTGCGGAGTTCGCCCCTTTAAATACTGTCCTAGGGGTGCTCATCTCACTGCGACTGCGACAAAATTCCAATGGTCTTAGCGCCGACTCATGTCACTGGAGCCTGGGAAGATGGCGCCAAGCTCCCCGTATGGACGCCATTTTGGATCATGGAATGAGCCGTGTCAGACGGCGTTCTAAAGATCCTTTTCACTAAGCTCCTTTATAAAATCGGCGAACCAGCGCACGCCATAGAGCATGTGCGCACGCTGTAGTGCGCGTACGCACTCCACATCGCGAGCTGATTGGCCGATTTTATAAAGGAGCTTAGTGAAAAGGATCTTTAGAACGCCGTCTAAAGATCCGAAGTGGCGATTGTCATGGCAACTAAGACAAGCCACCTTGAGCTATTACAATAAACGCTAGACACTCAGCTGGCGCTATACTTACCTTCTGTAGTACCGCAGAGAAGGCTAGAAACGCGAGCTCATAGCGTTGGGAGCCGCTCTTAACGCACGAGAGCTTGTGCCACCGACACCGCGGCCACCGAGATGTGCCCCAGAGCAAGGAGCTCGCGCTTGTAGCCTTTTCTGCGGTACATCATAAGGTGAAACGGGGCATAGTGCCTACGGGACTTCCGGTTGCAAATTGAAGCAGACAGCAACCAGCCTACTCTTCCAGTCGTCCTGTGGATTCTTACGGGGAAACAAACGTACGTGATATTTTTCTCTTCCTCAGCGTATAAAAAAGAAATCAGCGTAGTTTTATCACTCGTAACGGGTACTATATAGCTTTATTCACGTTATAAAAGTGTATGTTATTTAATTAATTTTTTTATTTATTTATGAGCGATGTTTAAGTTAGCGGAAATTAAGGTCCAGGTTTATGTTGTGCAACATATGTTAATACAAACTATCAATTTAAGTAAAAAGACAATTAAAAAGCAAAAAAAAAAAAAAAAGATCACTCGGTTACTGCTTTATTTTGATCATCCATGCAAGTTTCTTACTAATCCAGTACGTGTTCTTCGTTCCGTAACCTCATGCTTCGTTCTTGTCATCTGTTTTGATTGTTTGATTTGGCGTATATTAAAAAAATTGGGTTGTGTGTGTGTTTATACAGCCTAGAACTTGGTCTGCCTCACAGGGGCGACGAGTCTCCCAGCTGTAGATGAGCAATTTAGCCAGTGCGGTACAACCGCTAGCCTGGGGTCTTTAACGTGCACCACGCAGTAGTGATACACGACCGCACGCCGGTACGATGCTCATCCAGATCGAAACGGGCAGGGGTGGGGCTCGAACCCAGAATCCCTGGGTTCTGCAGCGCGAGCTTTCGCTCCACGTGCTCCGAGCTGGTGTGCGCCAGACCACTCGGCCACCGATTCCCCCCTTGGCATCCCCCTTTGGAGTTTTGTGAACTGATTCACTCTGTGTGCTTCGTACCATTGACTATACGCGTAAATACGTGCCCTATAGCAGAAGTCTGCAACATCAACACGTATTATACACGTGTATTGGGCTATTGTAGCGCAGTGTTCGACGCCATCAATTCTAAAGAAAAACGCTCCCACACATATTTCTGTACATCCGGTTGTAAAAGGTTCCTAACTTTTTATTCTGTCACCCCACTCAGCAATATTTGCTCTTATAATCGAGCGCGAAGAGAGATTTCCGTTTTTCCCATAGGAATGCATTACCGGGAGTCAAATGTAGACTGGTCGCTGTCTGCTTCAAAATGCAACAGCACACTAGCGCCACCTGAGCCTCTAGCGTTTATCGTTATAACACTAAGGTGCCGACTAGTGCCACTAAATAAGCTACGCTTATTTAGTGGCTCTAGTGCCGACTTAGCGCCGGCAGCTTTTGTTGAGTCTGAACGGCTGGACTCGCGCAACCTCCGTGTTTTCCCCTTAGGAAAGGTGACCACCACCGCCATCTATCGTCGTAAACACTGGTCGAGGTGAGAGCTGAGACGGCCGCCTCTGCTGTTACGCGTTTCGCCGTTCGCGTTTCCTTCATGTCCGATGTAGTACATCGAAACACATCCGTCCCGAACCGTGCACGCCCGAGACCAAAAGCGTCGAGTAAAGAGAGTTTTAGCAGATCGTTCCGATGCCTCCAATAACGCTACCCACTACTCCGCCGCCGCCGCCGCCTTTGCGCAGGCATCGTGTCGTTGTTGGGGGTACTGGAACGATTTACTAAAACTCTCTAATGAATGAAGCTCAGAAGCCGTCACAGAATAAATGTACACAATTGCCAACGCGAAAAAAAAAAGTTAAAAAAGGGAGGTGGAGGTGAGATGAACTTTCCATTAATCGCTTCCGCAAAGCCAGTGTTCCAACCTTAATTAAACCTATTAGCCCCGAGAGCGAACACAAGCGTCGCTGCGGTCGCCGCGCCCTGATTGGGTGAGGTGTGCCGTGACGTCAGGCCGAGTACCCCGCTCCGCGATCTCGCATCGGGTCGCTTCCCAGCACCAGTTTCCTGGTTTGGCGTTGTGTGCCGCAAGCTCTTCGAGGAGCCGGACTTCGTTCACCCGGTGTACAAGACGTTGAGTTAGGCCGATATTAACGTGCTTCCGTACATATTATAAGCCTGCTTGTCCCTTTTACCTTTAAAATTCGGTTACAAATCCCGAAAACTATCGGCGGAGGCAATTACGCCGATGAACCTCCTCGTCCGTCCACTAGGCACACGGCAATCTTGAGAGGGGTCGGTGAAGCGGTGACGCAAGTGTTACAGACACTGGAATTATGTTCCTTGTATGTTCATGATTTAGGACGATATTACATCCCGCTTTCAAGGCATCTGAAGCGGCCTTTATATCATGGGCCTTTCGGTGGTCGGCAAATTAGCTCGCGACCCCGACTCTGCGCTGCCACTCTGCATGCGCTGGTTTGCAGATGTTTTAAAGGCCCTGCGTCTGATGATCTTTGAAGTGCTCATGAAACAGGGTTGTTTTACATAAATGTAGCTTCTTCCTGAATTAATTATATAGTTTATACGCGTATGCAGGCATATTTCTTAGAGGATTCACAATTACTGGAAATTAGTTTGTATGCCAGCAGCAAAAACGGTCGAATTTCCCCAGTTGCCTCTATGATATGCAGTAAACTGCCCAAAATATGCACAGCAATAGTGCCGTAATTTGGAATGTTTATGCTTTTTCCTGACATTCTTTATTCCAGCCTTTGGTATTCGGAAAATACACCGTTAAGTCTGAATTGTCATTTCCATTTAAGAGTCACTGCCGCAGGTCCCCAAAAGCTTCCTCAGCCTCCAAACTCCCTGCAACTGGACTCTCTGACAACAGAGGAAAACAGGAGTAAAAGCAAGCATTCGAACGTCTGTCCAGTGGTAGATGCAGCACTGGTAGCAGAAAATTTGGAACCTGTGAAGGGCGACAGTCTGCGTGAGAAAAGCTTCTGGTACTTTAGCTTCAGGACAATTCGATTTAAGTAAAATCTAAATTTTAGGGCTTAATGGACTAATAACGAGCTAGACACCTTAACTTACGTTTGTTATATATTACTTGAGGATTGATATAAACAAGTCCACAGATACCACCCGTGTAGTTCATTGAAATACTATCCGAATCCAGCAAAGGTCAAGTGCGAGCAATGTATATAATAAATGTTCCTTGTTTGTTTTTTTTACTTTGCCCCTGCACTTGGGCTGTCTTACTTGTGATTCTCTCCCCATGGCCGAGACTGTATTCAGCACGTTGCTCGAGCAGCATGCAGCTTTTCTGCTTCGGCGATCTTGTTTAAAGACAGAGATACAAAAAAAAAAAAAAAATATAGTATACATAACCTGCCAATTCATTCGGACCATCAGCAGCGTTTATTGTGCGAGATGTAAATCTGTAGTGATGCCCCTACAATTGTGGCCATATTTCTTTATTTTCACATACCAGCTGTGGTTCATGCGTTGCCTGGCCTGTCAGCCATGCTTAAAATGTTCGTTGAAGTTTCGCCTGTAGCTACAGGCCATACCTCAATAAAGGCGTATATAAAAATTTACACTTCCTACGAAAAGCACGCAAAAAAAAAAAAAAGTAAATAGAAAGGAGCGCGCCGACAGCTAGCGTCGTCACAGCCTCCACAGGGCGAGCGGGGCGAGTCGGGGAAAAATTCTCTCCTCGCCGTGACGTCACCCCGGTTCGCCGAAAGGGGGCGCCAGGCGAACTTCTCGGGGCTAATAGAACAGAGACAGTAAACCATTAAACAGACTCAGCCTCGGAGGAGGACGGCACGAAAGCCGTGCACCCGGAGATGGGGTGAAACCCGATTGGTAACCGACCTCCACAGTGGGAACAGGGTCTGGAAAGGGGGACGCACACCTGAACGGGATTAACGATTAACGTCGTAGAACTAGATGCCCGGGAAAGGAAGAGGAGGAGGAGGGGGGGGGGGGTGTTAAGGGACCCGAAAAGGGCGGGAGGAACCATCTGTTTGTCTTTTTAGACTTCGGCTAGGTGGCGCAATCTACCGCCCGTTACAAAGGGTATAGCCATGAGCATCTATCCATTCAACCAGGAGGCCACGCGGAAAAGCGAACAGGGGGCTGCGCCGTACAATGCGAGCGGCATGTGTCACGTGACATCACGACTTCACACCGTCACGTGACCTTTAATGTCTTCCAAACAAATTTACATACTGAATTCCGCGTGTTGTATTAAAGAGAAGAGTCGCTGTCATTTTTCTTTTTTTCCTTCTTTTGTGGGAAACGCTAGAAAGGGGTGTCGAGTCATTCTTTGCTAGGGAGTCGTGCATTTGCCGAGAAAACAAACAAACAAAGGAAGTCGACCAGAAACCGGAGGAACACGATGTCAAAATCCTGAGGTCACGTCGCTCGCTTCACTCCCCGCCACTACGCGCTCCAAGCTTTCTTTAGATCGGCGGTTCTCCAGACGTTTTGGATAATTGGCCGGTTTGGGGACGTGTCGCCGTGTAGGAGAGAACATAAACAAGAAAAAAAAAAGCTTAAACAAGCATTTAGATACAAAACGATATAAACTAGAGCAAAAAAAAAAAAGGTAAGGTGGATGAATACGTGTATATTTCTGTTTAAATGCAAAATGTTGGTACTTATGACAAAGCAAAATAATCGTGACCCAAAGAATTCAGCAGGCATAAATCAAAGCGCGTACAAAACTTATTACCGCAGAAAAGAAGACTAATGAGAATGATACAGCTGATGATGATAACATGCGAGAGTGATTATGACACATATCATAGTCATGCAGACACGAAACTGGGAACTACGAACAGTAATGCTGGTGATGCCGATGGACAACGAATAATATGACGAGAGAACCCGCGTTTCGACATCTTCGCTCGCACATTTTAAAAAAATCGCAACGCCGCTTTTTCTTTTTTTCTTTTTAGTTTATTTTTGCGTTTGTAGCAGAGCGGGCCGAGCGGAGCGCCTCTGCGGGCCAGATTTTGTCCGCGGGCCTGGGTTTGGAGACCCCTGCTTTAGACGAACGTAAGACGGGCTTTGAGAGAGGTGGTAAGGGAGTGCAGGACTCGGCATAATGGAGAATGCTTATTATATTTCTCTCTCTCTCTTCTTCCCCTTCCTCCCTTTCGTAATTTCAAATATTACGTCTTCTAAGTTCTATTACGTGAAGAGGTGTGTGAGCACCGGTTCAAATCGGATACTAAAGTGTCAACCCTAGCTTTAACACTTCAAAAAAAACTTGTTTCTTTTTATGTTGCTGTAAAGTCTTCGAACGACGCGTAGCTCGTCGATCCAAGCCGGCATTCGCCTACCCCTCATTATTTTTCCTCCTAAGACGGTTTCTCGCTTCCGAAGTATTCGCGAGCTCTGTGGTTCCAGCATCCGCTGGACAGCAAAGCCCCGTAGTACTTGGTTTCAGCTTCATTCCAGACGCAGCCGACGCTACTCCCTAACCGCTCATTCTCACTGGAAGCGGATCCGCGTTCGCAAAGCGGTTGCGAACGCGGTTGTATAAAGATCCAGTACAATCGCACGTGCACCTGATGTCATCGAGTGCGCGTGCAATTGCACTGGATCTTTATACAACCGCATTCGCAACCGCGTTCGCAACCGCTTTGCAAACGCGGATCCGCTTCCAGTGTGAATGAGCGGTAATGCGACCAATCCAGCGCTTTTCTGTTTGGTTCAGCGATGATAGAACACGTACAGAAACACGACGAGCACACCATGAAAATGCGCTTTGGACGGCTGTCTGATTGACGCCATCAGTGCGTAGAGTCGTCGGCCACGATTCTCGTTCTCCCTCTACACCCGGTACATAAAACGGTCAAGGTCGATACACCAAAGAAACAAAACCACCGTAGAAAAAAAAAATTTAAGGAATTAATAAACACTTCTTCTAACGGGTAATCGTGAAGTTTCTCTCGATTCTGGTAGGACTGAATGAAACGTTCCCATGAACGAACATTTCAGGTGCTCCGCAATTTTCTCGTCCTTTTTCTTTTCTCTTCCGTAATCCCGAACGGCGAGAATTAATCGAAGCGTTGTCATTTTGTTCATGCTGTCGTTTTCTTTTCTTTCGCCTTGGATCGCTTTGCACAATACCGACCGCATCTTATTTCTTTTTTTTTTCTCTCTTGGAGGCACACGGAGCAGGAACCCCCGGACCCAGCTGGCGCCACGCCTTGAATCTTAATCCCCCGTTAATCCGACGCACCCGTTTAATTACTCTCCAAATCTCTCGACCTTTCGGGCTTGGGAACTCTCTTTACAACTCCATTCTCAGAAAAGCCTCTCTCGCGATACACTACGGCGCGTTACATTCTTATTTTTTTTTTTTTAATTCAACCATTCCCTCCGTTCCCCTCTCCCTGAAGCTTTTTAGCTACACAAAAAGCATCTCGGAGGCGACAGAAAGTCTATTGACTTTTTTTAATTAAAAAGAAGCCAATATTCGAAAGAAAGTGAACAGAAAAGCTAGAGAAAGTCAGATGAAAAGTTGTTGGTACCCTCTAATGACTTTTCCGCCGCCTTTCAACAAAACAAAAAAAAAAAAAAACTTTTTTTTTTTTTTTTAGTAAGAGTTAGTAGTTAGGCATACGATGGCAATAAAAGCTCGCGTTTCTTCTCGGGAACAAATTGCGAGCGACCATACGGGACCGCTCTCCGCGCCGCCGACGAGGTTGGCCGCCGCCATGTTCTCAGCTGTTCACTCGCTCCCGCGGAGAGCGCCTTCCCATAATCCTCCACGTTCCAAGATGCGATGCGACCTCCGTTTACACGGGCCGAATGAATGCGCATTCGCCGTCTCGATCCACCTCTGCCTAGCGACTTGAGTGCGATGCGCTTCCTTAGCGCATTATGCCGCCTACATGACCGGATTAAATGTGACAACTGGATTCGATGCGACTAAGTCGCATTCGTGTAAACGCGGCTACAGTGAAAAGGCAAGCTTTTGAAGGAAAAGAGGTACGAAATAGTCCGCTACATTTTCGAATTTTCGTACCGAAAATCAGGCTCTAGGCTTTCTACGCTCGTGTACTAGTTTTATTCTGGCGCACTAAACGATATGCGATTAGTAAAATCCATTTTATGGCAAACGAGGGCTGCTACCAATCTTAACTTCAATTTGCCTTCAATGTCGAAATAGATATGGTCAAAGACTATTAGAATATAGAGGCGCATTGGTTTGGAATTCAATACGCACCAATGTGAAACAAAAATCCAACTTCTTGCCGTGCATAAAAAGAAATGGATGCTTGAATTTCAATTGTGCTAACTACTTCAACACTTTATTAGGTTAATAATATTTTTGTTTGTTGTTTTAGCTGCTTGCCTGTCGCACTGGGAAATTTATTTTTATTTGGACCCCGCACTAACCTCAAGGCTATGGGTCCAATAAATGTGTGTATCAGCGAAAAAAAAAAATAACATAAAGGATTTAATTGCATATTCCCGTCACATCGAGTAAACAAGAACGTTTTGGGCATTATTCATACGTTACCCGCAGTAGTTCTTCCAACATTTGGTTGTCGAAGGAAAAGGCGATGGCTTTAGCGTTTTAAACGTGTACTATGTTTCGTTAAAATAACAAAGCCAATCCAACATAAACATGATTTCAACAGATGAAGGGGGAATCAGTAACGTTCGCGGAGGAGACGGACCCTTTTTACTGCGGTTCTCGAGGTGAGTACGAGTATAGTTGGCCGAGACGTTTGGTTCAAATGTGCAACCTACAACACGACGGTGGCGCTGCTAGCACAGAGGCCTTCGATCGATGACGTCGCAGAACTCGACACAGAGCAGTGCAACAAGCTCACTTTAACCCCTACTCGGTGGCGGTAACATTACATATAAATGAAAGCATAATTTCATTCCACCTGTCAACACCAAGGCATTTCTTTTTCGTGTGGAGAGAGTGTTACGCAGGGAAAATGGGAGGGTATACATTTTTGGCAGCAGCAAGGGTTAAAATCTCCCTGCCTGTCTACATTGCGTGGGGAGGACGCGACACACACATGTTCATCCATCTCGACAAAAAAAAAAAAAAAAAGGCACACACAGGTCTAAATTTTTTAAAACCTTTAAATCGCAAAAAAAAAAAAAAAAAAAAAAAAACAGCGAAAAAACAAACAAAAACGAAATTACTTATAAGGTCGAAACCGAAGAACAACCAGCACAATAATAAGACCACAGTTTAAAGGGCCAGTGAATCGTGAAACGGAAGCGATAACAGTTCCTCCGGTAGCAGACGACATCCGTCGTCTGCAAAAAGAAAAGGAGGAGAGTCGAGTCGGTTGTCTGCTCCCCTCACCCCTAAGCTAACAGTGCGGGAAATGCGACGCGGTACTCGGGGACCAATCAACGGCCTCCTTTTCATCATCCGACTCCGCCCCCCGCGCGTAGCTACGGGGGCAGGAGCGCGATCACGTGAGGAAAGGTAGCCGCGCGACTGGTCCACCGAGCCCCTGGCTTCCACCGTCTACCGCCAGCCAAGGAGCGAACGGTGTCTGCGTCTGCCATCTTGTCGCGGGAGGGAGGGGGACGCGGCGTTCCTTCGGTCGTCGGCGAGAGCAGAAATCCCCGACGCTTCCGGTGCAGTCCGTGAGCGGGCAGAAACCTTTTCCGCGCGTTTCCGCTTTTCTCACGCCCGTGGGACGCAGGCTGCCAAGATCCCCCCCGGGAGACGCCGTGCCCTCCCGCCGCCACAGCTTTCGCTCGTTCGCGCAGTCTCCTGCACTGCGCGGCACGGTCACCGCAAAGGCATCGAACGGCCCTTTTTTTTAATTTTAGTGCACGAGATGCGTTTCCTAACGGAACGAAATGTCCGAAACCTGTCCTCCGTCTGTCCAGCCGCCAGCCGGTGCTCAGCAACGGCGCACGTCAGCGCGCTTTGAAGGCGTTAGCAAAAGTTATTTGCTTGATGCCAATCGAAGCCCCACAAACAACATCGAGGGCCGGCTTTATTTTTTATTTTTTTTTTTTTTTTCGTAGCGTGAGCTACACTGGCCGAGGTTGAGCAGTTTCGCGTGGCTCGCATAATGAGCCGTGCTCCGTGCTGCGCATGCGCGAGGAGCAGTGACGTCACACGGAGCTCCGCCGCCGCGCGTTTCGCCGCCGCCGCGCCCGCCTCGCCGGTCTGCGCATTCCAGACGAGTGACATCATAGCCGCGGCAGACGCACTAGCGTCGCCGCGTGCCCAGCTGTGCGCCTCCGTTGCGCAGTAGCCAAGTCTGACGCTGCACCGGAGCCACTTGATAGCGCCTCTCATTTTGTGCGCATAAGCTCACGCTACGTATATCCTGGCATAGCCGAGCTAAGCCACCGCAATTTTTTTTTTCCATGCAAGGTGGCGCAAGTTATCGACCTTTATAGAGGGTACAGCCGTTAGCATCCATCCATTCACTCATTGAAAGAGCGACATATGTACCCGAAGTACAACCCGGAGTCCCGGGTTTCCAAGGAGAAGGTGGAAGAGACAACGAAGAGGAGGATAGAGTGCTGGTGGAAATCGTCTTAGGAAAATTGAACAAAGTGCAACTAACTAGAACACAGCTGGGGAACAGTCGGGACAAAGGAAAATTGGGACTCCCGCGTGGCTCTGACCCAAGGTCTAAACCCGGTTCCCCAGTGGTTCCGGTGTTGGGGTCACGCCGACAACGTTTGACCAGGCGAAAATTGGCGACTCCCTCGCCGAGGGGAAATGGCAAAAATGTTGTTTGATACTTTTTTTTCTTAAAAAAAAAAAAAAAAAAGGCTTCAGCGAGAGACTTACTGGCGAAACTCTGGCGACATTTTCGACAGCCACCGATTCGCCTCAAAACTGCTTCAACGAAATATGACACATCTGAACTAGTATTCTAAATTACGAGATGTGATTAAACAGTTCCGGGACTGATTTTGTAGCGTGAAAAGAGAGGGCAGCACAGTGATACGCGCGGAACAGTCGAAGGCAGGGACCTTCATGCCTCCTTATATCCAAGGGCGTCGCTCTGTCAACATTTGAAGCTGCGCTACACGAGTTTGTTTCTTCACGTGCACGAGCATAATGACAACGTCTTCATAGACTGCGAACCAAACCGAGAGCGAACATCAATTTTACGTCAAACGAGGTAAAACTAAAATAGAGCCCTCTGAAATATTTTAGAAGGCTTGTGTCAAAAAGCAGTGAGGTGTGCGAGGTGTTTTGAGTGGCACTCGTAGCTCAAGAATGGCAGAACGTCGCTGAAGTCAATGAGAGGTCGGATAAAGTCGCCCTAAAGCTAAAAATTTTCTGCCCTTTCTGAACCGCGAGTGCCACTTAAAACCCTTCGCAGAATTCGCTGCTTCTTGACACAAGCCTGACGAATTATTGCAAAGGTCTCCGTTTTATATATGTCGAGTTTGACGCAGAATTGACGTTCACTCTCACTCTGGTTTGCAGTCTATGGTGAAATCTCCATTACGGCCAGCGCGCGCATCGCTCTGCTGCCCTCTCTTTTTACGCTAGAAAATCAGTCCCGTAACTTTCTGATCACAGCTCGTACAACTCGCAATAATGAATTTTTTTTTTTTTGAAAGTGAAAGTTTACAAGGTAAATTTTTATATTTGGTCCGAGAGGCTTACCGGCAACACTGAAAATGTGACGTCAAATTATATTGTCTTCGACGGGTTACAAGATGTTTGATGGTGTGAACACGACCAACGTGTGAAAAGAACGCCCAAACAACTTACGCCAATAACACTAAAAAAAAAAAAAAAAAGAGATGCGCAAAGTATCGCGTTATCTACTTAACAATGACAACCGTATTCTGAGCTGATTTGGAAGCGGAAAAAATATAGTAAAGAGGTGCACAGGAAAGCAACTTGTCACGGTCGCTAAGTTGGTTTATTCTTTTGGGTACCAGCTTGACTTACCCTACTGAAGAGCGCGGGAAAATTTTAACGTTTGTTCTGGCACAACGTTTCCGTTTCCTCAATAGAGATAATAAATATAGCATGCGGGGAAAAGTACGGGTATATTCAGGGTATGCCTTCCTGGCTGATAGAAGTCGCGAGACTCGAAGATTGGCACCGGCCAGCCAACGCCTCAGGGATGCCGAACGCGAGCGAACGCAGTCTGGCGAAGCGAAGACCAAAACTGCGGGACGCGAGCGCCTGCTACGCAACGTTAGGAGGCAACAGGAAGACGAATCCCCAAGGTCACAGAGTTACGCATCGCATTCCTTTCTCCCCCCCCTCCTTTTAGTGGCGGTGCTCACACCGCGTCCATCAGCCTCCCGCGCCCGATGCGCCCCCTTTCTCGATGCTTCACCCGTTCGGAAGTGGGTGCCACGCATGCTGTGTTCGAGACAACGCGCTACGGGTGACACATGTACGACGAAACCTTCCGATCCGACGTGCGGACTGCCGGAATGACCTTGGGGGGGAGAGGGTTTTCGTAGCATCGGAGAGCGTTGAAAACCCTCGCCTCCGACCGTCGTATTGCGCGGTCGGACGTCGGATCGGACGGTTTCGTCGTACATGTGTTTCGCGCTTAACCGCCTTACCGGCAACGTGCTAGCGTTTTTGGTTACGTACTCGTTACATTCTCTTATTTACACGACATCGGCATTTTTTGCATTTTACTTCTAAATAGTATTATCGAGCATTACAGAACTGAATGAGCTCTTTCCGTAGCAATACTAACTTGGATGACATCCCTTGGTTTCAAAGAGAAAAACTGGAAAAACCGGTGGTCGCTTATTCGCGCTAACAGTGTCGCGCTCTGTACAACACACTTGTGTTACCTATTTCGACTCACGGGTTCCTTCGCAAAACTTCAAAATAGATTACTGATTTTATTTTTCTCCACGCGCCCCGGTTATGGATTCTTGCACTCATCCCGCACACCTTCAAAGTTTTGCCCCTCCCTTTCCCGAGAAAACACTGCCATTTGCTTGATTTATAGCTCTTGTGTGCACCGGTAACGAATTATAGCTCTTGTGTGCACCGGCAACCTGCACTCAAAAAATTATTCATCAGTCGTCATCATCGCCCCTTTAAATGAATCGAACGTTTAAATATGAACAGCAACTTAAAAACTTGCGTGTGTAGTACAAGTGTATCATTTCCAAGTAACACTCCCAGATGTGAAGATATGTGCTCTTTGTACAGTTGGGATAAGTGGCGACGGCGTTGATAGTCACGTGCAGGACCTTTGAGAAGAATATGTAGATCACCCAAGGGTTCCTGGCAAAGTCTCCGGAGATTTTTTCCGTGCAGGAGGTATCTATGTGCAAGACATGTGAGCCTAATGTGCAGATGGCAGAGGGCCACTTCATGAGGTCAGACCCTGCACCGGGCACCATCCTTAGAAAAGGCTTTATTGGACACAACTTAGGTGTCCTCCGTTTGTGCCGATCGATGCGCCAATTAGCGTGCCACTCAGCTTTAACACAATGTTGCACAAAGGTGCCATCGGGAATGAATGAAACGTGAATGGCGGAGCGTGTGGTGTAGCATGTGTCGAAGAATACATGATGCTATTGAAATAAAGCCGCACAATGTCCAAATGATGACCGCTGTCGAAGAGTCTGCTATAATGGAATAATAAACTGTAGTTACAAACTCACTTAATGTCGTCCATTATATTCAAATGTATATTATAATAAAACCTGTAATAAGCGAAATTGGTTCACTGGCATAGATAGGCAGACCAACCAAACTTCACCAATCGGTATGTTATAGCAAGGGTTCCATATTTTCGGATAAACCCAAAAAGTACTTGCCGGTAAAATTTTCGCCAATTTATTCGATAAATTAAAAATGATAATGTACCTATGCAAAGAAAAAACAAAAAAGAAAAAGCCAGTACAGTGCAATCCACTTATAATGATAATGAAAAAAAAAGTGGAAGCCGTTTACCACTCCCTGTAACGCTGAATTGGAGCGCAGCTCTTGAGGAGGAGGAGGGGAGGGTACTGAGGGCCACGTGACCCCCCCGAGGGCACGTGACCTTGGTGGGGTCACGTGGGGGCAAACACGCGCCCCCCTCAGAGGTCACGTGACCTCGGGGTGTCACGTGACTCCCCGGGTCACGTGACCAAAAGTTTCCGCTAGATTTAGCGGGGAAATTTTTTCCGCTAGATTTAGCGGGGAAATTTTTTCCGCTAGATTTAGCGGGGAAATTTTTTCCGCTAGATTTAGCGGGGAAATTTTTTCCGCTAGATTTAGCGGGGAAATTTTTCCGCTAGATTTAGCGGGGAAATTTTTTCCACTAGATTTAGCGGGGAAATTTTCCCGCTAGATTTAGCGGGGAAATTTTTCCGCTAGATTTAGCGGGAAAATATTTTCCGCTAGATTTAGCGGGAAAATTTTTCCGCTAGGTTTAGCGGGGAAATTTACCCATAATGCACCGCGCGGTTACGCCGATGGCGACGGCTACGGCGACGCCGCTCAAGCCGGAAACAGGCGCCTAAGAGCTGCGCTCTAAAACACAATCATTGTTGTGTCTGGACTAGAAACTGAGCGTTTGTAGCCCATAAATTCTAGAAACTCATCGTTATAAGCAACACATCGTTATATGTGGTACCGTTATAAGTGGATTGCACTGTGGGTATTTTATCCTTAAGTTTGGTGAGTGCACAGGGTCAATTGGTTCTGAGGTGCCACCCCAGTTTCCTTTCAAATTTTGCATCATTGACAAAAAGGGTCTTACCGTCTATCTCGTCTAGGTTCTTTCATGACAATAGGTCACTGTACTTCCAGGTCACGACAAAAGTCACTGTTGCGGTTTTTGGTTTGGACCATATGCTATTTCTGCTTCTTTAGGGCAGGGGGAAGGAGGGGTTGTGCTTTCGTAAAAGTGAAAGCAATGAACCATAGAGATTTCATAGAGAGAGAATTGGGGGGGGGGGTGGGGGGGGGCATTTGGAGCTTCCATATTACAGGGTGAAACAAGGAGATGGCAGGCTCTTTAAATCGACCGGAAAATTCGGTTTCTTAACCTATCGCGCTACGACTTCGTGCGGCGTCGCCCACAGATGGTGCATTTTGTTTGCAAAATTTGCGAACAGCGAACTTACCTGAGGAAAAAGTAAAGAAAGAAAAATGCTTAGCTCCTATGGAAACGCAGCGACGCCACCGGTCTGCAAACAACACTGCGCCGTTTCGCACGGGAGACAAGGGATGGCGCAACAAACGCCGCCAACGAACGAGCATACGGCGCCGAGAGCAGGCCTTTTTAGCAGACAATCTTTTCGACGCAAAAGCGGCGCGCGGAGTTCCGCAGGCGGCGACAGCCGCAGAAACAAAAAAGACAGGCACGGTAACAGCAAGGAACTGCAGTTCCTTGTCTGCAAAAGTGCCGGCTCTTAACGTCGTCCGCTTGTTCGTTGGCGGCAGTTGGCGTCACGACCGCTTGCGCCATCTTTTGTCTCCCGTGCGAAACGACGCCGTGTTGTTTGCAGACCGGTAGCGTCGCTGCGTTTCCATAGGAGCTAAGCCTTTTTCTTTCTTTACTTGTTCCTCAGGTAAATTCGCTCTTCGCAAATTTTACAAAAAAAAAATGCACCATCTGTGGGCAACGCTGCACGAAGTCGTAGCACGATAGGTTAAGAAACCGGATTTTCCGGTCGATTTAAAGAGCCTGGCGTCTCCTTGTTTCACCCTGTACATCATTTAATAGGGTGATGGAATACGCCTCGCAAGTGGGCTCATTTTCGTCTTCTGCGCATGAGAAAGGAAGTAGCGGTGACGTCAGAATGCCGAGCCCCGATTGGCTGATCGCGACCCCCTATCTGAGCGTCGTCTGCTCCTTTTCAACGTCGTCTGCTCGCAACATCGTCTGCGCCTGTCTTACCTTTCCTGCGACTTTCGGAAGTGCAGGTCTCTACGAGCGAGCTCGACTTCGCCTTTCAGAGAGGGCAGACGAAATAACTCGAGCGGTATGTTGTTTTTGTCCAACAACTAGCAGACGCGCATCAAGGAGGGAAGTCAAAGGACTTACTGGCGAGGTGTCCGGAGGCGCCGAGGTTTGTTTGCTAAGAACCGAGAGTGAGCGTGTTACTGTCCACAAGTTCCCTCCTAAATACTTTTTCCCTCCTTTCGTGTGCGGTGAGACCCCTCATTCTTTGAAGGCGTCGGCGGGTTGGCGCAGTTAACGTCGTCTGCTTTACGTCTGCTAGTCAAAGCGAAGGCTGCTTTACCTTTCCTGCGTCTGTCGGAGATTCACCGCTTTTTCACCGGCGCGAGTCACCGTTGCCTCGGGAAACAAGGAGATGAAAAGAGGAAGAAATTGACCTCTTAATCTAAAATTGAGGTCAGCGATCAAAGTATAATACGGGAAGGGTCACGCGGGCATATTACATTCAGCACGCCAGCCGGTCGTGAGCAGACGGTTGCCGAGTCGCGGAGTGCCTGCTAGGCCTAACTGCGGAGCTCGCTTGGTCGCGTTCGGTGGAATCGTGGCAGTTGGAGCTTTTCCCGGGTGTTTGTGGATCCAGCATTCTTGTTCGTCGTGGTCTGTTTCAAGTACTTTTTTTTTTTACTTTTTTCTTGCTGCTTGAAGTCGGGACGCGTGAGAAGCGCACGTAGAAAAATAAACGTCCGTGGGTCGTCGCGACCGCGACGCTGTCGGCCATGCTGATTTGATCGTAAGAAGTGCGTAAGACAGCTTCGGAGCTCTCGTAGGATTTCGTCGTCACCTGCGCAAAACTTACGAAAATTTCGTTTCGTGAAAACGAATTCGTTCTTAAGTTTTGTCTTACGCACATTTTTGGCGTAAGGTCGTTTCGTGAATTTGGCCTCTGCACTTCCGAAAGTCGCAGGAAAGGTAAGACAGACGCAGACAACGTTGCGAGCAGACGACGTTGCAAAGGAGCAGCCGACGCTCAGATAGGGGGTCGCGATCAGCCAATCAGGGCTCGGCGTTCTGACGTCACCGCTAGCCCCTGCGCAAGGAGCAGACGAACTTGCCCTCCGCATAGGATGGGATGAAGACGAAATTCCCAGCGATTACCTCCGGGAGTTGGGATTTTAAGGTATCAACGTTTATTGAAGAACCACTGATTTGTGAGTTTTGTTGCGGGACACATTAATTAGTATTGACAATGGCGACGGTGCAACACCGAATCCGGGCAAAGAAATGTCATTTGATACAAGTGCGTCATTCTACATTTACGACACATTTATACCTGGATATTATTTATTTTTATTCTTCAAAAATAGAAAACGCCACAAAACTAAACATCTTAATTTTCGGAGAAAATTAAGAGGTTTTCTAACAAAAATAAACTCCGATAAGCTTGGGATTTTCAGCAAAATATGAACTCTGAAAAATACCTTCTGAACTTGAAAGAAAATAAACTCTGAAAACACGTAACGCCATGGTCGGTGGCAGGTTAAAAGGGCACTCTAGCGATTTCTTCGTGGTCCCCGATTTGCCTCAAAATTTCCTAAAAGCACCAACAAACATAGCTGAAATAGTATCACAAATATTAGGTCAATGTACATTTTTTTTCCGCAAAGTTATTGAATTTAAAATTTTGGTCCTCATCGTGTTTTGCAAACTGGAAGCCTCTACTGGCCATAACGAAAATGAGACGCCTGCGGAAGGCAGTGGTTCACTCTTTGGACTCTAGAATTCGTTCCCAACTGATTCAAAGCAGTTTCATGGTGTCAAATAAATGCTTTAGAAGCTCACTACAGTACCCACGCACCAGCATGAGAGAAATTATTGGCATAGTCTATTTTTTGACTGCTTGCTCCACCGGCAAGCCTGACCTCACATCACGGCACTCCAAAGTGAGGTATATTTGGACGTTGGTTTTTGCATCATTTTCATTTGCAGATTGTCACAATACAGTTGAACCTCGGTCTAACGAACCCCAATCTAACGAAATTCACTATTTAACAATATTTTTTTCGTCTCCCTGTCTTGGTTCCATTGAAGACAATGCATTTTATCTCTCGATGTAACAAGCACTTTTGCGCCGCAGTTTCGATTTAACGAAGTCTTTGAAAATCCCACATGCACATATCAACAACCTCCGTGAGGAAAAAAAAAAAAAATTAACAGGAACAAATATTATTGTTGAAAACTAAGCATAGAAATATGCAGTCATAACCTTATCCCCAAAATAAAAAAAGTACACACCGCTGGTGGTGATGATGAATAGCCTTGTAGCCCCTGCCTCTCGTGGAAAAAAAAAAATGTCCACCATTACATTTACCCAGGTATGCCCAACGAACTAGAGCTCTTACTCGTCTGCAACAACAAAAATCGTCTCGTGCCTCGAGTGTTGTGCTGGAAGTGGTTGTGTTCTTCTTGAAACAGCAAGTTGCACGCCGTGCAAAAGGGAAGTTCTGTCGCTCGACATCAAGGCGAAAATAATGGCTGAGCTGACGAATGACGATAAAAATAAAGACGATTTCGAAGTTGAAAGACAGCATAATGGCAACTGTACCGTAAGTGCCAGTGGTTGCTTTTCCCAACGCATGCTCTTTTGCGGTGCTAGGCACTGCTCCCATAACCGTACAAAATGAGGGTCGATGAACTGCATTCTTCTATTACTGCCACATTTTGTAGTGGAATCTTACTTGTAAACGCTCACTTACAAGATGTGAGGCAATTGGAGGGTGTTGGGAGCCTAAAAAACTAATTGCAATGCCCCCCCCCCCCCCCCCCCCCCCCCCCCCCCCCCCAAAAAAAAACAACCTCGGTCAAACGAAATTTGCGATTTAACAAAATTTTTGGTTCAAAAGATGACTTCGTTAAGTCGAGGTAGAACTGCAACTATTTTTAATTTCGCGATACTAAATATCATACCGAAAAGGATGAAGGCCGGGGATGCAGAAAATATAGCTAGTTTGGGGTAGCTTAAAAATCGCCAGAGTACCCCTTTGTAATTTCAGAGGAAACTATTTCCAGCCCTTTACACTTCAGCAGAGCAAATGCTGGAGAGGAGACGACCTCCTCTCCGGCGTTCACTCTGCTAAAGTAGAAAGGGAAGAGAGGAGCTTCCCCTTCACTGTTGACCGGTCCCCAACCATAGTCATGAACAAACATCCCGCTGCAACTGGATCTGTTGAAACGTGGTTGTTACACTGGGGGCTCCGCGCCATCGGTAAATACCGATAAACCCAGAAAATTTATCATCCATGAGCTGGTTTTATCAAAGTCGGGGAAAACCAAAAAACTCAGAATTGGAGAAGTCAGCGAATAAGAAAAATCATGAGGCATTCCCCTCTGTCGAGGTGGATGACCAGCGAATCTGTTTAGCACACGACACATACCCGCCCCGAGGAGCCGGAGGAAACTAGACACGCGCGACGGGACCGCCACCCCGGGAGAGCGGAAGAAAGGAAACTAGGCACTCAAGAGGCTTGGAAAGACGACAAAGAGAGGGTGGTGCAAGCGTAGACATGGCCGACGCGGGTCGCACAGCGGCATATCTTTGAGAAACCTTCATTATCTACCTGAGAGTCTACTGATGTTGAAAATGGTGCCTATTGATAACTAATCTACTGAACAGACCTATCGCTAAATTACCCAAGCATCGAGGAGAATGCAGGGAATGGTGTTCCACGTGCCGCACGTGCCGGCATCTGCAGGAGTAACTGTTCTAAGGCAAAAGTCTAAAACAAATGGCATCTTACACGCGCATTCGTCAACGCTTTATTTTGGTTATTTACTACGAATAAAGCTTGAGCCCGCCTGGGCTCAAGCTTTATATGCAACCTTAAAAAATAACTATGCTTCTTTTTTTTTTTTTTTTTTTGAAAGAACAATTTTGGTTTATTTAGTACCGCCTAGGAAGACCACAGATCAAATATGACAACCTCATTCTGTCTAGATGTTTCTTAAATAGTTCGGCAAACTTTGGAAGGCGCCAAGTTGCCAAAATCGGCATACTCGAGTGGGTGAACTAAGGCGCAGTCAACAGCATAGTCGAGACTACGGTCCTGGCTCAGCCAACATCGAGCTGAACGTCAACATTGATCTTTTCGTTTGTTTTTACTTCTCCAGGTAACAGGCAATGTCAGCAGCGTCTCCTCTCGGCGCTCAGCGGTATCCCCACGATTGGCCTCCAAGGCTTCTCAGCCTTGGGAGCCACCCAGCAGTCTCACTGTACCGCCGTTTCCAACGTCGCAACTGCCGTCGTCGTCTCGATGTTCGATTCTTGTCTCTCACAGTTTCGTTCACACTACGTGCGCAGATTGACGTCGCACTTGTGCTGATCTTGTCGGACATCGTTGACACCAAAAAGTGTCAAAGTGTCGGAAGTGTCGTCTGCACCGCACTCTTTACGGGTGCGGTGCAGACGACACTTCCGCCTTGCACGCGCCCGCCCCGATGGTGGCCTGCTCCAATATCGTCCGTCGTAGCATAGAGGATCACGTGACCGCTCGTACCACGTGGTAGCCACGTTTTTGGAGGCCCAAGAATAATCTGGCCGACGGAGCCGAAGTTTCGGTTTCTGCTCATCTTTAACGCAAGATTTCCCAAAATACTATAGTATAGACCACTTACAATGTAACCGCTTATAGTGCAGGACCGGGTATAACGCGGCTTTTTTAAACCACCGGTTCGCATCCCATAGAACTCCATGTAATTAAATACCGCTTAAAATGCAGGCGCGCAAAGGGAAATACCGGTTATAGTGCAGTTTCTGGAACAACGCGCCGACGACTGGAACAGCGAGCACGCTTCCCTGTGCGACACTAGACAACGGCGACGACGTTGGCCGATGGCGCTACCCGCAAGCGGCACTCACTGGGGCAAAGAGTTTTCCCGAAGAAGCGGGGAGAAGCGAAGAGAGAGGCTTCAGTTGCCATAGCGACGGAGGGACGCACGCATGTGTCGTTCATATGGATGCGTCCCTCCGCTGCATTGGAAAATGGAAAAAACCGCAACGACAGACCAATCACAGGTCGAGGAGAAGTGTTCGCGCGCGTTGCATGCCGGTCACAGGACGGCTGCTTCTATCCGCAAACATGGCGTCGGTTGTAATCGTCGATGTAGACGGCGTGGTGGAAGCTCATCGTTCCGCGGAAAAGCGCTATCCTTGACTGTGAATTTTCATTCTGTGTCGCTATGATAACCCAGCAAGTACTAGAAGGGATGATCCACCTATTCGTGTGGCAATGTCGTGGCGGCACTCTTAAGACGGCAGAAATGCCCGTGTCGTGTTTGTTTACTTCCGACTACAGTGGTGCTTAGTTTTCATCACCGGAGAAAAGTGATTAGGGTTAGCAATCCATGAACGCTCGCAACGTCCTTCCGCAACCTGCGACGCCGTTAAAAGGCTGCACCAGGCAAAAGTCACTCATTTCTTTCAAAACGTGACACACTTGATAGAGAAGTGTGCTAGTCTGGTGAAACAGAGACTTTCCTTAAACTAAGCTTCATTTTTCATCTAATATAAAATAAATTGTTTTACAAAGGTTAGTTGTCTCATGGCATGAATTTTGGCCAGAAAAATGGATGTTTTGGTTATAGCACGGTACCGCTTATAGCGCGGATTTTTGCGACTCCCGCGACATACGTTATATGCGGTCTACACTGTATATCCTATTTTTCGCGAAGCAATTGACATAGAGACTTTTATTGGTGCTTTTTAATGTAGAATCACTCATAATCCCGCAATTTTCTGAACTGAACAGAGTTGCCCTTTAACTTCTGGAACACTTCCAGCATGTCACTCGTTCATGACACTCACCGTGACGTATGTTAAGAAGCTCGTTCGTGATAATTTTTCCATTCAAAACGCCATGTAAAACACGTTCTGCGTTAAAAACTAAACTCCAAACTAACACCCCCGGATTCCAAGAAAAAGAACCCTCGAAAACAGAGAAGCCCAGTTACACTCTACTCTGCAAGGGGAGAAACTGCAAGACGAGACGAGGCACTCACCGGCGCTGGGTCCGCCGCCCGCTGTGCCAGAGGGGGGCCCGTTCCAGGGCACGGAGTAGCCGTAGGCCGCGAAGCCGGCCTGGGCCCCGGCCTGGGCCCCCGCCCGCTCGGCGGCCGCCAGCATGGAGCCCCTGAGGGCGGCGGGGGCCCGCCTGGTCGACCCCCGGGGCCGGCCCCTGGCCCGCCCCGTCCCTCGCCCGCTCCGGCCCTTGCCGCTCCCGCCGGGAGACACCGTCCCGCCGCCTTCTGCAACGCGTGCCGGAGAAAGGTCGGACATTGAAAGCGGCGGACCGACAAACTACCGTAACATCCTGAAATGGCTCACTTAAAGTTGAAAGCAAAACGGTGCGACATAAGAAATGTAGAAAAAAAAAACAACGCTGGTTTTGGATTTTGCGACCTGCAAAACAAAACTCGTAGATTGCAGTAGCTGTCCAGTGTTTTGCAGTGATGTGATTGGCCTAAGCCATTTTGGAGCACCTTTTGGAGCAGCCAAAACAGTGTTTTGGAGCAGCAAATGTGGCTTTTGGAGCAGCCAAGACAGCGTTTTGGAGCAGCAAAAGTGGCTTTTGGAGCAGCCAAAACAGTGTTTCGGAGCAGAAAAAGTGACATTTGGAACATATATTTTTAAAAAAACATATATATATATATTTGTTTTAAGTGCTGGACAGGCGAAGGACACTTTGTGTTGTGATGTGACGTGTTGGGGCGGAATTTACTGCTTGTGTTTTTGCTGCTGAGACATCCCACAAGTATACAGTGCTGTAAGCGTTGCCAAACAATTCCGAAAAAAAAAAACAAAAAAAAACACTTGCTTTCGTTTTACTGGTTCCGAACGTGGCAGATTTTTATAAAAAGTAAGCAAACGTAAAACAATGGATTGCAAGCGTCCCTGCTGGTGCCTCTCGTGCAATCATGTTCACATGCACGTGAGGGCAACTTTGGCAGGCTTGCAGTTAGACGTGCTTCGTCGCGCGAGCGGAGACAAGGGCTGTTCGACCGAAACCGAAACCATGCCACTCCGCTCCGTCGCCAACTGGTTCCCAAAATAATATACATGTACAAAATGTAACTGTCCAGCATACGACAATAAACAGTCCAGCGGCGCGTGCTGGCCAGGCCGGCGGGCGAGGTACAAGCTAAACACACAGAAAAAAAGAACCTGAGCGTATCGATGCAAGACATTGCGAGCTGCAGGGTCAAAAAGTTCTTGGAGCGCTTTGTGCAACGACTGAACTCGAGACAAACAAGAGCGCTGTGCGGGTTCAGTGTGCAGACATTGCCTACTTTGCTTTAGCTCACTTCTCTTCATCAACTTTCTTTCGCGGCAGATTCTTTACGTACCGGGGTCCCTCTCGGAAGAGAGCCCACCGTGAGAAACCTAGGTAATCAATACTTCGACACAGCAGTCATTGAGTTAAAGAGGGATTTTTATAGCAGCGTATGATTTAAACATGAGCAGAAATGTCGATGCGTTTCAGTTTAGAAAGCGCCATATCTGCAGCGACGTGGCGACGGCAACACACGACGTCGCGCGACCACGGCACTGTGGTCGTGCGAGCGCTTCAGCTCACAAAATAACTCTCGCCGCGCAAAAGCGTGGCTTTGTTTCACAGCATGACAGCCTGTCTGGAACCCGGCACACTAACGTCGGAGCGTCCACACACGCCCGCGTCTATCGCTAAAAAATTAAAAAAGAAAAAAAAAAAAAAGAAAAAGAAAAAAAGACGCGAGACGTGATTTCCGAGACGACGAGAGCGCGAAACGCGAGACGGTGGGAAAAATCATGCAAGACCGCATAAACGATTGATGCAGTCTACTTTGTGTCGGGCGGCGTCTTGTGCCACCTAGCCAACGCATGCTCAATTCCGGTTCTCAGTTTAGTTTGGTTTTTGAAAGGCGACCAAGATTGGTCCTTTGGCGCAGGCTTGGCGCAGATTAGCCATATTTTGGCGAAATGTAGCAGGATGTAGCAGAGTTCGCCCCTTGGCGCAGTTTGGCGCAATTGGCGCAGCAATCACATCACTAGTTTTGTGTCGAGATTTATTTGTCCATGGACACGAAACTGGTTCCTAGCCCATAACTTCTGCTGTAAAGAACGAGACCAACGAACTTGCCAAAGTCAACGGTGCACATGCTTACGGACAACTGAGTTGGCTACGAACAAAAATTGTGGCGCCCTCTCCCGCCTGCGGGCTGCAAGCACTCACCCGGGGTGGCCGGGGTGGGTACGGGGGTGGCCGAGGGACTCCCGTCGTCGACGATGAGGGGCCCCTCGCTGCTCGACTCATCCTGGGCCACAGCCACGCTGCTCAGGGACTGCTGCAGGGGTCACAAGGAAGAACGTCCCGGTCAGCCATTGCCAAACAAATCTTCTCGTCAACAAAGAAATCGACGAGGCACACTCGACGACTCATCGAGTGCGCTCCGTCATCTTTCCGAAATGAGGTTCTCGAGGGGCCGGAGCCAAACTCGGGGCCTACCTCGCTGTAGGGGCTGGGGGGCACCGAGTCGAGGCTGACCACGGACTCGGTGTCCTGGTGCAGCGCCAGGGAGGGAGGCGGCGCAGAAGACACAGAGGGGATCGTCGTGTTGTGCTCCACTGGCGCACGCTTCTTGCGGGGGCCACGCTGCATGCGCGAAAGTGAGAGAGAATGCAACGGCTCCGGTTACTTTCAGGCGAGCGGCCGTGTCCGGCTAATCTGCAGCTACATCCGATTGTTTACTACACCCGATAAAATTCGCTCTTTGCGTTTATTACGAGTACTGACAACCACTGTTGCGACGAGAAGCGCAGAATATTGCGAGAAAGAGGTCACGAGGATATATCACCCTACGCCTACGCTAACAAACAGATAGCACATTGCCTCGATCGCAAACTTTTGTGCCCGCGACACATTTCCGAAATTACACTTTGCAAAATTCACAAAGTATTGAGCGTGCGAAAGTGAGATCATTTACGGCGTGCCGCCACCTGCAAAAAGAACGCAAGTGCATCGAGGACACAGACACAAACGCACGTCCAACGCCCACGGAAAGCTGTTCGAGCGGCACCCACCTTCTCCCCTTTGTCGCTGCGCCTCTTCCGCTCCTTGGGCTGCTTCTCCGGCCCGTCCTCCAACTGCTTCCGCTCCTCTTGACGCTGACGGACTGCCGTGGTCCATTGGAAAAAAAGAGACGACAACGTTCGAATCATCTTCAAAATGTGTCACAATATTCAAACCTTTAATGTTTTGCTGCCATCGTTTACCGAGAGGGTCAGTAAAGTGGCAAATCAAATTTTCGTATAAAGCATCTTCATTCCATCGCTACATCATAAAAGAATTCGTATTGGTGTTTCCGCTATCAATTTATCTCTAGTATGTTACCTCTCAATCCTTCTTTTATGAGCGTATAGTACACAGGCACTCTTCGAAGACATATTGGGAATTTGGGTAATCACCACTGACAAGCACTGGTGTCAGAACAAGGGGGAAAGGGGGGAGGGGGGGGGGGGGGGGGTGATTGCCCCCAGTATAAAAAAATTTCCTGCAAACAATGCGGGAAAGGGGGCAGAAAGTCGCTCTCACCTCCCTCGACCCCCAATCTTCCGGATAGTTTTGTCGCCTATGCTTACGAGAGACATCCAGAGAAACGAACAGCCCCAATGCACGTGCAAGAGCACGGCAAACAGCAACGATTGATGGCAGAACACGGCCTCTCGGTCTCACTCACACTTGCGTTCCAACTCGGCGTCATCCAGGAGCAGCGAGACCACTTCCTTCGGCTTCAGCGTGTCCGGCTTGAAGTTGCCACCGCTGATCACCATCCGCTGAATCTGCACGACAGAGCACACAAGAACCAACTTAGTCCAACATCCTCCGTTAGGAACTTCGACGTCCACCCGAGGAGTCGTTTCGTACAGCTGCAAAATCTAGTCCGAACTTCATCGCACATTCCTAGGGCTCAAGCACCGAGAACGAGGCCTCCTAAAGGAACGGTCCAGCTCCCTTACTGCTAAATGCGACCATTACGCATCTTCAAACGACGTCGGATGCAGCGGTAAGCATTGCTGAAAGCCGGGAACGATCTGGTTACAAGACGACGGATTCGACAAGGGTTCCTTCTGACCTTGAACATGAGTGTGGGGACAGAGGTCAAGACCGCCCCAAGGGCAAGCTCGTTGCAAAATTTCCGTTGGCAGAATCCCCGCGTAACCCACTGTCTTGGGATTTGCACTCTTGGGGTCAAGTGCGTTAACAGGGGGAGCTTTGAGCCTTTGAAGAAAAACCTCGTGCTGCAGAGCCCTCTTGGAAACAATCCTCGCCCATGCCCGTTTCGACCCGAACGAGCATTACACCGGCATGTGTTCGTTTAATATCATTTCGCTGCGGTGAAGGTTAAGGACCTCGGGCTAGCAGAGGTACAGCACTGGCTAAACTTCATCAGCCCATTCAGGCTGATGAATTTCCTGCAGCCCATTTATTTATTTATTATGCCCTCAAGGACAAAGCATTACGAAGGGGGCGGGGATATGGCAATACAAACAAGATTAGAAGTTGTTACGCAAGCCCGGAACAAGAATAATAACTAGCTACCACAGGTTTATACCCCTGCCAGACGGGCTAATTTAGTGCACTTTAACCGAGTGCACTTCAGCTTAGTAAACGTCACTTCAGGTGTTTCAGTGCCGCACGAGAAAAATCAGTGTCGCTCGCAAATGATGGCGGTAACGATGGGTAAAGTACTATTAGACACGTAAAATGTTAACAAAAAGGCATGTCTCGGCAATATTTTGTCTATTTAATAAAGACATGTTACGAAACAACATTGCACTAATGAGCAATCTTTACGCCAATTGGATTGATTCTCATCAATCATTGCAAGCCAAGGTTAAGAAGAAGATCCAACCTTCGCTTCGTCTGACGGAGGTCTGCAAGGAGGCCCTGACTCTGCCTTATCCGGTCATGATTATTGCGTATTCTCGTACAGGTACATGCTGAAACAAATGTAGGCTCCCGCCTTCTCTGGTAACCAAGTTAGCATTGTAATGACTGACTTTGTCGTTGTTTTTTAACGATTCACCGCAACGCTAATATCGGTACAGATCAGCCTAAAATGTAAGGCTAAATCCAGCCTACTATTTTTTTTTGTACTGACACACCTTTCTTTACTTTTTCCCAAATTTCTCATTCTTCCGAGAAAAAAATTTACGCCACATTTTTGGTTTTTGTGTTATGTTTCACTCTTGAAAACTGCCATCAAGGCCATGCACTCAATTGAGTAATGTGGGTTTGTCAAACTTGCTTGAAGCCAAGTGTGTTCTTCAGGGGGAAGCCATGTGGCACACTAAAGAAATGACACTAAAAGCAAAGTGAACTAAATTAGCCCGTCTGACAGGGATATTAAACACGTTAAAACCACCTACAGTCGCTACAGAAGGGGGAAGGCGGTTCAAATCCCAAAAGGTTTTGGGGATGAAAGAACTGCAAAAAGAGGTAGTGCTACACTCAGGTATGCAGTTATGGTCGAGGCGGGAAGGTGAGCTTTTAGACTTGAATTTTGGTAATAGATTTTACGAAATAGACATAGACAAGAGATCATATGCCGCTTAGAAAGGAGGGAGTAATGAGAGATTATGTTTTACTGACGTGACACTTCATGTGCAATGAGAGTTAGAGAAAACATGCATGCAATAGGATTACGTGGGCTCTGCAATGTGGGGTCCCGGGAGTTAAAGGACCTCTGACACGCCCAAAAAAATTTTTTTTTTTTCATGCTAGGCGTTGAAATGGCATGTCAGGACATTACAAAAAAATTGTTTCACTATAGAGGTGCATAGTTTTTTTTATAAAAAATAGAAATACGAGGTCCGATGCAAAGTTCCTGCCAGTACACTGTGACGTAACTGTGTACCGCAAGGTGTCGGGGCGGTCAGAAGGGAGGCCTAGCCGGAAGTCACGTGAGTTGTATCCCTCCTCGTGCTTACCGCCAGCGCGTGTAACATTTGTTAAATATTTTGGTTATTCTCCGCACCTCCACGAGCGATCCAAGCAGGCAAGGTTTCTTTTATTTGCTTTTCATCGCTTAATGTTGCTGTAAAGGTAGAAGAAGAGGAGTCAGCGAATTGACGTGATCAACTACAATGCCTAGAAGGTGCTGTGTAAGGGACTGTCCCGGTATTTCAGCAACTGAAGAGGAGATCACACTGCATGCATTTCCGAGAGACGGTAGGCATCTTCAGCCTGGAGAGTATACAATGATTCGACGACCTCGGTGTCCGAACCTACAGCGATGTAATTGGGCGTGTCGTACGCAAGCAATCCTAATTTCTGCGAGCGTTCTAAAATTTGTTTTTTCAAAACTTGATAGCTCCTTTTGTGCCCAGTATAGCTCTGTATCATCGGACTGACGGCATGCACTCGTACACTGGGTTGTACTCGCAACGCTTTCATCATTGACCTCCATCACGTCGATCTACCGACTCTTCGTCCTCAACTTTTACAGCATGCAAACTAATCAACGGTGCAGCAATAAAGAGCTAGGGGAAATGAAACTTTGTTTTCTACAATCACTCGTACAAAGAGCAGAAAAAAAAAAAAGTCTTAGGCACGGTCACGGAAAGCACGGAGTGAAACTCACGTGACTTCCTGCGAACCCACCTTCAATGACGTAGGCCGATGCCTCCCTTCTGACCGTCCCGACACCTTGCGGTACACTGTTACGTCACAGTGCACTGGCGGGAACTTTGAACTGGGCCTCCTATTTCTATTTTTTATAAAAAAAAAACAAAAAAAAAACTACGCAACTCTATAGTGAAAAAATTTTTTTGTAATGTCCTGACATGTCATTTCAACGCCCAGCATAAAAAAAATGTTTTTTTTTTTTTTTTTGGTGTGTTGGAGGCTTTTTAAGAGTCACCGCGAAAGACATGCCATACAGCAGAGTGAAGCCTACCTCGCTCTTCTCCCTTGCCCTCTGCAGAATCCGCTCTTCAATGGTGCCCTTGCAGACGAGCCGGTAGACGGTGACCTGCTTGGTCTGCCCCAGCCGGTGGGCCCGATCCATGGCCTGCTGGTCTACTGTAGGGTTCCAGTCGCTGTCGTAGAACACCACCTGGGCACACGGGGATTGGGTGGGACTGTGGCAGCTTACCGTTCGGATGAAGCAATCGTGGCTTAAAAAAACGGGATCTAGCCCAAAGAAACTCCCGGAGAAGGTGCCAGTCACCCGAAGTTGCCTGCCTGCTTGCGTCTCAAGAGCTGTCAAACTCTTTTGGCATACCTTTGCAGCCTATTTGGCATAAACATTTTTGTATAAAAGATAATGTTGCACCAAATGCAAAACATTTAGAGCCCTTCCAATTTGAGTGAATATGGAGGGCCAGCCAAGCTGTTATCTTTACAACATTCAGGACGATGCCTAGAGGACGTCTAGGACGACCTCAAGGATGACACCTAGAGGACGACCTCGAGGAAAATGTCTAGGATGACCTCAAGGACGACTTTTAGGGCGACAACTCGAACGACCTCAAGGACAACTTCTAGGATGACCTCGGGGACGACGTCTAGGACGACCTCAAGGACGGCGTCTCGGACTACCTCGAGGACGACGCCTAGGACGACTTCAAGAATAACTTCTAGGACGACCTTGAGGACAACCTCAAGGACGACGTCTAGGATGATTTCAAAGATGACCTCAAGGATGACTTCTAGGACGACACGCCTAGAGAAATTCGGCCTTTCCACTCTGGTGCAAATCAGAGTGGAAAGGCTGGAAAGGTTGCCACCACCTATGAGCGACGGAAGCAACCAGACAACTGGCAACCCAGTTGTCTGGTAGCTACCGTTGCTTATAGATGGCAAAAGCTGTCTGGAGCTATGTGTCGACACACCGTTGTTTGCGAACACGATACAGGGGGAACTAGCCCTTAACAGCTCCTCTGTAAAAAGAAAAGAGCACTAGAGAGGATTTTGACGAAGTAATTATTTCTGTGCTTACCACCCCCCTACACTCTCAAATATTGTAAACGACTTATTTTTCGCGGACTCAACATTTCGCAATTTAGGTCAAAGCTGAAGTTTTGGAATAATTCGCGGGTTCTAATTTTCGCAACACAGTGGTATCTCAATATAGATCTCAATGTGTTTACATTTTACCAATATTGTTCATGGGAGCTATTTTCCGCGAATTGTAGGCGATTCGTGAAAATTAGGTCTTCGCAAAAATTAAGTCGTTCACAATATGTAATGTTACCCTTAGTGCCTCACTTTCGGCAAGCAGACAAGCGCGTTGACATCGAACGACATCTCCGCATTCCCTCCCCATCATTTTAAAGGTCGATACGCGAGCAGAAAAAAATAGTAATTTCCAGACGAAATTTCAGACCGAGCGCCAATACAGGCAAGAATGGTGCAGACAATGCAATCGACATGACGGCCGGCAACCAAAGTGGGACTACCCAACAGCACCGGAGAAAGTTCCACGCACGAAAACACGAGATTCTACTTAATTCCTTCGAGAACTTCTTGCCACATTTTCAAATTTGACCGAGTCATGAAGACCAATAAAATCCAGCTCCAACCTAAACCGCAGTGTGATTTGTGGAGAGAGTGATTTTCCCCCGACTTGTCGAAACAAGATCTTCTCGACTCACCCCACATGCCAAGACGCTTACCGTGTCTGCGGCAGTGAGGTTGATGCCCAGGCCTCCTGCCCGCGTGCTCAGCAAGAACACAAAAATGTCTGACCTGAAACGTACAGAAAACCGTCTTTAACCCGAAGCCCTCAGACGCGCAGTGCTCGAACGGACGTCCTCCAAGAGTGAAGGAGGCAGAGCAGAAAGAAGAGAGTGGACAACAAACCTAGTCTGGAAGTCCGCCACCATGTCTCTGCGGTCCGAGATCTTCGAGGAGCCGTCTAGCCGCATGTAAGTGTGCTTCCGATGCCACATGTACTCCTGAAATCGGGGAATGATTTCCAAACAAAGATACAGCAGCATATAGGTAGCAACAGCTGTTGTGTACGCCTAACATATGCATACTTTGTAGCATATTTAACCTCCCTCTCTGAAACGGATGCCTCTGTTTCTCCCCAAAAATTATAAAAGCTTGGTTGTGCCGACAAAGACTGGCAAGCTTTCAGATAAATCCAAAATACTTCGAGAAACACTCGCTGGTAAAATATGTGTCAGTTCTAATTTATCCGAAAAACCCAAAACCTCACAACCACAATGGCAAATAAAAAAAAAAAGCAATGCTTTCGGTGTTGGCTTTTCCTTACAGCCAAATATTACGCCCAAAATATTCAAGATCTCCACGAAAATCTGCTGATAAAACATACTCCGTGTCAAAATATAATGTGACTCGTCCAAATAACAAAAAACTTTTTTTATTCAGATCGTCCCGGAGAAATTCGTCTATAGTGGGGTATTTGTAACAATGGGGTTTCTATTAGTGAGACATTGCTATAGTAATCTACGCACCATTTACGAACATCAAACATGTGTCTACTCCTCCTGCAGATCACAAATGCGGCCAATCACTGCGATCCACATAAGAAACAGCGAATAATGGGTTCAAGAAACCGATTGTATGCAAAAGTGCGATCTGTACAAATAGCATCTTCTCGTGAGGATCTCATCTGTGTCCCGCAAGTCGCTTGGCTCCTTCTGTCGATTGCAATGGGCGGTTATAGCGAGCTCCGCGTGAAAGTGGATACGACAACTTTCTCCATCAATGGAGTGTCTACAACTAGAGTCCAGAAAATATTCCCTTTCCTCTTGACCTATTCTGCAAAGAAACTCTTTCCATAGTTGTATGTGAACCGTTTGCAAACAGCGCCGGTCAAACTCCATTAAAAAAATGGACGCATCTCCACGTGGTGAATGATGTTGATTGGGGCGAAGCTCTGGTGCTGCTGATGATACTGATTTTGTTCATCGGTAGTGCTGATGGTGCCATTTTTTTTTATTGCTCATAGGTAGTGCTGAGTTCCGGGTTGCGTTTCGACTTCATCATTACTGCTTTATAGTCGGTGAAATGCAGAGCCAGTGGTTCTTCTAGCGGATCGGCTTGGATCCGCTAGAAGCCGTGGGAACGCATCTTGACCGCTTAAGTCAACGGTCCATGTCAGAAAGAAAATGTGTGATATGGATCGTGGTTATATACGCAGTTGAGCATCTGACCGCAGCGCCCTCTCGTCTATAAACGTTGAGCCAATGCAAGCAAAGTTTAACGCAATTATATACGCATTTGACTGCAGCGCCCTCTCCTGTATAGACGTTGAGCGGATACATGCAACACTGGAGTGTAGCGTAGTGGGACGACTGCCACGTAAGCAAGCGGTCTCGAGTTCGAACCCCCGTGCGGGCGTACGTTTTTTTTGTTAGAAGTGGGCCGGTCCCAGAGGCAGTGCAATTGATGTGAGCACAGACGCCGGACAAGGCTAGACCCTAAGAAGCTTCGCCCTTAAAAACTTTCAGCCTTCCCCTCTGGTGAAGAAGGCAGAGAGTGGAACTGTAGCTTCTGTTCTCGGCAGTGGCTTTCCAGGCGAGCGATCTGCTCTTTTTTTGCAAGAGAATCTGAAGTGCTCGACGCAGTGGAACTATAGGCGATAGCTGCCTCGTGGCGGTTGCGCAACCATTTGCGCTGCTGCACACATCGCCACTCATTCTGTTCCCGCTCTTCTTCCGAAAAAAAGTTGCCGCCATCTATGAGCGACGGCAACAAGCAGACAATCGGCAAACACAACACTCTGGACAGCTACTGCTGTCTATGAGAGACGGTGGCAACCAGAGTGCTGTGTCGCCAACGGGTGTCGACAATTGTTTGGCACCGGACACAATCCTGGGGAAACTAGCCCTTAACAGCTCCGCTGTAAAAAATTTAAGCATTTCTTCACCTTATCTGATAAACTCCAAGATGCAGAAAATCTGTCGCGATTGAGCTGGGCATGTGTGGTGTGCGACATCACATGACATCATGACGCAATGTGACGTCAGGATGCAACGTGACATCAGTCTCTTGCAGGGCACTCTGACGACAAGGCCGTAATAACAAGAATAATGCTAATCGTTTCTTCCTTCAGCGGCCCAGAGCAGCCGTGAGGTTTCAGTGTGGTGGCACAAACATACAGGATATGCTAAAAAAAGAGGGAATCAACAGTATCTCACTGAGAGACACATGTCCCAACCATGGCACGGCGCATTGTCAAGATTACGCTCGAAAGGGTAAAAAAACATCCAAGTCCGGCGAGCAATATAGTCCGAGTGTCGGTTGAGCGTAGTACGTCGCCCTCTCGTGAAACCCGACCCCGTAGCACATTGTGCGCTAAGAAATGTCCAAATGCAAGTAGGACTTGCCTCCAAGAGGTCGATCATGCGCGTCATCTGCGAGTAGATGAGAACCCTGTGCCCTTCGGACTTGAGCCTACACAGCAGAGAGTCTAGGACCTGGAGCTTGCCAGAGTCCGTCACCAGGGTCTCTTTGTCTGCAGGCAAAAAGAAGAGGAAGACCAAATCCCCCAATCAATAGGAGAATCAAAGCTTAATAAATAGAATTTTGGAGTATTCTCGCTGCAATTTTAGCACCTCCAACAGATGTCCCTATCAGGGCTGCCAACCCGAGAGAAATTTCCCAGACTAGGGTAATATTTAGGTCTATGTGGGAATAAGGAAAATCTTGCTAGTTTGAGGGAAATTTGGGCACCGTACATATCTGGAATTTTATAGGTCAATTATGATTCTCGCTATTAAAAACGCAATCCACAATAGATTCAACGGAGTTGACTCATTGCTCCTTTTTTAACTGCTACTTGCATTTCAGCCTTGGTTGGTGAACTCATTTCAAGTATGTACCGCACGCTGTTTCCGTTCATTCTGTGTTTTTCAGTCTAAATTAGGTTACAGTAGAATCTTGTTGATGTTTCCCAAGAGAATGCAGAAAGAAGGAGTATAATCAGAGAAAACGGAAAAAACGAGAAGCCCTTAGGGGGCTGGGAGCTCGGTGGGACCGATGGTCTTGAACGTAAGAGGCGGGAAAACATAAAAACCTGGAATGTATCAACAAGGTTCTACAGTATTTTTGCAGCATTTCAAACTTTAAAATACATTCAGAAAATGTTCGAAGTTGCAAAGTATGGCAATATTCGCTTCGACACTAAAGTTTCGAAGATTGGCGCAACCCCGTTTGATGGCAAACGTCGACGAGACAAACACAACGTTCCCCCCGAAAACGCGCTCACCTGGGATGCAGATGTGGGACCACCCCCTGAGCGGCCTGGCCGACGCCAGGCCTCCCTCGGGCGTTGGAGGCGGGCCGAAGACCGCTCCCTGCGCGGCGGGGGTACCGGGCAGCTGGCCCGTACGCCACCACCGGTGGGCCTGGGGGCTGCCGCACGCCTGGACGCCCCGCCACCACCAGAGGGCGCTGCTGGAGTGGCACCACAGCTCGGGAGGCTCGGCCGTCACCTGCGCATGGGGTCTCGAGTTTAATGGAGACCAGAGAAATGTCGGACGGTCGACTTTGACGGCGTCGGTTTCAGGATGCGACAGCTCCGAGCCTCCATTGTGCTTTTTACGCCCAAGTCGAAATTGTCGACGGCAATCGAAAATCCCGGTCGTGACGTCACAAATAAGAACGGCAAGAGGAAGCCAGCACACCATATCGCTGCAAACAGTTGTTGGCAGGGCGAGAACAGTGGGGCGAGTCTTTCGAACAGCCGGCTTTCAATGTGCACTCCGCCAAGCTTTGGCTGCGCATGCGAGTTCGAGGTGCACAAAAGGCCAAAGCGCCGTCGAGAGGAGGAGGCTTATGCTGAAGGCGGGACGACCGAAGCTCCTCCTTGCTTTTGGGGTGTGTTAACGCGTGCGGCACCTGTTTACAGATACAGTACAGCACTATCGACGCAGCAGCGCCTTCGCAGAATACGAGTTCATACACACGATGCAGCGCTAACCGACCACCGACCTTAGTGCCGATGCGGCAATGACTCGGTGCTATCCCTGCACCACACCGCCTGTGTCGACTGCCGTCTGCGTCTATTTGCATCTATGGACGCATCGGCCCGTTTGGCAGTCCGCAGGAAAAAAAAACGACGATGACCGCACAAATTATGGTGCAGTCGAAGACGTTCGAATACCTTGAGACCCGGCACAATTTCATGTCCGGCGACGCCAGAAAAAGAACTGGATCCCGGACTACTTCGCGCACCGACACGCTCCCGTCGTCTGCTCACCGCTGGGTCGGCTATGTTAGGCTTAGGTTACGTCACCTCCGTGCCTGCGATCTGCTTCCTCCGCCCGCTGTTGTGGCTGGCTTTGTATACTATCGGCGCACCAAAAGAGGCTTCGATGAGCACGCGCATTCTCATCGCGACGGAGGGAAACGAATGTTTGCTGGAAGCAAGGCTTGTAAAGTCTTTCTCAACCGGGAGCCACCCTCGGCGTTCGTGCGCACGACACCGGATACAATCGCTTTCCAAAGCCGTGCTATGACGACTGGCTCTAGAAGGTGCCCTGGGTGCAGTGTCGAGAGCGTCCGCCATATGCTGACTTCCTACTGGAAAGGCAAGTGTTGGGCTCTATATCTCACCTGCTCGACACCTGCTCGACACCGATTCAGAGGACGGCGCCATGTAAATACAGTGGACTCGCAATAATTCGAACTCGGATATTTCGTGCTTCCGGTTAATTCAAACAAATTAAATTATTTTTGGTTGTTCCGCTTATTTATAAGCTGCTTAATCCAAACGGCATTTTCGCTTAATTCATACTATTTGTTCATCGCGGCGGGTTAGCCCCGTTGAGTGCGCTTCTCGCCGAGCCCCCGTGTACTGTGGCAAAGCAATACCCACGAAGCTCGCAGTCATTGCTTTTCCGCAGTACGCAAAAGCTCGGTAAGAAGGGCACTTGATGGGTTCATTATACGAGTTCCCTAATCGTGATGGAAATTACTTGAGACTGTGGTAAAATATAGAGAACTTAGTGAAAGAAGAAAGACACGGGGAAAGGATTGTCTCAATAACCGAGACTGAGGGGACATTTCATGACCACGCCTATTTTTGTTACACTTTGCTCCACGTATGGAGAATACAAACACCACCTCCTGCCCACTATAACCTCCTTGGCTGCGACTGAAAGCGGCAGCCGTTGTGTTTTCATGAAACAATGTGCTTCGGGAGCTTTGCTTTTAGACCATGTGCTTTAGTATACATTTGCTCCAAGGGCATTATTTTTAACAGAACCGTTGTAGGAGATGTGTGCTCTCGTGGAACATTTTTATGAGGTGAGAAAATGACACCGAGAGGTGTTTTGGTTGGAATGCTCTCGTGAAATGCAGTTTCGGTTCATCGGTTTCTTTCAGATGCGTGGGAGAACCTTCCAGAATCCCAAAGCGGTGGCGAGGGGGGAAAGCAACAACGCGCGACAATGGGGCAGCGTGCGCCCCGCAATCGCGTCGGTTTTTGGATGCGGATGCCACCAGATTTTGCCGGAACAGGGCTTTGCTTCAGCTCCCATCTGGACGCAGCCGACGCCACGAGCTCGAAAGACCAATCGAACAGTGCCAAAAGTGCAAGTCCCCAGGCCTCCCTGTACACGACTGGTTCAGCAACGATCGAACGCTTACAGAGACACGACAAACAGCACATTGGTGCGTTTTCGAAGACGCCCGATCGGTCCCGTCGGACGCGTTTGGAGTTTGGACGTAGGTCGAGACAAAGCGTAACGGCCGCGGCCATAGAAGTGCCCACTCACCCTGGGGCTTGTGCACGAGACGAGGAAGCGCGGCACCTCCGTAGGAACACACTCCAGGACCTGGACCGGCAGCGGGCGGTGGGGGAATTCCGGCAACGCGGGAGGGCTCGCCGGGCCATGCTGATGTTGCGGGGGCGGTTGCTGCTGTTGCTGCTGCGGGGGCTGGGGCTGATGATGGTGTGCCTTCTGCGTGCCACCAAAAAGTAATCGTGCTGTGCGTTTGATCAATGGCCGAGTAAGTTAACGCGAGCGCATGGAGCAAAAGCTCGAGCTGCAGAATCCAGGGATCCCGATTTCAATCTCCACCCCTACCCGTTTCGATTTGGACGAGCATCGTATCGGCGTGCGGTCGGGTATCGCAACTGCGTGATGCACGTTAAGACCCCGGGCTAGCGTTGGTACTGCACGGGCTCAATTGCTCATCTGCGGCGGAGACACCAGCCACCCATTGGGGCCCGACTGACCTTTTGGGTGTCTAAACATACGCGCAACTCAATGACGGGAAGTTAGTTCACTTCGATAAGTGTCAGCAGCGGCGTCTCCGCAGCAGAAACAAGAGCTTTCGCCGGCAAGGTACCACTGCAAGTCTGGGGCCCTTGACGTGCCATAGTAGTGATATACGAGCACGCGCCGGTACCGTGACGTAACATAAGCACGCACATCCTAGTAACACCCAGGGTGAGAGCAATGGCGCCTACACATCGACGACATTCTCTTTCACGGGCTGCGTTCACACCGTCGAGCGGCCGCCACTTGCTCCGGCGTATGCTTTGGCTGCCCCATTCTTGTGCGCAAAGGCTTAGAGCGGCGAGGGAACGGGCGATCGAAGGCGAGAAAGAACAGGTGGCAAGGAGCGCGACCACACGACCCCTGGCGCAATCACGATCGGTCGAACGCGCTGTGCCACAGCCACGACTATTATCGGCAAGAGACTTGGGGTATCACTGCTGTACTCGCCCTCTCCAGATACCAAAGCCACCTGCAACAAACGCAGGCATGCTCCTTTCATTTTTGGCCACATTACACTCACCCAGCACAAACCCGCTACAGCCGACGCCGCAAAACGGAACAGAGTTTTTCGACTTTATTCCGGAATGCACCGGCGACTACAAATCCCTGTACGAACAAAACAATGTGTAAAATGCTCAAATAAAAAACATTGGTAGAGAAAAATATTCTATTTTTAAATAACCCTTTCTCCTCATCAATGAGGAAGATTAGAAATTTTGCTCGTAAGACTTCAATGCAACTTGGACATATTCACTCGAAAAAGGTTAAAATGTGTGCGTCCCCAAGAGAAATGGTTAGGTTGAAAAGTGCCGGTCTTTTACTCCAAATGCTAGTCGATGAACGTACCTCGTTACGAACGCTTAAGTGCACTTCTCTTCTTCGAGCAAAAAAAGAAGGCAATGTTTGCTTCACACTATTCGTCTCTCTGCCAGCCTCCTCAAAAACGGTGCTTTGCACCTTGAAAGACCATTAAATCGAGGTATTCGCAAAGAAGTAAATGAAACTGATAAATTACATACACAGCCAGAAGTTTGTAGCCCATCAAACAAAGCAACAAATAATTCCTCAAGAAATAGACTATCAACACAGTGACCTTTCAACCAACTGCATTCCACAACCAAAAGTGTATAGAATATAAATAGAGTTCCGGTTTTCCAGCCAATACTTATGAACCCTCGAGGACAAACACTCGAGCAGTTTTAGTGTTCAAAATTGACAAAAACAGGAAAACATTACTAAATTTGAGCTGTCCTCGAGTTAAAAAAGAATATAACGAGCTTCACGGGAAGGAAACTTTTTATCACAGCTTTACTGCGCGTCGACTCAGGCACAGCCCCCTTCGAATCGTGTGCGAAGATGCCTCGTTTTTCGAGAATCGCACCCCTTCGTCCGTTTGCTTCTCTTATCGGTACAGAGACGTTTTGCAAGTATTCATGTTACGTGTACGGTCTCTCAAGGCTGGGCAGTCCCATGTCCGTATCCCATTTTCTTTGGCAGAATCCCCGGTAAGCCCCGGTCTTTTGGCAAACGACGAAAATAGATGCCGAAAGACACGGAATATGCGAGAAGGAAATAAACTACCCAAAAAAACGCCCCCAATTCGAAAAAAAAAAAAAAAAATGAGCCCCAGACATGCAGAATTTTACACATAAATTAACTACAAGCAACGAGCGAGAAAATAACCAGACAGTAACTAACGAGCCAATCAATACGCCAATTAATTCGGAAACGCATACAGTCGTAAGAAGTATGAGAGGCAACGGCTCGCCATGCTCGTAGAAGCCCCTGCCCGACATTAAGGACGTTCCGATCTAAACTAAGACTAGAACTCGGAAGTTTAGGTTCGAGCCTCTAAACTCTGGAAAGTTGAGAGATTATGGCAGTTGTCAAGACTGCAGTTATAGAAAAAGGCAAATGGGCTGTTCCCGCTCGTACAGTGCAACCAGCTCACAACGACACCACATATGACGATGTACTGCTTCTAACAATCAGTTTCTAGAGCCTCTAGACTAGAAACGCTCACTTTCTAGTCCAGATACAACGATAATTGGTTATAACGATCAAATTTGCGAGTTTTCTCACGATCGTTACGAATGGATCGCACTGCATTTCTTACGACTGCACGTAAGGATGCGGAATCGCCTCGAGTTCTCCGGAAGCCCCACCTTGGCCGACGGCGTCGTTGGCGCGGTGGCGCCGTGGTGGCTCGTCACCGCCCCCGCCGGCGCCCCAGGTGCGGCGGAAGTGCCGCCGCCGCCGCCACCGTGGTGGTGGTGGTGGTGATGGTGGTGGTGCCTCGTCTTCACCTTGCGCTGACGCAGCTCTCGGTGTGCCGCCGTCTCCCTCGTGGCGTGAAGCCTCTGCGTCTCGAGCGCGTAGCACCGGGGCTCGGCGCCAAACACCAGGCCGCGCAGCGTGGCGCTCTGCGACAGCGACGCTGCGCCCGTCGGTGCATGCGACGTCACCAGGAGGGAGCGGTGCGACAGGTGGCGTCCGCTGCGGAGAAGGCGCCAACGCGGGCGGCGGTTAGAAGGGCACGAAAGGAAGCCGCGAAGCCGGTTCGGGCGCTAGCGCTTCGAGCGCGACCTAATGCATCGCGACTCTTCACGCTCCGCTGTGCTGCGCCGCACGGACCTCGGTTGCCGTGGCAACCGTCTTGTCCGAACTGGTCACGAGTCCCACATTTGCGTCCGTCGAGCCCGCGGCGACAAGAACGACCGCAACGACTGGGACACCGACACAACGACGACTGCTTCCTAAGGCCGCTTCTAGCGTCGCGGTCGGGGAACGCTTGTCCCGGTGAGTGTCGCTGCCGTCGTTTCAGTCGTTCTGAACGTCGCACTCGAACACCAATGTGTGAACCAGTCAATCATGCTCAAACACCAACGTCTGAACCAACTGCCAAAATGCAAAACGCAAAAAATAGTGACTGCCGTGCCGATTGCAAAAACTTGGTGCGACAAAAGCATTTCCTTCTTGCACTTGCCCTCGCTTTCAACCTAACTAACCACAGCCGAAATTTGAGGATGCGGCATGGTCCCATTTATTAAAGAAAAGGAGAGAAAAATATTCAAATATTTCAAATGTTTGCGCTCTCCTAATTGCAAGCCGTTCCTCCAGTAACATCACCAAACCCTCAGTACAATGACAAACTCAAACAGAGGGCAGCGAAAACACAAAGTAGCAGAGATCAAACCTATCATTTAGTTAGTATGGAGCAAGTAACTAAATTTACATTTGGAATGAATACTCAAAGATCACATCTCTATCTAGTCAACAATATTCTCTAAAGCTATTTGTATTCAATTTTACGGAGTTCTAAACACACTAATAAACTTTTTGCAGTCAAAATGTTGAGAGATATTCGTATGGCACTGATGAAAACATTTTGACGTCAACACGTCTGTCTTACCTGTCCTGGTTTTCCCTCCAGACGTGAGTATGGTGGGTCCTCTGCGCTTCCTTCAGTTCTGCCAAGATTGCCAAAAACCTAAACAAAAACAAACAAGTAAATCGAGGCCTTTAATTTAGATTGGCAGTGTATTGTGTAGGTACATAGTCAACTAAGGCTTTTCTTCCTCTCTCCTTGATGCTATACAAAATTCCTCAATAATGCAATGAACAAGTACCATGGCATGCTTGAAAAAATTGCAACCCCTTATTTCAAATTTAAAAACTGAAAAAGAAATGTAATTTTTTGAAGTTTAGGAACCTAATACGCCTCAAATGGCAAGCAGAGAATGAATTCTCTTGAAATTATTGAATCAGTCAAGAAAACCCATATTCATAAAACACTCCCCCCCCCCAAAAAAAAAAAAAAAAAAAAACTGGGAAGATGTTTGTTACACAATTTCCGAACTCTGTCCCACTTTTTTAGAAGATGACAAATGACATTCAGTGATGTGATTGGCAGAAACCGTTTTGGAGCACCTTTTGGAGCAGCCAAAACAATGATTTGGAGCAGCAAAAGTGACCTTTGGAGCAGCCAAAACAGTGCTTTGGAGCAACAAAAGTGGCGTTTGGAGCAGCTAAAACAGTGTTTCAGAGCAGGAAAAGTGGCTTTTGGAGAAGATATTTTTAGAAAAATAAACACATTCGTTTCAAATGCTGGACAAACGAAGCACACTTTGCTCGCCGCAATAAACAAATTATAATCAAGTTAGGCAACCTGGGAGCCTTTCAACATGTAACTTAAACGCTATGACATGACACATTTTGCAATTATTCAGTTAAATGATACATATATATGTCGAAAGTAATCCCTGGAGAAGGGGAACAAGAGGGACGAAGGACAAACCTAAATCTCCAAACACAGCTGGGTGACTGGTGAGCGACCAAAAAAATCCGCCTGGTCCGGGTATCGAACCTGGGACCTCTCCATTACAAGTGGAGCGCTCTACCAACTGAGCTACCCAGGGGTTAGACGTCAGTTGGTAGAGCGCTCTACTTGTAATGGAGAGGTCCCGGGTTCGATACCCGGACCAGGCGGATTTTTTCGGTCGTCACCAGTCACCTAGCTGTTTTTTGAGATTTATGTTTGTCCTTCGTCCCTCTTGTTCCCCTTCTCCAGGGATTACTTTCGTCATTCTTGTCCAGCTCGCTTGCACCTTTGCATCTAATTGCATCGTAATCAAAACATATGTATGTACCCGCTGAAGGTAAATAAAAATCAAACTGCACATATTAAGGCTTATTTGAAAAGGACGACCTTAGTTGTAAATAGGACAGCATTAGGTTGATTAGTTCTATAATAGATGGAAGCAGTCTCCAACTGATGAGACACGTAACTACTGCAGTGCACTGCGAAATTGTCGCGCGAGCGGAGATGGCTGTTCGATCTAAACCATGCCACTTAACTCCATCGCCGACTGTTTACCGAAATTGTATGCAAAATATAACTGTCCAGCATACAACAAAAAACAGTCCAGCGGCACCTGCTTGCCAGGCCAGCAAGAAAAAAAAAAAGCTAAACACAAAAAAAAAAGAATACAAATTTCAGCAGATCGATGCAAGACATTGCGAGCCAGGGTCACAAAGTTCTTGGAGCGCTTTGTGCAATAACTGAACTCGAGACAAAAAAGCGCGCTGTGCGGGTTCAGCGTGCAGACATATTGCCTTCTTTGCTTTAGCTCACTTCTGTTCAACTTTCTTTCGCGGCAGATTTTTCACGAACCGGGGTCCCTCTCGAAAGAAAGAAACCTAGGTAATGAATACTTGGACACTGCAGTCTTGGAGCTAGAGGGATTTTTGTAGTGGAGTATTAAACAAGAGCAGGAATGCTGATGAACATGCGGCGCTCGTTACGTTTTAGTTTAGGAAGCGCCATATCTGCAGCGACGTGGGGACGGCAACACCCGATGGCCCGCGTCTACGGTGACTGGCAGGCGGGGACCGAATATAATTTTCCCGCGGCCGTTCCTTTCAGGAGCGAGTGCTTCACGTCACAAACTCCCGCCGCGCAAAAACGGAGTTTCGTTTCAAAGCATGCCGACATGGCTGGTACCCAGCACGCTAGAGTCTTAGTGTTTGCTCACGCCTGCGTCTATTGTTGAATTTTTTTCTTTTTTTTTTAATGACTCGAAGCAACGAGAGCGCGAAACGAGAGACGGCGGAAAATCCACGCAAGACCGGATGAACAATTGATGCAGCATACTTAGTGTCAAGCGGCCGCTTGCGCCACATAACCCACGCATGCTCAATTACGGTACACAGTTTAGTTTCGGTTTCGAAAGGCGACCGAAATTGTTTTTTTGGCGCAGGTTTGGCGCAGATTTCCCATATTTCGGAAAAATGTAGCAGGATGTAGCAGGGTTAGCCCCAGGGCGCAGTTTGGCGCAATTGGCGCAGCAATCACATCACTGGACATTTGCAGGAAGTGCAAGAAGTTTACCCGTGTAACAAACGCCCTCCGCCTCCCCAAATATGGGTCAATTTTTCGGGTAAAAAAGTGAGTTAATTGCCAGTAAATACGGTATGTGTTAAACAGAATAAACGACCGCTGACTCAGCGAGGGTCCCTGTCCTGCCTTAACCTTTCCTTGGGCCTCTCCCTTTTTCGGAATATTCTGAAGTAAAATAGTTCAGGTAATGATAAGGCGGGGTTTTGTACGGAAACAGGTTAGGTCACACCATTGTCTCATTGTGATGCTGCATGTGCTTCCCTTCAGCACCCTCTGAATACAAAGCCTTTGCGCTGAATTTTCTGGGTTGCCGGAAAGGGGGAAGCGCACTACCCTGCCCTTTCCAGTCCTCCTCGTTCCGCGCGCTCTTTCTACTCCACCTGTTACTGCTGCTTTCTTCCTAGCCCTTCCTGCCCCTCTCCGCTCTGCACGCTTTCCCACACTACCTGCTCCTGCTCCTCCCGTTCCTCTCTGCTGGGCTCATAGCTCAGTCAGCGGCGAACTCTGCTTTCACAACGGTGACCGGGGTTCAATCCCGACACCAGTTGCCATATCTTTTAAAGATAAATTAGTGGCTACAGATTGACTGACCTACACATTTCATGCTGATGGGGCTCCTGAGGTTGGCAAAGGCATTCGAAAAACTCAATGCTTATAGGGCCTCTTCACACTCCTCATAAGATGTGACATTTGTTTCCTCTCCACACTCCTCCTATAACACAATGTCACGTCCTGATGTAACCCAACGTCAGGTCATATCCGTCATGTGACACCATGATGACAGTGTTGCGTGACAATCTTTAGGACGTGACACTATAAAGGCTACGTCCCAGCGCGAATGCAAAAGCTCCAAGAACTGGCTCTATAAATACTATGCTCCCCAAAAAGAATTGTCGACATTCAGCACAGCACCTACAACCGTCTTCTCCCACTTTGGTTGTCTACACCGCCTCTTGTTCCGCTCACAGCCTGCGCCTCACCCTACGGGCCACAAGCGAGCGAATGAAGAGAGAGCTCACCTCTCAAGCAGCCCGCACAGCATCACTTTGGCCAGCTCCGAGGACGACAGCCCCACGAAGCGCGAGAACGAGAAGCCGCCCGTCGGACGACCGTCAACTGAAAACGAGAAAATTGTCCGTCCACCTCACGCCGTCGCCCGCACCTTCGGCCGTCACCACGCATCCCAGAAGGTGCAGAGATGTGTGTCGGGGTCGGAAGTTGGGCACACCCAAATGTCTCTGTTCATTACAAAACAAAAGCGCTTCCTTGGTACCATTATATTTAGGGTTCAGTGTTTTCGGGGTTTATAGCAGCCGAAATAATGCCTTCCCCAGCCGCTTCAATGGCGCAGGGAACGGACAACTGACCGAGAGATTGTTTGTTCGATTTCTGCCAAGAGACGAGTCGTGTTACGTTTTTCCTTACAACTTTTCGTGACAATCTAGACTTTGAAGTCGACTCTAAAATGCATTATGCATTAAAAAGTGAAATCGAATCCCACACTGAGCTTGAGTACCATACTTTCAAACCACGCGACAAATGTTGGACAGAGAACCAAACGTATACGCCGTACAAGGCACCATCCACCGAGCGCACGCATCTACACGGAGCACAGCGGCCAGACTCACGTGACTTGAAGAGGGAGTGGTGCACGTGGCTCGGGTGGAAGATGCTCGGCCACCGGCTCTGCCTCCGGTTCCAAGACTGGAGGATGCCTGCCACATCAACACAGCTTCACTATGTTTGTCGAAGGGCAGAAACACGACGCGGTTCGTTAAACTCACGCGCTTGTTAACAGAGCCTCTGATTAACAGGGATTCTCAAACTTTTAAATGTCTTGTACCTCTCCTGCCTCAACTGACAGCCGAAAAATTTTTCCCCACCCCCCCTCCTTGTCTCGGCATTAATGCGGTGGAGCAATACAGAACCTTACGGACATTGTAAACAATAATGCAGGATTATAGAGTGTTTGGCCCGCAGTAATGCACCAATGGGCGACCAAGATCTGCTACAGTGGTGCTTAAACTTAAAATGGACTTTACTTCCAGGCAGGGACAGTCGAGGAAATTTGGGAGCCCTGGGTTCCTAGGAGTGCTGTTTGAGAACCCGTGCTGCAATCGATAGATGCTCGGAGATTCGTTTACATCCACATAAGCTGCATAATCCACACCTTGAGCAAAGAGTAGCCTCGGCAGCTGGAAGGGCCCGGCCCGCATGTGGAAAGGCGACCGAACCTCGCGCCTCTCAAACAGGTCCGGGTGATTGCACACCTGCGCAATGGAAAATGTGCCAATCAGCCAATCCATCAAGAATGAAGTGGCAGTAGGTAACCTGCTTATCAACTAATCCATCACTTGTCAATGAATCAATCTAAGTGCACCATGGAGGAGAGTGGACCAATCCATCACTTAAAGGGCAACTCCGGTCCATACTTTTGATTTTGGGATTATGACTGTTTTTAGTGCAGTCAGCGTCCCTGAATTGCAAGGTGCAATTTTTTTCTCGTTATTGTGGGTAGTTTTAAAGATATTGACGCCTCAAAGTTTTGTTTGGGGTGCAGCTAACAAAACCGGAGCTAGCCGCTCGAGGCCGCGGCAACACTGGAAATCAGCCGCTATGTGAACGTGACGTCAGGATCGTTCTCGTTCAACGAGTAGGCAAGCCGAGCGGCACCTACCTCTGTTGCACTAGCCGACTAAAGATAGGAGGTAAGCCGATTTTGTTTTAATTCTGTATACGTGGTGGTAGTTATCCAGCATATGTAGCAAGAGTTAGTGCGTATACCCAAAAGCTAGCGACTGGAACACCTGTGAACTCGTACGGCGCTGTACTCGGCGGCCGCCGCCGTGCATGCGCTATGCCGTACTCGTCGCTTGTATACCTAAAAGCTAGCGACTGAAAAACGAGTGAACTCGTTCGGTGCCGTACTTGGCGGCTGTCGCCGTGTGCGCTGTCTTCTGCACTCGTCGCTAGGCCTAAATTGTCATCGGGGCTCCGTGGATGGAGTGGCGTTGCTTTACGCCGCGCTGCCGGTGACGTACTGTACTGGGGGCCCTCTCACTTTCGCGCTGCGGGTCAGTCAAAGACACAAAGCTTTGAGGCTCTCCGGCGTGGGCCCACCCAAACACACGTGTACTGGCCTGTACACGTCCGTTTTTTTGCTCTTTTTTTCTCGGGCGCGTCAAAGCCGAAGTCCAAAGTTCACTCGTCGAAGAGCGTTCACCCACACCTTCTCCAATTTCCGGTCCGTTGGAAACTTATGAAAAAGCCCCTCCGTGTTGCGCAGCGGGTTGTTTGAGCAGCCCACAGCGCTACAAGTTGCACTCGGCATCTTCCGAGAAACAGCTGGGCAGTTTTGGGCGCACCGAGTTGCTCGCTAAAACGAGTCTTGGAGTCATCACAAGGCAAATAAACAAAAGGCTACCGAAGCTACACGGGCTACAGATAAAAGCAACAGCTAAACACGCCGATCACAAGCCGAATTAGCGGTGGTAGCGGCTCAAAGAAGCGCACTCTGCGCAACGCAACGCAAAAGAGAACGATACAGACGTCACGAGCCAATGTCGCTTTAGCGATGGGCAACCCGCTGGCCGCCCGCTAACGAGCAGCGGCTCGCGGCGGGTCGCATTTTTATTATCGGTATTAGTTGAGAATGCGGCGTCCCACGGACGTAATATTTTGGCTAAGGTCGTATTTTGTGTCACTACAGCGATAACAGTAAATTTATTTCATTTTGAGTTTTGGCCGGAGTTGCCCTTTAATAATATTTAATCGCTTGGTCAATCAATTCACCTACACCATCAAAAACAGACTAATAAATTCAAATGCATTACTGAGAAGAGTGGACCACACAATCCTTAAGTAGTATCCAATCACAAAGCCAATCAATGTAACTACACCATTAAGGACCAATAAGCTCCTCGGTTAATCAGCTCAACTTTACTATCGTGGAGAGCAGATGAATCAATCATTCACTATCCTTCAATCCATCCAACTACACCAGGGAGCAGACAAATCAATCAATTGACCAACTGACTCCTCGATTAACCAATGCGACCATACTATTGGGGAGAAGAGACCAATTCAGGGGTGGAACTCATGAAATGTACTTGGGAGCAGCCACGGGAGCAGCTGAAACAGCTGTTTTGGAGCAGGTTGGGAGCAGCTAAAACGATGTTCTGGAGCAGGCTAGGAGCAGCTCAGATCAGTTTTGATTGCACTTCAGCTTGTGTTTTAGACAAGCACGGGAGCAATTTCAGTTGTGCTTAGCAGCACAAAAGAACAACACAGATGGTGGTTAGGGACCTATGTAGGTGGGATAACAGTGTAACATATGCGAAAACTTGAAACTTTGTGAGCCTTAATGAGAACCAAAAAGCAAGTACCATATGTTTCTGCAGATAGTGTCCTTGATATTTTCTGAGTGGCTTTCAACTGCTCAAAATGCAAACCAGCACTGCTTATGGCACAACTCACACCTGTTCGAGATGGTAATTATATGTGCGAACCACGTGACGTGCGTGATAAACGGACGTGCAGTTGCGCGGAGGGACAGGGCAACAAATTCCGAGTTTATACTATTGTTTAACTCAATATTGAAGCAGCAGACTACGATTAACGGAGTTATCGTGTTCTTAGCGATAGGCAGGAGCAAGGTTTATCAAGCAAGATCTATCGCTCGCGTGAGAGCTGCTGGCCGGCAAGGTTTCGGATCGGACTGCGTTTCAGTTCTATTAAATCACGATTTATCTTGCAGGAATGCGGTTCCAACTTCTAACGAAGAAGTACTAAAAGGAATCGTTTGCTAATGTGTTTTCAACTGGCTGACTTCCGGAACCCGGGCCGCAGAGCCTCAGGTAATCTGACGCTTAACGGCTCTACCTCTTCTCGGCCAACCTGCTTAGCCGCTTATGGTTGAAGAACAACAATCCAGTCGCAGGTGGTGTAGCACTTGGAATTGGAACCCCGAATTTTTTCGCGCGCTTCCGACACGGGAAAAGGAAGAATAAACAGAACAAAGGATTGCAAGGCCGACCAAGCTAAACGCGCTCATTGTTGCCAATCGAGTCGATAAAAACCGAAACCAAGACAAAATAAAAAAAAAAAAAAATTGGGCGCACGTTCAGCGATTTGGAGCATAATGGCGCGAGGTATTGGCTGTGGCGCAGTTTCCGCAAAATGGCGCAGGATGGCGCAGACAAATGCGTCTGGCGCAAAATGGCGCAAATGGCGCAGCCGTTCCACCCCTGCAATTGGTTAATTTTCTATTTAGTTAACAAGTTTGTGTGATTCATACATAAGTCGCTGATCGATACGCCATAATGTCAGTCACTTAGTCATTAAATGAGCCTATCAATGAGCCAGCCACACTGGACAGCTGAGGATATGCCAACAAATAAAAGTTTGGGGCGTTAGTGTGTCTTCTCTGCAGATGTTGACCAATAAACAGCATGGTAGGTCAGCCCATATCTCAGCACCACTAGTCCGTTAAAAATACACCAATTTACTAGTCCCCATAATAAATAAATCATCAAGCACACGCAAAACAAATATCAGCGAGGCAGTCATGCAATCCATCACCACAAACTTGCAGTTCACAATCATTGATTGTGAATCACAATCGGCATTGTGTCACAATGAATCAATGCCAGCGAATCGAAGGTGAATAAATCAACTTGGCCGCCAAGACACCTGTTCTGAACTCTCGACCCCTGCACAAAACGTGGGCCCTTCCCACGGGCCAATGCGCACCTTCCTGAACTGCATGACAAGGTTCATGAGGCTGGAGGTAGCAGACTGTGCCTGGGAGGAGGCTGCCCCCGCGGACTGCATGAGGTCCTCGATGGAGATTTTGTTCTTTAGCCCCTGGTACAGGAGCTTCTGGCGCTGGGCCAGCCAGCACGTCACCTGCACCTCAATCTGGACACGAGGAGAGAGAGAGCACGCAGAGACGTGAAGGCAGGCTGCAGAGTAGCCGCAAGGCAGCAGTTGCTTGGAACCGTGCCCGTGGCAATGAAAAGGCAGAGCTGCGCAGAAACCGTGCAAATAAAAACTACCACACAGAGGGCAAAGAAGAGAAAAACACACCTCAACCGTGATAATATGCGGCAAACGACAAGGCGAAATAAATTTAGACGCACCTTAACCCTACCGATAGAAGTCAAGAGAAATAGAATGTGCGGCATGTTTTGAGCTTTTTCCACCAGTGGGGTGACAAAGCTTTTGCGCCACCGCGAGTGGTTCGATTCCCGCCTGGGGACACGGCAAAAAGCAAGGTAACGTTAAAGGCATTTCAGAGGCAGCATACTGCCAGGTGCAAGGCCGAGAGAATGTTATTTTATATTTCTAGGAGATTTGCGTTTTCACTTACTCCGAATGTTCGAGGCTCGAAGATTCCAGGAGGAATGTTTGAGATACCGTGTAGAAGATAAGGAGGCCAGCATGGCCTTGCCGAGCCAGACTCACCCTAGTTCGACGCTCATACATTCTAGGCCGAATGTTGAACATACCGGGTTTAGTAGACGAGGAACCTAACGTGGCCTTGCCGAGTCAGACTCTCACGCTAGCCAGCCGTCATGCCGACACCTCGAAGCTTGCCGCTCCTTTCTCGACGCTCATTCTTTCTTTTGTTTCTGCCACAAGTTCGCCGACTAAACCTTTATTTCCAGTTTTACGCTTGTCAATCTGTTTCCATCCGTGACAATAAATCAAAGCTCCCTGACACATGGTCTAGTCACCAAAGTGACTTCCCTCCTACAGTGCAAGATGGCTGCAATGCAATACACAGCCAATGACGTCACTTCTAGTATACTCCATTCACTCCCAAGCTGACAGGGGGGTGGAAGCTATGTGCTCGTTGGGTCAGCCATAGGTCTTGCTTTCGCCATGGGGTCACACTCCCACTCATATCCTCTTTCATCACCCGACAGGGTCGGGAGATGAGAGGGAGGCAGTTTATTGGTCTGGTGAGTGAATAGCTTCCGCTGCACTGTCAGCTTAGGGGTGGACAGAGCATAGAACTCGTGCAATGTTTAGCTACATAGATTTCTGTGGCCGACTCAAGCCTAAACACGGCAAAGCACTACAAAATATTCGGGAATTCTCACATGAGTACGCATTTACAAGTTCATTCCGTGAATTGTGTGGCGACAAATTTTTCAATATCCTGCACGATTCCCTGGTCATTTTCCTTGTCGGTAAGATAACTCCCCAATCCACAACCTACCTTGTCTGATAGTTCGTTCTCAACATCCTTTTTGATACGCCGCAGCATGAAGGGTTTCAGGATCATGTGCAAGCGAGACAGGTGCTCTGTAAAAAAGAAATCATACTGTGACAAAAACATTTTGGCAGCTGCACAAAGACGATTTGGCAAGAGCTGCTCGAACCTAAGGATGTTTGGATACCAAGACAGACAAGAAAATTACAATAACGCTAGGACACAGAACTCTACAAACATTAAACATACAGGCAAGACATCACAAAGGGCACTAAAGAGCATCATACATGCATGCTACTATACTCAGTGGCAACTATTTTGCGCTACATTGTCAAGGCTACAGTGCTCCAAGGATATCAAAGCTACCTGAGAGAGGACGTAACTTTGTTTAGCATGTCCCTTGTATTAGAACGCGTGCAAACGAGACATTCAAAGAAATGCAGGGCTATAACACCATGGAAACTACACTGGACTTGACAACGCAACAAACTGAAAGAGGTATGAAAAAAAAAATCAGTTTTCCTTCGTCAGACGGAGGGCTTCTGTTACCAATTCAAAAGCTCTAAGACACATCTCACATCTGCTGTCCGCAGACCGCCATTGGCAGACGACATACCAGAAAGACAGATCTGACAACTTCTTTACGTCAACTTTTTTTCCGAGCGTGGGTGCCATAAATTGAGTTGTTACGATCAGGGGGTGCTGCAGATAAATTGCCTTTTCTCAAAAATAAGGAAATGAGACAAAAACATTAAAGGGCAACTCCGCTCAATTCCAAAAATCTTGGGATAATGAGTGTCGTCACATTAAAAAGCACTAATAAAAAGCACAACGTTATTTGCTTCGTGAAAAAAAATTAAAGACGTTTTGCAATTCTCTGTAATTCCCAATTAGAGCGCAGCTCTTGAGGAGGAGGAGGAGGAACGGAGGGGAGGGTACGCCATTCATGAGCGACGGCACCAACCAGACAACCGGCAAGCCGGTTGTCTGGTTGCTGCCGTCGTTCATAGATGGCGGTAGCTGTCCGAGTTTTATGGCGACATTTGTTTGCCCACAGACATGATACTGGGGAAACTAGCCCTTAACAGCTCCGCTGCAAAAAGTGTGCGCTGTAATCGTGCAAACACAGCAAGTCATAATATTTGATGTGAGGCCTTCCTAGGAACTAGTGGAGAGGACTGCATCATTTCTTCAAAAGCAAAAATGAAGCGGAGTTGCCCTTTAAGACAAGACACTCACTCTCGTCGATGGTGGACTTGTTCTCAGCGTGGCTTTCGATGTCTTTGGAAAACCACTCGTTGAACTCGTCGTGTGAATCGAACAGCGTCGGCATGATGAAGTGAAGCAGGGCCCACAGCTGGACACGTAACAGAGATCGGCATATTTTAAAACGTGCATTCTAAAGGCCCGTTCACACTCGTGCAGCTGAGTAAGAGTGAGAAAGACCAGACCAGTTTTTAAGCCTCTTGCGATCTCTTAGGACCAGCTCCGTGCTGCAGCGCATCCGGTCCTAAGAAGTCGCAAAAGGCCTAAAAACCGGTCTGGTCTCTCTCGGTCTTACTCGGTCGCAAGAGTGTGAACGGCGCTTAAAAGCAACACGAAAATGATTCTTGCATAGCGCTGTCATGTGCCAAGCACACTCACCTCGGCCATGGTGTTCTGAATAGGTGTGCCGGTTAGGAGAAGTCTATTCCTGCAGTGGAATGCCAGCAGGATCTTCCAGCGCACGCTGCGAGACAACAGACAAAGTTGCTTGGGATGCATGTTCATACACTCTGTGTCCTAATGTTTAGTAAAACATAACGATCAGATACAGAGGTTTATCTTTTGTTGTAAACTGACTCTATTAAACTGACTCTAACAGAGAGATGCTTTACAGTGCATTAAGCGGTCGACTTCCAAGGTATTCTCTATGGGACACTTTTGAGTCGTGCAACATCCAAACAAAATATGTGGTTCCGTGGTTCCATTCAACTGTCCTTCTTTGAAAAGAGAAGAGCAAAATCGAAATGTTCAGGGACGAATTATTCCTCGATTTTGTAAAACTTTTCTTTTAAAAGAATGCCGAACCTTTGTATGCACTACACATTTGGTAATTATCCTTTTTCTTTTTCAAGAAAACTTTTTTTTTTGTAATTAGTTAAAATAAGCCCAATTACAAGGCTTAATTGATCAGCTCGTTGGAGAGCTGCGCAAACTAACTTTTTGAAGAAAAAAAAACACAGACATCATGCCCTCTTTGAACTCTAGTGCTGTAACATTGTGCCAGTCATTAAGAGCTTGAAAATGACACGTGCCTCGCACATTCACGCGACAATAGTCGTTGGCATGCTTGTCAAAATGCAAGGCAGAAATTTTATCCGGGGCTTTCTTTACAGGCGCGCGGGTGCACCCGCCATCTCTCGGCCGAGGGGCGAACTGGAGTTTACCACCTAGCACGACGCTGACGCCGCGAACGCAGCCGGGAAGTCCCCGTAACAGCTATCGCCGTAAAAACAGAAATTAAAAGAAGCCCCGACGGATGGAAGAGACAGCTGCGAGAATGCGAAGGGCGTTCCCGATAGCGTGGTGCCAGAAACGCGTCTCCGACTTTGAGTGTTTATCGCGTCCCAAAAAGTGGTTCCTCGATTTCCGCTCCATGACGTCGAGGAAGTGTCACGCTGTCGCCGGCTGCGATCCTGGCGACGTCCCGGCAGCATCGCACTATTGCGAGAACCCTCCGAGAGCGTTCCCGCGAGATAAAAGAGCAAGTACATCCCCCTCACCTGGAGGTGCTCTTGATGGCCTGCGCCTCGTCGAGCACCATGTACTGCCAGCGTATGCGCTGGAAGTACTTGACGTCCTGTACCACCAGCTGGTAGCTGGTCACCACCACGTGGAAGCTGGAGCCCTGGCCTCCCTCCAGCCGGCCCCAGAACTGCCGCAGCACCTTGCGGTCGCTCGTGTTGCCCCAGTAGGGGACCACCTGGGGCAGAGGAGGGGAAGGTACGCGCACATTGATGATTTATCCTGATATCCCCAGAGATAGCCCACCTAAAATTGAGAAAATTGGATGAAAATAATGACGAGGCTAGCTTTGGGTGTGGAATCGAGAAAAAATTGAACAGCCCTTCCACTTCACGTGAAGATAGAGGACCAGCGAAGCTGTTATCTTTACAACATCTAGGACGACGCCTAGAGGACGACTTCAAGGACGACTTCAAGGACTTCTAGGATGACCTCGAGGACAATGCCGAGAGATGATAACAAGGAATCAGGACCACACTATCGAATAATGCCGAGGAAGGTTGACTCACGCTGGTTGGCACCTCTTTTTATTTTTATTTATTTATACTTGCCACGACCAATGGAGAGTTTCCTTTAAACATCTGCGGACACATTTTTTCCCAGATCCTAGCGCATAATGGCTTCGCTGTAAAAATGCTATTTTTAGATCATGTGTCGCTGTCAAACTTATCACATCAAGAGGCAATGAAGCAAAGATGACTGTACTTACCAGTCAGCAATGTTTGTTTATACCCCGCCATAGCTAACTAGACGCATTTACGCAGAGGTAATCATTTATCCAAACACTACGATTACTAAGAGTGGGCTATCTTTCGGCGTTTAAAGGGGTTATGACACGCCAAAAATCAAATAGGAGATAACTATACTGCTAGGACCCATTGTATGTTAGTTAGTCACACCATGGTGTGACTAACTTGGGCAGTGTTTCCTGGTCGCCAGATGAAGACGGTAAAAATTTATAAATTGATTATTGCAATTACCAGTGCTCTAAAAATTGCGCAACTTGGTATATGTGCCTATGAGCATTCCATTTCGAAAATAATCTATTCATTTAATTTTTGTGTCCTAACCCCTTGAAAAAAAATAGCAAATCAAGCCAAAAATAAAAGTGGGTTACCTTTTGGGGGTGGGGCATCTCTAGGGATATTACGGTACCCTAAAAAATGGCCTCTGTGTTTCCGTCGATAAAACACGAGAACGCGGCGAAAATGTGGTTTCGTTGTGCCAAAGGAAGCGAACCAAGTTTTCACTCGAGCTTGTCCAAACAATCGGACCCCCGCAAAGTTAGACTTTTCGAATTGATGCGACATTTGGACTTGTCTAGCTGTTTCACAACACGCACCTTCGGAACTTTCCGGAAAATGGGCTGTCACGGAGGGTGGGACCCCAGAGAACGGAAACGCCCCCAGAGAGTGGCCGAAAATAATCCTCCGCTTTTTTCTATATTTCGAGTAGAAGGCTAAGGCATTGAGTCGAAGGGTAAGGTCTCACAAAAGCCAGCCCAGTCTCGTTGCAGAAGAAAATTGTATATGCCCGAGTCGTCCCAATCGGCCGAGCTCGAAATGCAGAATTTCTCGGATAAACCCGAATCGTGAAATGCTTTGCTATCAAGTGGTTTTGCCACTTTCATTTTTTTTTCGAAAATACAAAACCATTTTATAGTATTTCTCGGCAGATATGGCATTATGTAGATATGGCATTATGCTGTGCATTGAGAAAACTGTGACAAGCACCGATCATTCTTGATATTGACCAACTGTAGATGACAAAAAGCTAGTGCGTTTCTTGTCCGGCGGCAGCCCTCGAAGTTTCAAACGAAGTTTGGTTAGGCCCGCACCATTTCTTGGTTGTGCAGCCCCGGCGATTTGGCCAGCCCGGAACGCTGTTGATGCTCAGGCGAGGGGACACTCACCCTGAACTTGGGCACAAACTTGGTGAACTCTTGCTGCCAGTTGTGCAGGGTCGAGGCCGGAGCTATGACTAGGAATGGGCCCCAAATGCTCTGCACCTGTACACGGAACCAAGCCAGATGTGAACACACGTTGTAGCTACAGTAAAATACAAAGCCTGCATCCGTGTCATAGTAAGTGCCCACCCACTACTCTTTAAGTGCTCGAAAAATAAGCTAAAGACCTATCAAGTGCCCACACCAGACTTCTGAGCTCGTCTAGACAACCTAGATGCTCTTCCAAGCGAGTCACTTCTCCAAGTCCGAGTATGCTGACGAAAAGCTTCGCACGTGCATGCCGGAGCAAATTGGATGGGCTTGGTGCACACGTGTCAGTGTGAAGCACTGAAATCAAACCTAACTCATGCACCTTCAGCATTTATACTGTTGGACTCGACAAGTGCCTATCCCCCAGTTTTATCTCCGAGTTTGGGTGGCCACTTGCTAGGTATTTTACAATTGATGCGAGAGACAGCTGAAGAACAATCTAGGGTTGGGCGCTCGTGCCAGTTTGATACTTTTTAATGTTGTTACTTCACCCGAAGCAGCCCGAAAAAAAATAAAAAAATAAAACAAGATCCACCCATTATAAAATCGAGCAAACCCAAAAACAGAAAATTAAAACACAAGGTGTACTAAATTCGTCCCAAGGCGGGTGCACAGGTCGTCCTCGGGTACGACACAAACGTTCGAGAAATTCCGACGTCCGCCAAAGTAAGCTATTTGCAGTGGAATCTCATTCACTCAAACTCTCTTAATTCAAACTAACATGCAAATCCCGTCCCATGTTTCTAGGAAGGAAACTCCCGGTAATTCAAACTTCGCATTATTCAAACAAAGTTTTGGTCCCTCTCAGGTTCAAATTAACGAGATTCCACTGTATCACCATTTTTGACGACGTAAATCACCTATGGAGACCCGAGACTTCAGAAAATTTAAAAGGAAGCAGCAGTCCACACAAAAACTTGATTGTTGCATCTACCTATACTTTTGAGCCTCATCCTATGCCCTATGAATTCTTTATCGATAAAGTTTACAAAACAATCGACAATTCGCACAAGAATGGCCAATGAGCCCTCTCCCTAATACAGTGGAATCTTTGTTAATTGAACTCTCTTAATTTAAACTTGGAGATAATTTCAACTAATTCGCAGGTGTCTCTATGGGAGGAAACTCCCAGGAATTAAACTTTGCTTTATTCAAACATATTTTCGGTCCCCCTCGAGTTTGAATAAACTAGATTCAAATGTAACGGAGCAAAGGCTGCTTTCCTAAAAACAACAAGAAAACCATTTTTGTTGAAAATAGCACAGAAACCGCCTTTTCAAAAACAGCGCAAAAGTTGTTGCCTCAGAAACGGCGCAAAATCCGTTTTCCAGGAAACAGCACAAAAGTCGTTTTACGGCTGCACCAGCCGGGAGACTTACTTCGGCCAGGGCAGCGAGAAAGGCGATGGTCTGCACCGTCTTGCCGAGGCCCATCTCGTCCGCCAGGATGCCGTTGATGCCCTTGTCGTAAAGGCTGTACAGCCAGTTCATGCCCTGCAAGGAACGCACGGGAAACTTGCCAAAGACGTTCAGGGAACGCGCACCGAAAAGGGTAACCCTGAAGATGCCCATACAAGTCGTCCAAGATATGCGCTGCAAAAGAACCAAACGGGCAACACAAAGCAGAGAGCCAACGTCAAATTTCCGTGTTTTTGTGCGCCAAACCGGCAACGTGCCCCAGCCAAGGATTAATTTCGACCACCTAGAAACCTTTTACTACCCGGGCAGTAACAGAAGCTACCATGCAGCCAGAATCCCAGTTACACGGAGCGACGAGCCTCGGTCAGACTGCAAAACGTGCGAGACGCGGAAGGAACTCTTGGGCAAAGTGAACGAAACGCACGAGAAACAGAGAAGGCACAAAAATAGCAAACGTTGCAGAGAGTACTGTATGACAGCCTGGTTACAAAAATTACGTACATATAAAGGAAAATAACTATAATCACCGACAGGTCAGAAGGGAACGAAGATCTACCCGACGTCCCCCCTCCAGCACGAGGTTCCTACCTTCGACGATGCTTAGGCGTCTTGCGAGAGCGTGCATGAGCAGCTAAGGCATGCAGAAAGCTGCAAGCACGTGCTGCAGGTCGGACGTGTAAAGGGGAGATGCCCTGCCGCTTTCACCCAGTCAGTGACCACTGACCATAAGACAAATATCTCACTGTGTAAATAAATCTGACTGTGCGGCAAAGCCAAAAACAAAAGAAACGTTTGCCCGAGCTTGGGTTGTAGGGACCAAGGGGCATCGCAAACTCCTCAGAGGAAAAATGGCATTGAGTGAATCTTCACCTTGAGCTGGTAGGTCTTGAGCTTGCCCACAAACATGAGCGGCTGGGAGAGGTCTTCGGTGGCCAGGCTCGGGTCGGCGGTGATCCGAAAATCTTCGTTCACTGCGTCGCACAGGCGTGCCCGTCGGTTACTTCGTAACAAGTGGTAGTCAAACTACTGCAATTTCTGATGACAATATTAACGACGCTAGGTCTCCGACTTCACTTAATTGCTGGACCACTCTACGTTTCTCGGGCTTACAAACACTGAAGCTAACATCGGCCACAAATTATAAAACCATACTCCCACATAAAAAAAAAAAAATTTTTTTTTGCAGCTACACATTTAGAATGTTTGTTCACGTTAACCTTACGTTCTAATCTGCACCACCACCTCATAGATAACGGAAATATCAACAAACCTCTCTGGCCCTCCTACCGACAAAGCTGCTGCTTCCCACAGAGAAAATAACAGTGCCAAAAGACACAGGGACGGGTAGAAGAGATACTGGTACTCAATTGTCCCTGTGTCTTTCTTCCATAGTTTTATTTTCATTGCAACATACAGGGTGTTCTTGTTTATAGGATTTCGAACTCTTTTTAAAAAAGCCACCAAAGCTACACGAACACAGTCTGCGCAAGTTATACAGCCAAGGGGAAATAATATAGGGGGATAATCATCATGACAAGTAGATTCATGAAATAAAACTTGTTGAGTAACTTTTTAATTAGTGAAGATTAACAAATGGTTTCAATTACAGACCCGCTGAGTGTCATCAAAACGACTAAATCAGGAAATTTTAGGAAGACTTGGAGCACGTGGAAAGCTCGGTGGTGCGCCAGAGTTACCACTCGCGCAACAGGCACAAGGCTGTGGATGCCAAAATGCTCCCGAGTGATTCTTTCGTCTCTTATCATCAGCCGCCAGCTCCGCGCCTGTTGCACGAGTGGCGACTTCCACACACTGTTGTGCTTCCCACACGCTTGGAATCTTTCACAAAATTTTGATCACGCTCAGCCAGTCTTTAGTTGCAACCAAATGTTTGTTCTCACTAATTAAAATCTTTCAGCCTTTCCACTCTGGTGAAGAAGGAAGGCCAGCGAAGCTGTACTATGATGGGACGACCTCAAGCACGACTTCTTGGATGACCTCAAGGACGACGTCAAGGACGACTTCCAGGACGACCTCAGGGACGATGTCTAGGACGACCTCAAAGACGACCTTAGGGACAAAGTCTAGGACGACCTCAAGGACAACCTTAAGGACGACTTCTAGAACGACGTCGAAGACAATGTCTACAACGACCTCTAGGACGACCTCAAGGATGACTCGAGGACAACGTCTACGACGACCTTGAGGACGATTTCAAGGATGACTTCTAGGACAACCTCAAGGACGACGTCTGGGACGACCTCAAGGACGACTTCTAGGACGACTTCTAGGACGACACCTAGAGAAATTCAGCCTTTCCACTCTGGTGAAAACCAGAGTGGAAAGGTAGGAAAGGTTGCCACCATCTATCAGTGAGGCCGGCAAGCCGGTTTTCGCCATTGCTCATTGATGGCGGTAGCTGTCCAGAGTTTTGTGTCTACATTTCTTTGCGGGGGACACGATCCTCGGGAAACTAGCCTTTAACAGCTCTGCAGTAGAAAGTTAAGCTCCTTATGCGACATCGTGATAATTAGCCCCATTATTATGTCCCCCCGGCCGTATAACTCACCTGCACAGACTGCATTAGCTTAGCTTTGACGGAATTTTAAAAACAAACCTGTAAAGCCTAGAAAAAGGCGCCCGGTATAGCGAAAGGTGCCTCGGAAAAAAATTGTACGGCTGATTGCTGGAGAATTGTGCTGCACACGTGAAACGTTCCAGCATCAAGTGACATTAATTTCCACGCTAAATTGAACAGGGAAATTGAACTGGTGTGCAGGACATGCGACAATACTTTTCCCACTAAATTGAGAGGAGAAACTGAATGGCCGTATAGGTCCATCAGGTCACATGATGTCCATTTCACCGCTAAATTTAGCGGGGAAACTGAAGTCATGATGACCTATGCACCTAAATTGAGAGGAGAAACTGAATCGGTGTGTAGGCCTGCGTCGTCCCATGATGCAACAGTGCACACGTTGCATTACGGGACGTCACAGGCCATGGCTTCACGAAATCCAGAGCAAATAGCCAAAGATTGCTTTACGTTAAAAGTCTCGGGACGAATTAGCGTCTATGCTACGGCGAGGTGGATCCAGCTTCACCGGAGGAAGCGCCCTTACGATCGCCCTGCGGCGCTCCTCCTTTCTTGGGGCTCTTCTGGGAAGGCCTCAGCTCCGTGTCAAAGGCATCCGTCTGCATGGAAAAAACTTGCGGCTTGTTTGGCGCTATGCCCCCAGCAAAGAGGAGACGGGAAGAGGGAAAGCACCCCCACCTTGGCTCGGTGTGCCAAGTAGGCGTCTTCGGCGTTCCTCAGCGCTTGAGACTTCATCAGCTCCTTATCTGCATAGACACGGGAGGTTGTCAAGCGGGAGTTCGAGCAACGGAGCGTGTGCAAGGGCAATTCGGCCCGTCCCCCCCTCAAGAGCCCCGACCAACAAATGAATTCAGGGTCCCTCGCCATGGGCTCTTTCTTACTGCTGACGTTTTAATGGCAACCAATAAGAACAAAAAAAATTAAAAAAAAAAACACACTCCATGATTTTTTGTTTACAACTTCTTCCTTGCTCACTTCTTTCACTATTTTCTACCGATGAAGACAGAACAAAATGCCATAGAAGTTTTCTCTAAACTCAGATTTCTTGAAAAGTGCTTTTAAACGCAACCTCTATGTGGCTAAGGTCAATTTTCGAAAGAAAGAGCGAAAAGTACACCTCCACATTCTCTGCAAGATTCAATTCGTAGCGTTTTCGGCTGTGCAGCTAACTACATATTCATGGTTGGAACAAACCACCCGAACCCACTGTCACGATAGCAGGCTCGAAGAAATCTCCCAAAGCCACTATCACTCGTCTCCGTCCGAAATATTGCCGCAAGCGTGGCACGGTTGGTGACAAATGTTACTGCCGCACAAAGGAACCGGGTTCGAACCCCGCTCGGCCGAGATCTTCCTTTTTAACCGGCACTATTCCGAAGAGTTCCAGCCCGTTCTCGGCTCCTGCCGAGAGCTTCAATTCGAAACGTACCGCATGTACAAAGGCAGTGGCAACACGCTGCTTCAAGTCAGTCATCCTTCCGTCACTGAAGCACAATACCTTCTGTCTTAGTCTGTGGGCACAAGTCCACCCCATTAAACAATTATTTTCAGTTTTAAATTTTTCTATCATTCTTCATTTACTAATATGTATCATTATAAATCATGCTCAGGTTTTACTATCTCTTGCACGTTTTCTTAATATGTTAGGTTCTGTTCCGCTAAATGGTCCCCTTCGTAATGTTCCACGTGGGTCTGAAGAGAGAAAATAAATGAAAGAGGTGGAGGTCACAGGACCCCAATTCTATTCTCACGAGTAGATCAGTCACAGCAAAATCGTTGGGCGTCGGCGTCGCATTCACGCACCGTGGGGCAGTAGGGTGCGCGAAGGAAAGCGTTTGGGACAAAACAAACATCTGTTGTGTTCCAAAAGCTTTTTTTTTTTGTTCAGAGTTGTTCTGAACGCTTGTGAAAGCTTGTCTCTCGGCACGAGCCCTTGACATTGACAAAGCTACGACGGTGTTTTGTTGTAGGCTTTTTTTTTCCCCAGACAGCGCGTGCAGAAAGTACTACAAAGCCCCAAGCTTGGAGCCAGTTATCAACGTTGTAGCGTAGCTCACTGGCAACGTCTCCGCTTCGCATGCAGTGGACCCAGGTTGGACGGACGCCCTACGTCGCTAACTACAACATCAAGAGCTACTATTACTAAAGCTACAATGTAAATAACAGACATCATTTTCAGTGGGGGGGAAGAGCCCATAACAGCTATTGCCGTAAACGGTTATCGCAACCTTTTATCTCTATAAGCCACTCCACTGGCCCACGGGCAACGGAATGAGAGGTCCAGGTTTTGATTTTGGGCAAGGGACAGTCTGCCTTTTGCAAGGCTCTAGATTGAGACATCAGCATATAGAAGAATTTTGCTATAAGAAAAAAGAAGAATATTCACAAAAAAAAAAATCTAAAAAAAAGCAACAGGGTTGCGTTTTTGCGGTGCTTCACTGCAAACTCCACCAAAATGTGATAGCATTTCGACACCTTTTTTATGAAGACCATATTCCGCAGCAGAACGAGCCCGCCTTGACACTGTTCTCTCTTTTCAGGCATCTCGTTGGCACAACGAACAGACTTGGCCTTAGTGGGTTGCCACTCCTGCCCGGCGATGTCCTCTCCGGTCTCGCTCATTTCTCTCGCACAGCATTGCAAAGACTTCCAGAGAGTGTACGACTTCAATCATAGGACCCCTTTGAAGCGCGCCTTCTATTGGAAGCTCCGTGTCTTGTGTCCGTACACAACAAAGGACACAAGCGCGAGTGCTCAGCTGCATGAGCCTTCGTGCGACAAAAGTAAAAGCCATGGCGACCCGCCCGCGCTACTTGCACGTTCTGTGGTGTCGGTTGGCTGTTACCGCACTTAATTGTTGCTTTGCACGTGTACCCCCCCCCCCCGGCGCAGTGGCCCAGCTTCGAACTTACGATTTCTGCATCGTGGGTTTGATTCCGTTTGGAACTTCGTTCTCTCTTCTCAGCTTATCCACCCATCAGTTTCCCGAGCACGCGCATTAGTTTCAGGCTACTAATCTGAATATCCCCGGGGTGGCCGCCGAAAAAAATGTGATTGCATTTAAAGGGTGAAAAGGTGGTGTCCACGAACCGTAGTCGTCGTCTGCCTCGGCCTCGAGGAGGGAGCTGGAGCGGGAGCAGGAGGCCGACTCGTCCAGGCTGCCCAGGATCTCCTCCTGTCGGGGGTCCGGGCCCAGGCCGGCCATCTTGCGGCTCATGAAGTGGGCGTACAGCTCCGTCTGGGTGATCAGGAAGTTCAGCTTGCGCTGCTGACGCTTGGCCTGGAAGAGACGGGCAGGCAGACGGAAACGGGTCAACGAGCGTTACAGGATCCAACACAAACCAAAGACGACGAAAACATTATTACAGCGAAGCTGTCATAAGCTAGTTTCCCCAGTTTCGTGTCCGTGGACAAATAAATCTCGACACAACCCTCTGCACAGCTACCGCCATCTATGAGCGACGGCTGCACATAGTACAGCTCCGCTGCTCTTCCTTCTTCACCAGAGTGGAAAGGCTGAAAGTTTTTAGTTTTAGTGTTACTCAGTCTCAGGGTCATTCTATAGTCCGTGTCACTAGTTGCGTGCAGTACAGGCGAAGGCAACGCCAGGCAAGGGGAGAAAGGGCGAGCACAGGTAAGGCTGGAGAGGAGGAGGAGATACCACCTCTCCAATGTTCCTAGTGCTCTCCCCTTCTTCCCTCGCCCTCCATTGCCCTCCTCTCCCGTCCCACCTTCCTAGTGCTTGCCCTTTCTCTTTTCGCCTGCACTGCACACAAAACTAGTGACATAGAGTACAGTCACCAACCGATTTTTTGGACACGTCCGATTATTCGGACGTTTTCGCCGAACCGTCACTCATCCCATAAAGTTAATGTATAACATAGACCGAAATTTCGGACACCGTAAAGCTTATGCAGAGCGCAAGTTCGTCTGCTTCTTCTAGAGAGGTTGGGGTGGTGTCAGAACGTTGGGGTTCTGAACAGTCTTGGGTAGTAACGCGTTACTAGTAACGCGTTACTGTAACTTCGTTACTTTTTTGGTAACTTGTAACTGTAACAAGTTACTTTTTAAAAATGTAACTTGTAACTGTAGTTCTATTACTTTTTTCTGAGGTGACGATGAAAGTAACGACGTTACTTTTGTCGTTACTTTGCTGTGTTTTATGAATAATATATCACTGAACGAGGTGCAATTAAGCCATTCCTTGCACTGTCCAAATCGTCTATTCCGAAATTTCGAGTGTCAAGTTGGCCTTGCACAAAGTTGTGAATACGTTCTTTCTCGCGAGTAACGAGCCGAATATAGCCACGTGTAGATTTTATGAAAAAATATCTAGTTATCTTTACGCACGCGCTTGTACTTCGTGCCTAAACACTTACATCTTAGTGTCTTGAAGCACTACCTACGCTGTCTTTTCTTTTTTCTGTGCAAACGCTTTTTAATCGGGTGAATCAACCGTAAAACAATAATACACGTGAAGGGCTCTGCGCATGTCTCGTATTTTGATTAGCGCCACTACTCCGCACTGCGCATGTTTCGTATTTTGATTTGCGCCACTACTCTGGCGTGGAAACTTTCAAACCCTAACTTGGAGAAGCAACTGCTGCTAAGTTACAATATGAAGTAAAAGGCGTACTTTTTTTAATTTTTTGCAATAAAACGTTGTGAGAAGCGTTTTCTAGTTTTTTCAAATTTTTTTTTTGTGTTATAGAAAAGTAACTGAAAAGTAACGTCGTTACTTTTTAAAAGTAACTGTAACTGTAACGAGTTACTCTTTTGTTGCGGTAACTGTAACGGTAACTTCGCTACTTTTTTCTGAAAGTAACTGTAACTGTAACGAATTACTTTTTAAAAGTAACTTACCCATGACTGGTTCTGAATGAAGAAAAATGGGTAGACCTCAAGGCAGCTTGCTTTGATGTCTACCCACAATCCTTCAATCAGAGACAACCAGAACTCGGCATCTTTACTGACAGCACAGCAACTCCTGTGCAAGAAGCAGACGACTTGCTCTTAGCATTGCTCTACATTTCAGACATAATTTGCACGATTTCCTCAGTTTACAGCCACAAAACAGCCGTCGCGATAGAGCCGCGAGCTTAGTCGCCGCCACTGTGGTTGTTTTGATTTGGCCCTGTAGCCTCGATACCACATCCTAAGCAATAGACAAGCTGGGTTGAGGCTATAGTCAAGTTTCCTGGTTCTGCTATAGCCAACATGGCCGCTGTCTGCCCATTCTCATGGCTCTTGCAGTTCTCGCGGTCCATGTTTTTCGAGTGCAACCGTGAGAAGAGCGGCAGTCTGCCGCTCTCGTGGTCTTGGAGTTCGAAGGTTTTTTGCCGGTTAGGCTTAGTATTGAAACAAGCTTGGTAGACTAAACGTTGTCTACAAATAGTGCCAAATAGACTACTTCCATAAAGCCCTGCATGCAACACGGCGCGCATTGCAGTCTGGGAATTAGTTGGCCAGGGAGAGTGGCATGGTTTCGGTTTCGATCGACACGCCGACAAGAGATTACACACAGAGCGTGAACTATTAACGGCCGTTATCTTACGTTTTCTGGTCCCGAGAGCGTCATTTGTGGTCTCTAAACTAACATAAATGGCCACACCTCGAAGCTTTAGCACAAGCCTGAGACGTATAGCTTGTCTTAACATATGCTTGTTGTATTTTTGTACTTGAGCATTTCTGTTAGCATTTCGAGGTATGTGGACGAGCCAGTGCTGGGAATGTCGACGCTGCGAAGCTCGGGGATCTTGCTTGTTTTGAATCAACAAGCTGTAGCAACCAATAAGTATGCATACATCGAGCTCGCGCCTTCACTTTAGTGTTGTTGATCAGGAAGTATGTTTTGTTTTGTGCGTCCATAGACGAAATGTTACTTTTTGCAATTACTGCTTTCTTAATACGCCTGAGTACATGAGGTAAAACTCGGAGGCATCATTGAAAAGCTCAATTATAACACACTTCTTATCTCTTATATCTGCACTGACCCGCAGCACTGCACGAAGCGAAGTCCCCACCCACTTGCATTTTACTAATTTTCAACATCGCGTATGCACATAACGTTATCCTGCAATCGTATAGGCACCATTCGCACATACAAACCATTTTAAGAAAGCAAAAGTCGAGCACTTGTGTGAAAAATATCGCACCGTTCGCCAGAACTACACCGGACGGGCATGAACCCCTCTGCGGTGCGCCAAATGAACGAAATTATTCAAAGTGCATTTGACGGTTGCTAATGGCCATAATATTTGGTATGTGTTTGCTTTCTTCCTGCCCGAGTATGCCGAGATAATTTTAGACACACCGTTCAGGCACAGATCTTGGGCGTCAGTAAAAGCTCGTCCAAAAAGGCTTAGTGAGGAGTAGGGGACGCTTGTTAGGGCCTCCGTCGTAGCTAGCCGATCTCGGTGTTTGTGAAAACTTAATCTTCTATCAGCATGAAATTTGAGTGGGAGATATATGATGACACGAGGAAGACATGATAGTAACTTTGGTGCAGTAGTGAGGTCGAATTTATTGCGTTTCCTTAAAAGTTCACGTGTCAACGCTGGGCTCAACTTTGATACTCCTGTGAGGATGTGGCTTGCTTTTCGCCCAATGATCAAATTTCAGTTGTAGTTCACTGGTACTAGACGGGGTTATTGAAATTGAACTCAAAGGTAAGGTGACTAAGCCACGTCTTACTACGTTTGCATGCGCATTCATAATATCCGGTGTTTCGGGAAGCAAGGAGAGTGCCCCGGTCTTCGTTTTGTATCGCTCGAGAATGAGTGTATTGTACGTTCGCAAGCAGCGCGTTCGGTCGCGGCGCGATAGCATGAGATGGAGCTGCTCAGTCGAAACCGAAACTGAGTGGCCAACTAGTTCCCAGAGAGCACTGCGTGGTATTTCGCCGCGATGGGGCGCGTCGGTTTTGGAAGAAGTCCACGGTGCCAACTTCAACTTCGCTGTTTGTGCCAACGAAGGCGCCGACAAAGCGCAAGCACCGTGGTAAAACAGATCAACGAATAAGTGAAAAGTGAAGAATATAAAGCGGAAGTTGTACGAGGACTTAAATTTGATATCGAGCAATTTGGTATTTTGGCTGAAATAGACTTTTCAGGCCGCTTGATTATTTGGACAATTTGGGGGTCCCCGCCGAGTACGAAAAATCGGTCGGTGAATGTATCAGGAAAGTTTCGAGGATCACACCAGTCGACGACACGACGCAAGCACGACATCATTGGGTGAAAGTTGAGGACAACAGACGAGGATACAGTAAACACGCCAGTTGGAGATTCGTTCCGGGCACCGCTTTAGACTCCGTTTCGCCTCCTGCCCCGCCGCGACGGATGCTGCAAGCCGTCGGAGCCAATCTAAGGCAGTGCGGAAAGCATGGTCACGCGCTACGTTCTCGAACTGCCTGCCTAGGACGGCTTGCGGCAACTGCAGCAGCCGGATGTAGGGCAAGACGGAGCACGTAACTAGGTCGGGGGGCCCCTCCTACCTCTCTCATCTCGATGTCAATGCGCAGCTGTTCCTGGGCCTCCCGCTCCGCCCTGCGCCGGTGCTCCTTCTCCACCTTCTCGTAGCGCTTCCAGTAGAGCAGCATCTCTCGGGTCAGGCGCCGGGCCCGGCCAGGGGTGTCCCGGGAGGCCTTCTGCGAGGCCAGGGCGTTGCGACGCACCTCCCGCTGGCAGGCCACCGCAAACTGCGGGCAGGAGAGAAAAACGTCATTGTACGAGAAAACCACACTGTGTTAAGTGGTTCTCACCACACGGTTGTACGGCAATTAAAAGCGGTAACTTCATACTGTGGGTGGTGCTCTTAGTTTGGGTGGTACCTAGAGCAGGGTTGTGTAGGGAAACAAATTATGTCGCATCAGTCTCGTTGCGACACCGCACGCGCTACCGTTCGGCCGAATTTTCTGGTTCGCCGAGAGAGGGGAAGCATGCTTTCCTACATTTTCCATTCCCCTCGTTCTGCGCACTCCCTCTAGACCATTTGTATCTGCTCCTCTCTTTCTTGCCCTTTCCAGCCCTCTCCACTGCACACGCTTTCTCACGCCACCTGCTTCTATTCCTCTCATTCCTGCGTGCTGGGTTCCTAGCTCGGTCGGCGGCGCACTCAGCTTCTGTACCGATGACCGGGGTTTTACCTGTGGCACCGGTTGCCACTTTCTTTCAAGATCGTTTGGTGATTACAGACTGATTGACCTACACATTTTGTGCTTACGCGGCTCTTGAGGTTGGTTTCGTAAGCAAGCAACAACTCAAAAGTTGGGAGATAATATAAAATAATTGTGGGTTGATGAACTGCTCGGTCCGAGAGCAAAAAATTAGAAGATGCAAGAGGTAGGGTGGGTTCCACCACTTAGCACAGGCTTGTGCACGGCAAGCTTCGCTGCATTCCACCTGAGAACGCACGGAGAAGCGGCTGATGCAAAGGAGCATCCCAGTTAGCTAAGCGTGCTAGGGAGCCTGGTCTGTGTATCCTATATGTCCTTTATTTTTCAACGGTTCAAAAGTAGCAAACGGGCCCTTAAGAAGACATACGCTCATGCCTGGCATCTTACGATCGTTACTTAGAGGAGAAGTCTAGGTCGTCTCTTCCGGATTCTCAGCCTTTCAACCTTGTTGTTTTCCGAAGTGCACTGACTGCACCTGCAGGCTTGAAGCTCATAAGTCGCAGAAAGCGTTCACAAAAGCAGGCTTGAGGCGAGACAACTGAAAGACATCCTTGTCATTCTTATCTTGACAGCGACTTAAGCATAAACACGCGATGGCAGCTTTTCATTTGCGGATGAAGCAACGTCAAAGCTAGTAATACAGTGAAACATGCCAGTGTGGGATGCCAACTTGGGCAGCAGAAATTCGGCATTCTCCTCTAGCCTATAACAGTAAAGTTCGAGAAAAGGTAGAGGTGGAGTTTACGCTATCGAGATTTCTTGATGTCGCTGAACGTGCCTTTGTCGCGTGCTAACCAAGAACAGTAGGGCCCTATTCGTAATTGAGGTTGTCCTTGCAAGTAACCCGTGCAATTCAAGAAACAAAAGCCGTTTGTCAGAAATGGGCTCAAAGCATCTAATGCTCGTCTTTCCGACGTTTTGCAGACGTATGAGAGGTCAGCCTCACCCTTTTGGCATTGGTAAGCATCTCCTTGTGGGCATTCACCTTCTGCTTCTGCGCCTGCAAAAGAGAGATGGCATCATTGGTGGGCGACTCTAGGGGTGACTATTCGTGACTCCAGCGACCTATAGGGGCGCCACCACCAAACAAACATGGCGGCCGAGTCCAGGTCACGTTGGCTCGGCCGGGCCGCCTGAACGGTAGTAGATTCAATTTAACAGATTTTCCCAATTTTATTATTTATTTGAATTGAGACGGTTAAGTGTAGCCGGTGCACATAAACTTGAAGAACATAGTTTTGTTTTCCCGGTGTCTTGGTCTTTTCATGTCAAACTTTTGTTTCTGAGATTTCGTTCAAAACTGAAACTATGGGCTCTGGAGAGACGGTAATAGACTCTAATCAGTTTTGATCATCTAAGGAAAGCGGCGATGACTACAGAATTGTTCCACCGAGAGTAATTTTCAGCTAACTCGCATGCCTCGACCATGCGACGTATCTGTCCGCGAAATCGAGCTTTTGTGCGTATCCGCATTTTCCAGTCGTCTGCTCGGTCAACAACACAGGCTGCAGGAAAATTACGAAAATTAAGCAAGTGCTTCTTGAGCCAGGGAGCATGTTAACCCGCGAGCACCCCACTAAGCAGCTAATACTCGTATTTCAATTAAGGTTTTAGTAGCAATCGAGAAGTCATTTTGACGAGCGGGTTATGTTTTATATTACGTACCATGTCCCATTAAAGCGATATTAGTATATTTTTCGGGTTGAAATATGAGCTTAGTTGACTAGCTATTGGGTGAACTGCTGAATAAAAGTATATTTGACAGAGAGAGCGCTACTACTTAAACTTAGCCAAATGGCTCTAGCCGGTAGCACGTAGACGACTGCGGACAAACTGAAGAGAGTCTTCATCAAAGATTCACGCAGAACTTCTCTGCATTGAACTTGACTTCAAATCGTGAACGGAGAAAAGGAGTATTTTTTGTGACCGGTCAACCTGAGCAATGTAGGCGTACAGTGCTAATCACACTTGTTTATAACGCACGAGCGTGCAGCTTTCTCTGGGGAGCGCTACACTGGTGGCATTTGAGGAAACTAAGCTAGTTACGTGGCGCAACATAGAACGGCCCGCTCGAGGGGTGTCCTGCCCACTCTACCAGCTGGCGGCGAAGGCGGAAGGCTGCTCTCAAGCTTTTTAAAAACATCATTGCTCGAACAATAAACAAACTAAAGCATGAAGGTGTATCACAAAAAACAAAAAAAATATATCATAAAGCATTTTTATAGCTTATCAAGCTGGTATAAGGCTTGTTACTATGCTGCAAAAAACACAAGTATATCAATTGACCGGATTCAACAGGACTGCGCATAGTATCAAGAGAATCCTACAGGACAAACGCACTGATCGCCGACAATGACACTGCGTTCGGCGCCAGCTGATAGAGTGGGCAGGACACCCCTCAAGTGGGTCGCTCCATGTTTCGCCAAGTGACTAGCTTAGTTTCCGCGAATGCCACCAGTCTAGCGCTCCCCGGAGAAAGCCGCACGCTCGCGCATTATAGACAAGTGTGATTAGCACTGTACATTGCTGCTGGCTTCGACGGGGGTATAATATAAATATTGGAAGCGCAATACATCATAACGCCAAGACAGCTTCTTACTTCGCTAAACGTGACCCCCCCCTTTTGAAATCATTAATCATATGCAGCGAGCAGGTTTTCCTGAATCAAGTAATTGCAAAATCAGCCCAATTCCTTCAGTGTGGTCCAGAGGCTTTTCGGCGAAAAGCAGCCAAGATGAATAGCCAACGCAGTGACCGGCGTGGCTGGCTCAAACTTGGATCTAATCGAACACAACCAAACTCAAGAAAAGCAGCTATCGAACCTTCCCATTCGCTTGACTGCAACATTGGTGTTCCCTCCAGTGAAACACCTCATCTGTCGTCCTCAGTCCACTGCTATACATCCTTATAAAGAAACCCCTTATCAGTTACCAAGTAGTCGTCACTTTGAATGCGATTCGAGACGGACAAGAAATCAAAACGTTTTTCCGTGATTCCTCCCCATCCAAGAAATCGAAAGCACACGACCGTGTGTTGTGGAGCGAACGGGCTTTCAAGCATGTGATGGAAGGAAACAAACTACTGAGGCTTCACCACACTAATGAACACTCAGGCAAACTTAAGAAATTCTCGGACCTTCGTTAAATTACATTGCTCGCCACCGCGCCGACAACACGTGTCCGCGAAAGCCACCGCAAAGACGCGGAGGGGCGCAAAGCGACCAGGTCCGGCTGGCTCCCGGTTTTCCCGCTTGGTGGCGTCCGTTTTGCTGGAGTCGCGAATATCCAACTGCTTCTAACGGTAGTCCGCTTCCTCCTCTACAACAGGTGTAGAAACGGTCATAGAGCTGCTCAAAACAGACCTAACAGATTAAAAATCTTTTGCAATTGATACAAACTAACAAGCAGGAGGACCCACGGCCCCAGAATTCTACCGAAGGTTGATGTCCCGGAAGCATTCCTAACTCAATATGTCCTTCAAAGCAAAATGTATAGCGAAGAAAAATTAATTACACAAATATATATCACCTTACGGTATACACCGAATACATAGTAGCACTTTATATCACAAGATTTTGTTCCTGCAAAAATATTTCCAAAGCCCCCACTTCGCAAAATATCGTGCCCACAAAAACTAAATCATTTACAGCGCATGCCCCATGCTGGAATACAGCGCGACACTGCTAGCGTGAACATGACTTCGGGTTTTTATCACATTCTACCTTGAAACGTACTGACGGGCATCAAGATTTTCCACTTGGGTTCTCACCACTAATAGTTTTAATGACTGACCGATTAAAAACGTTTATTGGCCAAATACGAGGGATAGGGAATAAGGGGAGGCGGTGTCAGTGGTGACGGCGACCTAGACACTGGCACTACATCACTCACTACACACTACATGTGAATGTCCAGGTTTGTTTCAAGGACAGTCTAAGAGACTCTTCGAGACGTTCGTTTGAAAAGGTGGGTGTAGCCACTCCTCCAGCAATGTGATATCTGTGGGTTTGTACTTTCTTCTGATATCTTGGTAGTATGGACAGTCCCATACGTGGACAGTATCCGCCTTGGCAGTTTCGTTTCACTTGGTAAAAGTGCCTGACCCTCGCCCTTTACCCCACCGGGCCCTTTGACCCACCAAGCAACCCGAGCCATAGTGGGGTTGGCATAGGCTTATATGCGAGTGAGGATTACTTGTCCTCTTCTTCAAAGTCGTCCCGTCCCCCCGTCCCCCCGTTCCCCCCCCCCCCCCGGAAGGAGATTCGGATTTGAGGGCAAACACTCCCACAGTCGATGCACGTAGTGTTCACTGATGCAAAGTTTTTCTTCACCGGGGTTCTTCTTCCCCGGGCTCCTGTGCCTGGTTACAAGCATGCCCTGGAACCCAGTCAATGACGGTCTTTGTCCCCTCTAAGAGGAGTCGAGCAGCGAGACTTTTTACTTTCCTCACCTATCGGCAGGGACTGTTGGCTCTTTTGCATTCAATGACTGCCTCCTTAGCATCGGAGAAGATGCTCAGTGGTGGGCAGAACAAATAACAGCTATCGCTTGTGGGAGACAACGAGCCACGCTGAACGTGGATGGACGGCCCCGTGAGCGGCGAGGAAGAAGAGAAAGGGACGCTCGTGGTAGGTGCGCGTGGACAGAGTTCGAGTGGCCGTGACGAACGAAAGAGGCGGTGCTGAACGAGCCCAGACAAGACCCGGACCACAGGGCAACCGTGGCCTTCCACAGCATCGACGGCACAATATGAGTATTTATAAAGTGTTTGTCTATGATGGCGCTCCTTGTGTGACTTCCTCGGAGCGAGTAGAACTCGGCCTGATCAGGAATTGGCAGGCGACCCACACGCTGTAAAAAATATTTTTTTGGGGAAGTTTGGTGTTTTTTCAAGAGACTCAAGGGGCCCTACGCTACAGGGTGCGGCCAAGACAACGCTGTCTGCTGCAATTGCGAATCACTGCAGACGACATTGTGCCGGTTCCTTGGTCCCGCCGTGTAGCGTAAGGCCCCAGAGCACCTTTTTGAACAGACGGAGGCAAACAACGGATGCATCCACCCCGCAAGGGAAGCAAAAGGCACCCACCCTGGAGACCTCCTTTTTGGAGAGCCCGACCCAGAGCCGCCTCCTCCTGAGGTTCATGGAGGCCTCGTGCGCGGCTGCGCTCTTCCGGCGCCCGTGGGGTCGGGATCCCGAAGGGGCGTCCCCGTAGACGCTCTCTGGAGTGTGACGGGCGTCCTCCAGGCTGCCACCCCCTCCCTCCGCCTCGGAGCCCTCCTGCGCAGCGAGGCCGTGCCCGGCATATTAATCCAGCAAAAACGGTCCGGCTCTTGGGAGGCAACCGAAAATGCGCCAAACGTCCAGGAACGAGGTTTCCTCTGTCTGGCGGTTGTTAGCCCCCGTTTTCGTTTCTTTGCGTAACAAGATTGTTTCTTGGCGAGTTGAGCACGTTGATATGAAATACATAAAGAAATACATAAACGGGACGACACAAACGACGCTGTGTCGTCCCTTTTACGTATTTTTTTCGTTACTGCGCAAGATTGTGTCCTCTACCATTTCTCATCCTGTTGAGCAAGATGTACAATGCATTTTATCATATGTACCTTATCTTTATGAAGGTATCCTGCTTTCGTTTCATTTTTCCGTTGAATTTTGACTAAGAAGTGTTTTTCTTTTTACTCCGAATTTTGACGTTCATTTTCGGCTTTTTAAGAACTGCTGTATGCAACTCTGTTGCTTATACTCCATTTCACCTTATGATGAACCCCAGCAGATGCTACGAGTTAACTCAGCAAAACAAGCGCTGCGAACAAAACACGTAATTTTGCACCCATGCATTGCAACTCCCCTTCCAAAGATCACGTGACAGTTGCACGACTTTGGATTGGCTTTAGTGGCTCGTAGAATTCTCCACACTCCATTGTAAGATCAAAAGGAGTATATATTGTGTTTTTCTTTTCTAAAATATAACCATCTGAACATTTCTACTCTGGTTCATCACAATTACCTGCTATTCCATTTTTTTGTGCTCCAACACGAAAAGGTGCTGTGGATACCCAAATAAAACTCCTAACCAGCTTCCAAGGCACAAAGGAGCCATATCCCAAGAGTGGAACGTCACCAGTTGCCCCAAAGCTGTCCCACGAATCCTTTCTCGAGTGAGCCAATCTAGCATCACCAAAGACCTTCAGACCAACAGCTGTCCCTCGCAGGCCCTCTGACACGCTGAAGTGCATGACAACCCCGGCATACCTTGCGCCAAAAACAAATGTCGCCCCTCACGAGCACACAGACTGCCTCACCTGATTGAAAGGGTCGTCGTCGTAACCCGGTTCCAGCTTCACCCGTTTTAATTTAGCTGCAGAGAGAAAAACGCCATAAATGTGAGAGGAAAATAGCAGTTTGATTCGACCACCATGATCGCTTGCAAGAGTAGAACGTCATTCTTTAGGCTAGTCTTTAGTGTCAGTTTTGGGAAGTTCTGGCACTAAGCAGAGGCAGAAGGAATGTCAAAGCCACCGAGCCTTTTTCGTCCAAAATTGACCTATTTCGTTGTGCCAGAGACAATAGTCACTCATACTCGCCAACAAACAGCAGGTATTATCGCAATTAGTTGAGGCTCACAAGTCCCAAGCATTGTGGAACGCACTTTGAGGAATTCAATTCGATTTTGCTAAATATATTTCATGAAGTGCCCACGTATACCGAGAGGCTCCTGCCTGCATCAATTTCAACTATCGCGCACGCAACACCACGCCACCAATGTTGGTTAGTCACCGTTAGAGCCCCGCACAAATAGAAGTTTGACTTTGTATCCACATCCAGAACAGATCCACGAAATTCGGAACCGCATACGGCCCACAAGTCGCGCATTCATTTTACATCATGACATCAAGCGTGAATAAAAAAAGCTTGTACAATAGCTTAAAGCCATTTGCTTGTTTTTGTACAAATAGCTCTTCGAGTTAGAATATGGTGAGTTATTTTATCGTATTCTGTTCTATAGAGTTTATATTATGAGCGATCATCCTTCCAGGGACACTTCGTATCGCTGGAAAGATGATCGCACTTACGAGATCGTCCTGGGAGTCCGCGACACTCTGTCCGTATGATGCACTCAAAGGAAACAATTTTTGTTTTCACTTTGCAATATTTATTTCATGCAGACACGTATGTTCTAAACACAAATATTAACGAAGGACAGACTAATAACATTGCATCATTTAATTTGGGTCAAACAATAAAAAAAGTGTGGGGGGAAAGGTGGTCACTCATTGCAGCGAAGTATCCGTATACGGGGTAAGACACTAGTACACCACTAGGAAACTATCACAGTCTTCATGAATAGCAACATATATTGGTTTCAGTTTTAAACATGAACCAGCAACGGTGTGCTCCGAACCATATACTCAGTGGCAGATTGCCATTTGTTAAGAAAAAAAAAAGAATGTACATACGTGCACGTTTTGTAGGAGCAGAATATTGACAACGATGGACGGATTCAGACTAATTTGCATCTCTTGAATTACAAAGCCTGCTGATAAGGGGTCTGTGCTACAGGAGTGAAATACGGAACTCATACGTCACCCTTGTAGTGGGAGGCTTTTTCTACTTTCTTGTGGCTTGTATGTTTTAGGTTTTCTTTGCCCAAGGAAGGTTTTCCGCTCTTCCTCAGCTACACAAGAACACAGTTTCCGGGGACGACTGATGCCCCTGCCCTTTTCACTTATTTTTTTAGAAACATTATTTCTGGCTACGTGAAATGCTCCAAAGCAATCTTTGGTAGCCACACTTTTTCTTGGCGTAAAGAACGATTTTCTCCCCGATTGGCACCCTTTTTCCTAAGAAAGTAATTTGCGGCAGCAAAACATTCGACAATGCAGTTTATACAATCGCTCAGTTATTCACTTCGCAATCACGCTCATTTAAGGGTTGCCTCGGCAAAAATGCGAGTCCGGACCCACAGATATCCGCGTCTGATCCACATCCGCAGCCCCTGGCATCCGCATCCGATTCATTTTTATACGCATCCGCCAGTTGGCTGCGGATATCTGCGGATGATCCACAGGTAATCCGTACGTATGCAGGGCTCTAGGTGCCATTCTTTGGCCAAGACGAAAAGAAGAGGCAGAGTAGAGTAAACAGCCGGAGCCTCACCTTTCCGACGCTCGGCGGCCTTACGCTCCCTGGATTTCTTCTTGCTGCCCTGCAGCGCCTTCTGCTGGTCCGGATAGGGGTCGTGCTGTGACAGCATGCCCACCCCGTAGTACTGGTACTGCCGCAGCTGGAAAAGGATGCTCCATCAGCTGTTTTGCACGGGAGATCCACGGGAGGAGACAGCAAAGGCGGCATAGCCACAAAAGGGTGACATCGAAGGAGGTGCTACCCTCGCACCCTTTCAATCCGTCGTCTTTTGTCCGAAGCCTGAGAATATCTTGAGCAAAGAACATAAAAAGAGTGCCAGAAGAGAAAAACAGTGGTGCTTGCACAACGAGTGCCACCGTCTTAAAAACTTATTGCAATCTAATCTCGTTACAGTACAAAGCCTCCCATTTGTGTCTCTACCGCAAGATCCTTTGTACTTGACCAGCCTAAAACTGCTGATATCCCCCCCTGCCAACTCTCTTTTGCATACTACAAAGTCAGGCCTGTAGACTTAACTTTTTTTATCTTGGGGGTAGCGGGGCTCAGTACCTGAAGGCCCCCCTCCCCTCGCCGAAAACAAATATGTACTCCGAACAACGCAGTGGGGTGTAAAAAAAAAAAGAAAAAGAAAGGCCCGCCCCCCACCCCTCCCCCAACTTAAGGGGGTGGGGGGCCTGTACAGAGCACATAGACCACCTTCTGAAAAGGACTGCCCGAATGCACCAACAATCCATCCTAACATTCATTCCTCCCAAAAGCACTTGTGGATTGCAACCATCCTCCCACTTCCAAAGCCAAGATCACTGAAGTTAGCATGCCTAAGGCTGTCATTAAAATGTGCTACTTTATCCGGACGCCATGAATCATACAATTTCTGCCCTCGTTGACTCGCCCCCTTCCACGACGTCCACCGAAAAAGGGAGTTAGGGACGGCACAAGGAAAGGCACCAGAGGCGGATGCGTGGCTCACCTCGGGGTCCCCGTTGAGCTCCGCCCTGGCCATCTGGCGCAGCTTGTGGAACCGCAGCCAGTCCTGGAGGTCGTCCTCCGTCGGAGAGTTGTCCTCCTCCGAGGAGGACGTGTCGCTCAGCAGCACATTCTGCACAGCCGCACGCAAACATGCGAGAACGGCTAGAGTCACCAGCAAGCCAGCCACTCACAAATATGCGAGAACAGCTAGAGTCACTAGGAAGCTACCCTAAGAGTACCAGCACCCTTTGCACCCCTTCGCCCATTGCCACCGCGGCGGCGATTCGCCTGTCGCGTGGCACTTTTCTACGCGACAGCGGCTCATGAGCAGTAGATTACGCATTAGGATATCACTGCGGTATCGTCTTGTACTGTTGCAAACGCTTTCGGCAAGCAGAACGGAAAGAACTTCTTGCATATTCCATTCGGCATGTCGACAAAAGCTGGTGACAAGTGGCAACATCGATTCTACACGACGACATGGCTGAACTGTCGTTACTCTAGAGCCTAGTTTATTCAGTGCCTCTGATACCAGTGTGATGCAGTGGCAGCTGTATGTTCTGCCTCACTGGTAGCGAAACCAAACGCTGGCTCGGTACCCAATCCAGCAGAGATCATTGTATGTTCACCTTACTATCCCGAAGTTCCACGTTCAACCAGCTTGACCAAACTCGGTTTCTAAGTCCCGCCGTTCAAAAAGCAACATTGCTACCCACCTTGAGCCATCGTCGACTCTTCTTGACGTTGTCGAAGTTGTACAGCCTCATCTTCTCCGCACGTTTCTCTGCATGGACGACGTCAAAAGGACGGAAAAAGTGAGGTCCAGTACAGAACCCCGCATACTGCACCGTCATAAAATCAATGTCTTAAAAGGTAACTATAGCAGACTTGCATGAAATCCGTTACAAGTAGGGCTGGACGTCGATTAAAACCTTTAACCCGATTAATTGCCACCTTTTAATCGATTAATTATTCGATTAATCGGTCTCTTTCATTTCCATGAATAATATTTAAAAAAGTGGTTGTGCCTCTGTTGAACATGTGACAAACAGCGCCATATAAAATTTGATTTCGAATCAACCTCAATGTGCACTTTATAACAGCTTCAAGACACTCACACTCACAGATTATTACTTCAGCTGCACGAGGCAAAGAAGTTTGTTGATATTCTCCGGCAAGAGCGACCTCCTTTGATTGTTCATATTAGCCTCTGCTGTTCTAAACAGACACTCGAACGGCATTGAAGCGGCCGAGACACGTGTAACCTTCTGCAATTGTTTGGAGTTACAAATTTTGTTCCTAAAGTATGCCATTCATACAGGTGTACTCGTTAAGATCTGCGTGTTGAAAGCGTTGGATTTTTACTTTTATTTATAACGCAAAATTTTACCAATTAACCTGTTAAAAACATTAATCGCAATTAAAGCATTAATCGATTAATCGGTAGGCTAATCGATCAATCGCCCAGCCCTAGTTACAAGTAACGAAAATACTTGTAATCCCTAGCATTTATCAGTAATTTAGTAACGCAAGGATAATCACATATTTGCTAGAGTAATTGTAAAGTAATTCCTCTACATATTTTTGAAACGAATTCGTAGTAATCCCTTCCATTCCCCCCCCTTTTTTTTTAAATTTTGTTAAAGTTGAGCTTAGTCACACTGTAATGCGCATTAACCAGCGCAAAGGAAGGCTTGGCACTCTTCAGTTCCCCAAAGCCTTTTTTGAAAACATCAGGCCCCTGAATCTATTTCTTCAAGCCCTTACAGCAATGTCAAAAAATCTAAATAAGTATTTCTTAAAAAAAGAAAAGAAAAAAGTGGGCAGACAAGTTATATATATTTTTTTAGTACCTTCTTTTTTTTTTTTTTTTTTTTTTTTTTGCGATCGGAGGCATAAAGAGTGCGCGGACAAGAATTAATGTCCTTCTCGGTTATTGTGACTACGACCATTTTCATAATGTCACAACAGGAGAGAGTGCATTGTCTACCCTAAAATCCACTAAAAGAGATGTGATAATATGTCAATGTGTTATTGTCTCCTCGTTCGTTGCTGCACACTTATCTCAGAAAAGAAGATGTATATTTTTTCTGCTTCTTTTCACCTTATTTAGCTCCGTTTCAAAAACTACTTACTTTTCGTAGTCAAACTTCTAGCATTGACCCACATTATTTGTGAATTCTAGTCGGGTTATCTGCATCTCAGTCACCCTTTTTGTGAGTCAGCTTTAACCAAGCACTTCGAAAATGGTAAGTCTTCCTTTTTTTTCTTTCCTGCTTTTACCTTGGAAGGACACATCTAGATTTTTTACAAATAAAACAAAATGGTGGCTGACGTAGGCTTAAGATTTTGGGCTTGAGGGAAGAGTGAAACTTGTGAGTGGGGCCATAGTGACGCTTAGCTCTCTGCCCTTTGCTGCCCATGGCATCAGCGCACGTCTATATGGAGAACACAGGAGTAAAGTGCAGTCGGTCCGTGCTCCGTGTGTTTTTGAACGACATCAAGAAAGGTACACACCACAAACGTGCATTTATATTTTCTTGTTTTAACCGACATTCTAATTAATTGTTCTCAGGAGTGTCCTAATGGTGTTGTTGTTGTTCTTATTACTTATATTTACATATTGAAAACATTTTCTAATTCACCAACAACTCAAGCGAGGCTTGACCTGTTAAGAACCAAAGGTTGAAGAATATTGATACGAACTCTATTTATTATTTACTTATCACCTTACTGTTACCAACTATGTTTTGCTATTGTCTGGCAATATATGCCAGAATAGTATGATGCACATCAATCAATTCTTATTCCAGTTTAAGCTAGTTGTATAACGGCTTCTACAGCTTCGCGATTTCGACAATAGAGAATTTAGTAGATCACTCCGATGACTCCAATAACGGATAACCAATACTTTCCCACCGCCTTTGCGCATGCATCGTATCGTTATTGGGGGTATCGGAGGTATCGGAACATCTACTAAAACTCTTGAATATCAGGCAACGGCTGCAACTATGAAGCTTTGCTCTATTTTTGAGGTAAATAGTACTTCCATTGCTTCGCTGAACAGGCTCAATGCAGAGCATGAAGCATTTGTGAGGCACAATATGGCATTCCCACCCAGTGCCTCAGTTCAAAAGGTGTTCAGCGCAGCAGTCGACATATTGAGTAAGAAATGACGCAAAATGTCCGACGAGACTTTCGAGAGCCAGCTGTTACTCGAAATACTCAATAAGAACAATAAGAACTTGAATAACCCTCTTCCCTTTGTTTCCTACTTCAGAACGATAATGTTGAAAGTAACGCCACCAAAGTAACGGATTACTTCTTGGGGTAACAATCACTTACTTTTATAGGAGGGTAATTGTAATTAATTACAATTTAGCCTCGAATAATTGTAAGTGTAATTCCTTACTATTTCTCAGTAACAAGTACAAGGGTGAGAATGGCACAGAGGCCTTTCGGTAGCCCTGCCTTTGACGCGAGCTCCCTACTTTCGACGGCTCTTCGTCGTCTAACGAACCTCAAGCATACAGGCACAGTCAAAGCACAATGCTAAAGGGGTACCCTAACGTTTTCTTCATAGTCGCGAATTTGCCTCAAAATTTTCTACACCCTCCAACAAACGTAGTTGAAATAGTAACCCAAATATTGGGCCAAAATATTTTTTTTTTTGCCAAGGTAGTTTACAAGTTTGGTCCTCACTGCATTTTTTGAAGTGACAATCTCTACTGGCAACAATAAAGAAGTGACATCAGGCAAAGGCAGGGGTTCACTCTTTGGACTGTAAACTTTGTTCCCAACTGATTAAAAGCTGTTTCATGGCGGCAAATTACCAAATATGTGTCTCCTTGCCCCGATAAACTACTATTTTGCTGCGTAATCGCGAAGAAAAAAAATTTAATTATATGCCGACCTGTACTTGCATGTGGTTTTTGCGGGAACTATAGTGAAAGCGTCACTGGGGGATATGCGGAAGTCAACAAAAACCTGTCCCCCTCCGCTGCTACATTCACAGTCAGCCCTGTGGCAAACCGTCTTTTGTGTCAGATGCTTGCCACGACCTTCGACGATACTAATTCTTTTAAAAGTCGATAATCGCGGAGGAAGTGGCTAGGGTCTCTGAAGAGAGAACCCAAGGAGAAACCACGTGATCCCCCAGAGTATGTCACTCAAAAGGCAATGTGGAAAGTTGAGAGGCCCTTCGACCTTCAGTTTGTTTCATTTTTTTTTAATAAAAACTAGCGCTCGCAGGTATAGGTGACACAGATTAATTTCCGCAGCTAATCAATCCAAGTCCGAAAATCGTTGCACCACCCCTTTAAAGAGAAACTCCGGTCAGTATTTTCTTAATTTGGGATTACAACTGTTTTTAGCTAAAGCAATGCCCCTAGATTACAAGGTTTTTTTTCTTCAATATTGCATGTAGTTTTATACATGCAATGACTCACAGTTTGGTTTCGGGCGTCTACAGTAAAACCGGAACTATCTGCTAGAAGGATGGCAACACTGATCATCAGCCATACAGTTGTGATGCGACGTCACAAGGGTGCTGCAATACGCGGTACAACCAATCAACCATAGCTCCACCACGACATGACATCACAAGGGTGCAGCGCCAGTGTTTTTTACCAAAAGCTAACTCGCTTGGCGTCCGCAAAAGAGCAGCTTGTTGCATCTTTAAAAACTGTATTAGTGGAGTATGCGGCTTCACTTTGACGGAATATTTCGGTCGTGATCATATTTCGTGCCACTAAAGCGATACCAGTCATTTATTTTGGTTTTGTTTTCGACAAGAGTTGCCCTTTAAGGCAGTGAGCAAGTGCTGGAAGCTGAGCATCCCTGCCATTCTTATCTTCTCGGCAACTATGCTCGGTTTCACCACAAGAAAAAAAGATGTTTTGCGCATTGTTCGTGCACAGCGCGAAGCAGTTCTTACAATATTTGGTTGTCTCAAAAAGCGTTTTCTTTGGAATTTGAAATGTATACGTCTCGAAGAGGTAATATATATCTAATCTAAAATGCACCTACCGTAAAATAGCGGGCAAGCGCCCACTCAAAATTTAGAGATAATCGCGAGAGAATGGGGGATGGGCGGTTCCCCGGTCATCGATTTTACTTAGAAATGAACTGTGCGTATTTCCTCACATCTTATAAATTTGTGAATTGTCACTTAATGTGGACTGGGCGGATGTGCGGTATTCTACGGTACATATATTTTAGTTCACCACGTAAAGGGGGAAATAAATAATGTTCTACGACGAGCCAAACTTTTTCTACCACGGTTCTTGAGGTGAAAACGAGTATAGATTCTTGCAACAAATATCTATGGAGTTTCGACGTGACCACAGCTCTCGTGCATTTGCGCGGCTCTTTTGGTTCCACCGCACAGATTCGACACACGCCCGGCGGCACGAAAAGCTAAGAAACCTCGGCTGCATCTCGGAAGACCGAGACACTTGTAAAGTCGACTGGGAACTTGCCACGACGTTAGTTACTCGTTTAACAGTTGACGACAACGTCCAAAGCAGCAAGTTTACGAGCTACCGCCTTGAGCTGCTGCGTGAACGCACGCAATTAAGCAAAACGTCGAGTCCCTGTGTTTTCCCAGAGCCCCGATTTGAAGGAAACCAAGGGAGAAAAATTCCCCATTGCTTGCCCACTTCTCCCTACCTTCCCTGGTACGACAACATGTTCACTTACCGTGCTCGGACTGTCCGCCGCCGTTGAGCGTCTCTCCGTCTTCGTCGATGTCCGACAAGCTCTCCGCTTCCGTGTCCTCACCCTCGCTGAAATAGCGAATGTAAGAACAATGTCATGCACGGTTCTCACTCCGGCGTACAAATAGACGTAGAATCGTGTCTCAATAACAGGAACCCTGTAATATGGATGCCCTATATACAAACACAATTTTAGAGGACCAATTGTGTAAATACGTGTTTTTTTTCTTATCATTATGAATAACTGACATTAGGGATGATTTTCAAAGGGAGAAGAGGTGTCTATATTAAATCACTGTACTACATTAGAAGAGCTTCTCGGCAACGACCGAAACATCACACTAAGGCCAAATAGAAGCAAAACAAACACCCAGCCATGTGATAATTTGCACTTCCGAAACATTTAATTGCTTAGCAGCTAAAATCCCTCGGTGAGCTCTCATTGCAATGGCTGTACTGGTGCACCACAAAATAAACTGAGCAGATTTAGGTACTCCCAAACCTATCTGCTTGACTGCACGGTAAAGTATTGCAAATAGTCATCTGTCGCCTAGCTATGTCCATGCACTAACCTACAAAACGGCGTGCTCTAAGCGGCGGTCAGTGGCCCATGGATGCAAAGCAAGCACGAAACTACATTCTCCGTACAAGAGCTATTGAGGACACAAACCAACTCATTGTTTATAAACTGGCACACTTCCCCACAGTGGCTGTGGGTACTTTCGTGTGCACATAATGCAAAACGTTGCTTATAAAATACATCTTTATTTTTTTTTTACTTGCAGATAGTTACAGAATGTACAGACCTTAGCCATACATTCTGGCTCGAATAAGGGAACAGGAGCCCCAATCTATTTTGCGCTGCAAGTCAAAGTGGGCCAGCATTCTTTGTTTGCAGAGTAGGTTAGGCGCCACTTTATGTAGAAAACCCTTGCGTAGATAAGCATGTGTTTCACTTCTGGCCGGTCATAAGAGGCCAGCTGTCCAGTGCTGCTGTGTACAAAAATATTAAACGTGTTTAAATGGCCGACATCAGCCAAGCAGACAGCTCGACTGGCTCGATGTTCCAGTTCAAGTGAATGCTACGAAATGCGGCACTCTCGCAACATTTGGTGGCTTTATAGTTTGTTATAATTTGGCTCCAGCCAAAAGTCTTAGCTTAGTCTCACAGTGGACCCGCTGTTGTGGTATTGCCGACAAGGCTTGACCATGAGAAAATTGGCGACTCCCTCACCGGGGGGAAGAGGCAGGGGGTTGATGAGGTTTTTAGGTTTTTTGCCCAATCCCCCAAAACTCATCCTGGTGATATCCGACACCACCTGGCGATGGTTGCAAGTTGCAAAGGGAAGTAAACTGGCTTAGAAAGGCCAAGGGGAGCAGTCATACTTTTGGTTTTTAGTTTCCAGGCTAGGTGGCACAAGCTACCGCCCATTATAAAGGGTACAGTTGTTAGCATCCATCAAGCCATTGTTTCTGGGTGGCATTAGGCTAGCATAGATTCTGCAAAGCTTCGAGAAAAGTGTGAAAATAAAAAATATATATGTAGAGAGAGGAAAGACAAAGAGCCATCTTTCCTACGCTTTGACTCGTGTCAGCATTATCAGCGTCGCCCCCTTTCCCGTCAAAATAGCGACGACACAGCGCCGCCGAACAGTAGCCACCACGCCACCATTGCACAGAACAGTTGGAAGTGGAGCGCGGTGTGACCGAGAAAAAGAAAGAGGTGTGGCAGGGATCTATGCTCACTTGACGGGGTTGGAGAAGTAGTTGTGGATGAAGCCGATGAAGTTGTCCAGCTTGACGGCCCGCTCAAGCCGCTGCAGGTGCAGGGGCTGGGCCAGAGCCGGCCTCCCCTCCTCCGTCCCCATCGAGGTCGAGGGCTCCCCCTCCGCTCCGCCCCTACTGGCCATGGCTCCTGTGGCAAGGGAAAGAGAGCACACTTACCACGGCGCCTCAAACCACTCTTCGACTGGCGTGTCTGGCATCCCGCGCTGCCCCCGCATTGAAGGTCGACCCACAGCGGCAACAAATTATGCGTTGCAGGAGCTGGAGTGACAGGCCATCGGTCGTCGTAACCCTGGCCGTTGGTCGTAAGCGTTCTGGCAGAACAGACGATTCATGGAGGTAGGAAGCTTCTGGAGGCGACATGATGCCACCGGAGGGGAAGCCAGAAGTGTGGAGGGTCATGCGCCCCCAACGATGACCAAAACCAAGTGACGCCATTGGACGAAAAGGAGAGCGAACTTGGGTGCCAACAGCTGTTTTGGTCGTCCCCAGGGCCCCGGCCCCGAGGGAGACTGGGTTTGGTCGTCGGTGGGGGTGTGTGACTCCACACCTCTGGCTTCACCACTGGTGGCGTCGTCTCGCATCTGTGAGATGATCAAATACAAGTGTCGCCGTCGTCACAGTGCCTCGGCTGCTGGCTGCCGAAGCTTGATCCGTAGCTTGTAGTGCTGGACGGCGGCCAATGGCAGAACAGATGTCTGCTGTGGCCACCTCTTCCGGTAATTGAGGGACCACAAATGTGGACGCGGTAATTGTGCCAGTCGGAGACATGTATTTTGGATGCCATACGGTTGCTCGCGGGAGCCACCACATGCGCAAGGGAAAGCGGGGAAACTCTTTGAGCCACGCTCGCGGACGGTCAAAGTGCCATACAAGGGAAACAAATATCTGTGGTTTGCTAAACGAGATGTATTAGACAACGATCTAGGTGGCACCAAATGAAATTTTGGCCGGAGATGTGTATGGAACCATTCCTGACAGTCAAGACCTAAACGAGTAGTTTGGAATTGAAATGGAATTTCAGCGTCGTACGTCACTCAATGAGGGACAGTGATGAGAAGTGGATGAGGATTCATATCGAACCCACGAGGATCTCGATTTTAAATCCACGCAGAAACAAACCTCCTGGGACGTGGGCACCTCAGACGGAATTCAAATCAACCAACTAGCGACCCCTGGTTAAACAAATCCCATCAGCACCAGGAATGCAAACTTGGACTAAGCAAGCAGCAACAAGCTCTAAATGGTGACACTATTGGCATAAGTACCATACTGGCCAAGAGAATGTGTGTTGTTCTGGAATTTCCAGACTTCGCAGCTTGAGTCCACTTTTTTGAGACAAACACAGTCTCCACCTTGGCACCGACCACAAGCCCCGATGGCTCACAAACAGACAGAATGTAACTTCCTAAAAAAAAAAAGAATTCATGCTTATACTTAAACAAAAATAAAAAATTGGCAGGCTTTTAGATTGCAGGTGACCCCTTGTGGAATACAAATGAGCTTGTTGCTCATTCACGTCACATCCCCAGCAAGGCTGGCAAAACTGCCACTACACTCTCAACGAGGTATACATTACTGTTAGTTACGCAGTAAAGTGGCAACAACGAATGTAAGCAATACTACGAGACGGAACCGATGCCCACTTCGGTTACCTGCGGCGCTAATCGAGTAATCGAAACGGATTTTTTTTTTTTTTTTTTTTTTTGCAATCGACCATGCACAACTCGTCCCATTTTTTTCGATAAGCATCGGACCCCCCAACCGCGAGCTACCGGCAAGGGAAACCCAGCATAAACCAATTGATCCCCTATTGACCCGTCTCGATAGAGTAACAAAGAAAACTACTGTCAACTCCCAAAAAAATATCGATAGAGTAAGAGCCGAGCAAACCGAGAGGTCACGACTTCATGAACATGTAGAACCGCACATCCAGTTCCCCATTCATTCCCCAAACCACCGAAACCAAAATACTCGCGCACGACACCTGAACCGAGTTACACGAAGCACGAACCTGGAATTTGAACGTGGGGTTTGAGAGCGCACAGGTAGTTTTTGCTGCATTCGAATCGAGCAAGGACTTTCACCGTGCCGGTACCTCGGAGCCTTCGAGACTCGGGTGGTGAATAGTGGTCGGTTTTCCAAGGGGGGAAGGGGTGGTTGACCCGGCACCTCGAACATAAACACCGATCGGGTCGCGGAGGGCCTTCAGAAAGCTCGCAACGCTCGGTCGCCCAAGTCGTACGCAAGGCTTAGGCGTGCAATGCAACGCAGGCTCGCAAGCTGAGCCGAGCGCCAGAGCGGCTATGTGCTTTCGGCGTCGCCCGCGGTCCGAAGTCGACGGGGCGATTCGCCTGGTCGAGGGGGCTTTTTGGGAGATGGGAATCGACTTACTCGGTCCGCGACGTCGAGTGCCGACGCAAGTGTGCCATGGAAGCGAAGCGCCGACCTTCTACACAGAACAAAATGGCGATGGAACGGGACTGATTCGCAGATGCGGTGCAAAAAGGGTCTCATGACACCCCTCGCCTTCATTTCGCAGGAGCCGCGGCGGCACGCCATATCCATTCTAGCCTCGAACCCCCAACGGCCGCTGCCGCCAAACTTTCTAGGCGGAAGTTTACAACCAACCTAGAATTTCATCGCAATAAAAAGCTTAATTCTAATATTAATATTATAATTTCATTTTAGTTTAAGCAAGTTTGTATTAAACGTCAGTGAGGTTGAGAGTTTCTAAGCTTCAGGTTTGGCGCGTTCGATTGTCTTACCCCAATCGCTAAACTTGCTTCATGAGGTCATAACTCTCCAACAAATAATATTTCCCAAACTTATTAAACATTTAAAGCAATTATGGAAACTCAATAATAATTTATAATAGTTTACTTAAAATTTTAAGCTCAATGTAATTTTTATAGTAAGATTAGAAGCATCTTTATATGAAGAGTTAGTACTCTTTTCACTCTCACTTGGCTCAGCTGGCCGAATAATCAAACATAAAGAGTAGGCGAAAGTAGTGTCGAGTTTCGTCCCTTGCGCTGCCTTTGAGAACCCCGTACTGCCCGTACTTTCCACTTTGCTTGCTTGCACGAAGCACATTTCTTTTTGGTCATTCGAGTCGTCAGCCTGATGTGGTGTTGCTGCGTATTCCGTAGAGACTCGGTATTGGCGGTTTCTAAGAATTAAGTCGGGTGAGAGTGATTTTTCTATTTTGGGCATTAACCCCCAATGTCTTACAGAACCTGTGCTGGTTGTTATACTTTACAAATTACGTCGAAAACATGTTAAATTTGACTTCTACGGTGCACGTGAAGTTCCGGTGTAGGCTTAGCGTTAGCACAAAAGGACTGTCTGGCGTTCAATTTGTTTTTGCTCACGCTCAAATTTTATTGCTTTAAATTTGATCGTTCTTATACATTCTTACTTTCTGCATACTACTTAGAAAATGTAGGTATCGTTGTTATGAAGTTGGCAAATTTGAGTTTTCTGATTTTCAGTGTGCACGGCGTGGTCGTATGCCCTACGTTTGACCTTTTTCCTGGTTCGATTTCGCAATTTTTAATTTCTGGAGAGAATTTTTTCTGATGACTTATCTTTCGGGACCAATGCAAGAATGCGGAAAACTGGTGCCAACGTACTGACGAAACATTCTCTCGAACAACCCCCCCCCCCCTTTTTTTTTTTTTTAACGCACGGTTTTGATGATCATTTTGCTTTTGGTCCGTTTCAAGGATGACTTCACGTGTCTACGTCGGTCGTCTGAACTATGACGTCAGAGAACGGGATTTGGAAAGGTTCTTCAAAGGATTCGGCCGGATCCGCGAGATATCCATCAAGAACGGCTTTGGATTCGTGGTGAGTGATTCTGGATTTGCAGTTGCTTCCGGGGTAACTGTTCCAGCGTAAAATTGCTGCCATGGAATGGAACAGTTGAAACTAGCTTGCACTCGCAGTCTAGCCGGTAGACAATATTAGCGAAGAGATGCTCAATCAATCCTGCTGTCGTTTGCTTGCTTTCAAATAGGCCCAAGTTGGGTCATCCTTTTAGGAGGCGCATTGGGGGACGACTGTCTATCACTGAGGCACGTGTAACCACCATGGTTAAAAGCGCTAAAAGTATCACCAACTAGCCCAAAAGCCTAATTGCAGTATGAGTATGAGCATTCTGATCAGTCTTGTAGAGAGTTTGTTTCATTTTTCTGATGGCTTCTGCAGTTTACGCTGGAACTCCTCCCTGGTGATGATGTGGGGAACCATAGTGATGCTCTATCTTTCGGGTCCAACATTTGCTGCAGGACAACAATCCAACTGAATGATTGCAGACTCGGCAATTACATGCATCCTGCCCGCCCGGTCCTGACCGCTTTTCTTGTTTCTAACTGTTGCAGGAGTTTGACGACCCCAGGGATGCAGATGATGCAGTGTACGAGTTGAACGGAAAGGACCTGATGGGTGACAGGTATGTCTGTGCGTTTCAGCCACTAGGTATTGCCAGAGTCCTTCAATACTTTACTAGTCACGACCTGGAGGGTCATTTTAGTTTGGCCGCCCAACCCCTGGTGGGCTGTGCCAAAGCAGTTGTCAAGAACAATTTTGTTCCGCTTGTATTTGATTGTTGTGTGAAAGCACTGGTCTTTCTTCATTGATTTTTAACGTGAGGACTGACAAATTAGCCTTTCCATTTGGTTTCGAAGAAGTCTGCTTTCACTGGCAAAAGAGAGCTAGGCAATTGCGTACTGGTTGAGTGCCTTTACCAGATGGTCCTAGTTGCGGCTTTGAATTTTGTCAGTGAGGGAGGTATTGATAGCTTCTTGGTTTTGGTTTCTTTTAGGAATAAAAACAATTTTGGTGCTAGTTGCAGACACATTAACAAGAAATGCTCTCCGTCCGATCACAGTGTTTTCACGATTGTACCGCGCACTTTGCTTCGCCAAAATCGATGCCTAAATAAATGGGGTTACAATCAAAATGGAACCGCGAAGACAAATTCAATACTCTGTACAGTGTGGCTAGCCCCATCGCCATCGTTACCGGTCGTTTACATTTGCCTTTTTGGTATCCATATCACACATACTCTCTCGTGTCAGCAGTTTTAAAATGGAAAGAGAAGAAACTCGACTAGCTAGCATTATTTAAACAAAAGGCCATAACTAGCAGGAAAATAAAACGGAGCAGCACTGCGTTGTCTTGCAATCCCAGCGACCCGACAAGCTTGCAAAGTTGTTTGGAAGACGACCTTCCCAGAGGCAACGGTCGCTCACTCATACAAGCGCGAGAAACACGGCACCTAAAATGCCTTAGTCGAAAGCTTGGATTGCTTTTGTGGACAGCAAAGAATCATTGTCGAACTCCGACAGCGATGACTTATGCGCGGCATTTATTTTTGTATTGGCGTGCGTTTCATAATATCTGTTCTACGAGGTATGTGTTCGTGTTCAGCCTTCCTTGTTTCTTTTATCTGTGCGGTACACCTGTCGTAAGGTTGTTTTCAGAATATTTGAGCGCTAAATACGCCTGCACGTTACAATCTTGCAAACACTACCTGCTATCTCGATTTGTAGGTGACCCATTCAAAAGGGGTTTGGGGTTTCCGCACATTTTCGGTTAGCCAGACTCCCAGCGGTGCAGGTTAGATTGTCGGCTCCCCACCCCCCTTGTCAATGCTGGTGTTGTGTATGACCTTGTACCAAGCTCTCCCATAGCATTAAGGGGATGCTGAACCAAACATTTCGTTGTCTACAATGAATGGCACACAACCTTTCCACAAGCCAGCAGGTGCCGGTGTGCGGTAGCGCACACAAATAAATAGATGTTATTAGTCCTTCATTGGCACATAAGATGACAGTAAAGTGTGGGCTCGAAAGAAAAGGAGAATAAAGACAAGCTTTTCATCTCCACATCTGGTGTAAAAGGGAGGCGATTAATTGGTTTAATAAGCACGTAGCTGTTGCTTCTGGAGATGAAGTTTGTCTTCATTCTTCTTTGGCCCGAAGCCCGTACATCTCGCTGTCATCTTAGGCACAAATGGGAGACTACGACTTCAATTTTGTGGCGTGTGCTCGCACACACCAACCGCTGGCTCGTAGAAAGAATGCGCCACTTATGAAAACCAAATTGTTTAGTTCAGCCCTGTAAGGTAAAGTTTCGTGTCCAGTGGCGTATTGAAGGACTCTGGTGTTTCTCTTGTAGCAAGCAGGCAATAAAAATGTAGGTGTCGTGGAATTGAGACTGCTTTGGACAACGATTTTTCCCTAGATCCTCGTGCTGCATTATGTATTGCTGGGGCAGGGTTCTGCACTAAACATCCTAAAAAAACATTACACATTAATTTATTAAAATATGTATCGAGGGTCAATTACCTCCAACTTTCGCCAGACAGCATCGGTGGACGAGAGGCCCTTCTCGTTTGTTGACTCCCTCTGCTGTCTGTGATAATTCAGAATTCTTAGTAGAGGAATCAGACACGGCAGGAGTAACGTTTTGTTTAAGACCATAAATGGTCCGTCGCAGTGCCCCTTTGACACTGAGGAAATATTGTGCGTCTAGCAGGCCTATGGCACCTCTCGAGAGTCTGTGATGACCAATCTTTCGGGTCCAACATCTCGCTGCGGACACCTGTGCCAACGTACTGACCGACTCTTGGGAGATGCCATTCTTTCCACTTTCCGGTGTCGTTTCCGTGGCGTTCCTGACTGGGCTTTTGGATGCTTCCTCGCAGGGTGTCCGTGGAGCTGGCACGTGGCATCCGCCGGGGCGCCGACTACTACCGCTCGCGCAGCACTGCGCCGTCTCCACCGAGGCGCAGGTCGGCTCCGGCCCCGTACTGAACCCATGCTATGCCTGCCTCTTATTGGTTGCCGGGGGTGCAGTGCCTGGAACATGTCCCATTCCACTCGTTGAAGGCGGTCACACCTTCGGCGCGACTTTCGGCGTCTGCCAGATTTGCGTCTGGCAGCGATGTAAAACTTCTACGATGTTGTTGGGCAACATTCGAAGGGGCCCGTTTTTTGTTGTTTTTTTTAAACTCTGCAGATATATTGGCAGACATGTCCCAGGCACCGTACCGGGGGCAGGTAGTGCCTGTCTCTGGGCAAACGCGGTGGCAGCGTTTGCTGACCGGGGCTTCGGCTTCTTCTCAGTAGGTATGGGCCCCCAACCCGGACGGAGTACCAGCTTACAGTGGAGAACCTGAGCAGCCGTGTCAGTTGGCAGGTGAGGAGACCGTTCAGGGCCGGGGGGTTTGTGGTACGGGCCGGAACGGGCCTTCTGTCGAGCTACCCGAGCACCGAGGACGACGCCAAGAGCGGGCATGCTCTCGGAACCTAATGAAACGCTGATGGTGCATTGTGGCCTTTGATACGTGCTGCGCAACGCGATGGCAACTGGGAACCGACGTACCTGCGGAGTCGAAAGGGTTACAGAGGGTGTGTGTGTGTGACTGCACGCAGTCTCTCTGTCCCTTCCACCCCATAGTTTTTCTTTTTCGGTTCTTATTTGCTTTTTGATCGTGCAGCGCGTGTCGATTTCCTCGTGCTTGACTTGACTGCGATGAATGTTTCAAGGAGATGTTCAGAGTGAGGTTTTGACAAATGGCACGCAATGTGTTATTTGTGCGACGTCTTTGCTTGGGTTACAGTCGCAAACACCAGCATGCGTGGCGTCTGCGACTACGCTTGCGGCGAGCTCCTTGGTGCTTGCGTAATTTGTCAGGAGGTCTATTGGCGGTCCGGCGAGTGTATTTCGGCCTGGGGGGAGGGTTCTTGAACTCGTTCCTCCTTGAGAAGGCGTTTTAAAGTTCTCTTGCTGCGTAATGCTTGCGTCGACTGGCGGTTCTTTAGAGGCTTCTGCCTTGGGGGCAGTCTTTATTGGCAGCTCTGGGTGGTTGAATCTTTGACTGCAAAGCACGTCTGGTCTTGTTGGCTGGCCCAACTGCAGAGGAGCTTCGGTGAAGACACCGCTGTGGCGTTTAAGTCTTAAGCTTCGTGTTAGCTTTCCTTAAAGGCCGACTTACGAAACCATTTTCCGCAGGGTAGGAAAGTGCTCCCCAGCGACCTTCGCTCCCTCCCCTCTCGCACTCCTTCCTCCTCCTCCCCTGAAAAAGGCGGGTCCGGAAGCTAGTCTCCGTGGAAAGAAGGGGTTTCCTCCTTTCTGGGTGGCAAGGAGGAAACCTCTTCTCCCACGGAAAATGGTTTTGTAGGTCGGCCTTTAAGGCGATTTCCACTGGTCGTTTTGGAGCACGCCGGGATTAGTAGACCAGATCCGAGACGAGCACTTAATCCGAATGGAGTCGCTCCACCTCCGAATCCCGAGTAGAGTGTGACCATTAACGAGTGAAGTTGAGAGATGCATGTTTATGTGTGTAGCCTTGCTCACCATAGGAGCGATCTGAGCAATGTCAATGTATGTATCAAGCAGCAGTAAAATGGCCAGCACTTTGCAACCGGCCATTACGAATTCTTCAAAGGCGAGATGCCGAGCGAGGAAGGAAGTCGTGTGCGCCCTGAGGGCTGGCTTCCAGTCGAATCCGCAGGAATCTGTGGAGCGACTTTTCTCCATTCCGGCTCCGGTTCGCACTCTAAAATAATTTATCCTGGACGCTCTATCGACCAGTGGCATTCGCCATTAGGCGTCCCTAATCGTTTTGTTTACTCGCAGTTCAGATTGACAAATCTTCAGTTCTGAGGTTTGCCATAGGCAGACCAAATTCCATCCCGAACGGATTGCCGGTTTTAGTCAGTTGGTAGTTGGTGGGGGGACTTAACGCATTAGGCGTCCAAAGGGTGCTACGAGGGGAGTGCCATGTGCGGGGCGTTCGTGGCCGGCGGTGCAGGGGTTTTGGGCAGCGTGTGGAGTGTGCAGGGGCGATACGTGGCCGGGGGAGTAACCGGGCGTGTGTGTGTCTCTGTTTTGCTGCCCAGAGGGGCGGGCCTCTGGCGCGAGAGCCCCCTCCTCCTTGCCCCCCGAGGGTGGCCCTCCTCCTCCCGCCGAGTGGCATGCCGTCCCGGCGTCGCTTTGTGCCCCAAGCCCACGGATGGTTTGCGATGGTGTCTAGCCTTGCCTAGAGAGGTCCCTCCTGTCGATGACCACCTCCCGGTGATGGATGGATGCATTGGCCTGGTGACCAGGATTCCGTAGTAGGGGTGCGCTGGACCGCCCTGGGTTACGGGCTTCTTCCCGGTTGTCTGAGGGGGTGGCCCAGGGGCGGAGCCAGGTAAATAGACGCCGTCCGCCGACTCTCGGCCGGGCCCACGGTCTGGGCGGAGGCCGCTGGGCCAAGGGGGGAGGCCAGTGTTCGTCTGCGAGGGGGATTCCCTGGGAGGGTGGGCTTTGGCTGGGGTTTTGTAGCTTTCCCCGAATCCAGGCGTGTATCCTTTTGCGGAGTCTGGGCCCGGAACTGGGGTACGGGGTGCTGCTCTTGGACGGTTTAGCCTTGGGGCCATTTTGTTGGAAGGTGCATGTGTGTCTTACGGCGTTTCCCTTCCCTATGTTCTTTGTCTTGTACCCATGAAGGATCTGAAGGATTACATGCGGCAGGCTGGAGAAGTGACTTATGCAGATGCCCACAAGCTGAGGCGCAATGAAGGGTGGGTGTCCTTTCTGTTCCGAGCAGTGACTGTGGGCTTCCTTCTGGTTTTCTGACTTTGTTCGCTTTTGTTTTTAGGGTGGTTGAGTTTGCCACCTACTCCGACATGAAGAATGCCCTGGACAAGTTGGACAACACAGATTTGAGCGGCCGCCGTATCCGTCTAGTTGAGGAGAAGAGACTGCGAAGGAGGTGAGCGTAACGGCCTTGTGGGAGTTTGTCTTCCAGGCTCCTGAGACTGATTTCGTTACTCCTCTGCCTTGCAGCCGTTCGAGGTCAAGATCTAGGTCCAGGTCTCGATCCAGGTCGTCCCGCTCAAGGTCGAGGTCACGGTCCGCGAGGCGCAGTCGCCGCAGTCGTTCCCACTCCAGGTCTCGCTCCCGCAGCCCCGTAAAGCGACGCTCGAGATCACGGTCCCGCACCCCCGTAAAGCGACGCTCGAGATCGCGGTCTCGCACGCCCGTCAAGCGGCGTTCGAGGTCCAGGTCTCGTACCCCGGTGAAGCGACGCTCAAGATCGCGCTCGCGCACCCCAGCGAAGAAGAGGAGCCGGACCAAGTCTCGTTCCCGAACTCCCGTGAAGCGTAGGAGTACCTCCAGGTCACGCACCCCTTCCAAGCGGCGCAGCAAGTCAAGGTCGCGTAGCCCTCTGCCGAAGCGCAGGGCTTCCAGCCGGTCTGCGAGCCGGTCTAGATCCAGATCGAAGTCGAGAAGTCAAAGCAAGTCGCCGGAGACCAACAACCGGCACCGGTCGGCTTCAAGGTCCAAGTCTAGGTCGGGCTCACCTCCAAAGAAGAACGAGGACAATTCCAGCGACAGTTAGTTCCGTTCGTCTTGGCACTGTTGCTTGCCCACAATTCACTCACTCATCCTCGCCTCTCGGTGATCGTTGTATATAAACCTTCCATTGTCTGTCGTCCTCAATAAATATTGCTGTATGCTTGCCCATGTCTGTCCCGTGCCTTCTCAATTTTTTTTATGTATAAGAGAGGGGGCAGTTTACATGCTACCTTGAAGGAGTTTCTAAAGGGTGATGAGGGAATTCAATTGAAATTAACAGTTCCATTTGTATTCGTAAATTTTGCGTGTATGTTGAGGCCGAATGAAAGGGGGACAATGAAACGGGTCATTGTTCGCCGTCTTGCTGCTATATAATAAATTGGAGACGAGTGCAGTTAGGTACATACTATCCGGTACACCCGAAATGACAAAAGTTCCATGTTATTTTTCAGCGCAGAGAAAATTCAAGCGCGTTTTCTCAGGAATACACAGGGGGTCTGGAAATGTAGCCTGCATGCTGTCTCCTTCAATTTGCAACCGGAAGTCCGTAGACACTAGCGCTGCTAGCGCCAGGTAATCTAGTAAGGCCCTGCATTGCATAGAGATCTTGTGATCATACATACTAACTCTAGAGGAAAAGGTCCGCCATTTTCCCATACATTCTGGCTGCCGCAAGCGGCGGAGCATGCAGGCAGACCCTCGGGGTCCCAAACACGGTTACATCATCAGAGCAGAGAGGTACAATCACTTCTTGAAGATGACACTAACGTCATTATTTACACGGACGCAGCCAAGGAGGACAAATGCACAGCTATGGCTCATTATTGCGCAAACGACCAGAGGAGAGTCGCCGCCTCCCTGGGCATTACCACCAGCGTCAAGGAGGCTGAACTTCAAGCCATCAAGACGGCGGTCGAAAGTGCAGAACAAGAAAAACATAAAAGCAACATTTATGTCTTTACGGACTCTAAAGAAGCCGTACGAGAATTGAACAAACATGATAGCCGCAGCAAAACGGTTAAAAGCATTAAGGCTACGGCCCGACAGCTTCGAGCTGAAGGCCGTACCATCAAGATACGATGGATCCCCGGACATCAAGGCATCCACGGAAACGACGAGGCACATGCAGCCGCACGGGAGCAGCTACAGGCAGTCCCACCCGGCCAAGGCTCAGTGCACCCCGTCGTAGATGAAGACATCGAAGACGACGTCGACCCGTCGGAAATCAAAGCACAAGAACGGCTAGAAAGAAGACAAAGACTCGCCGATCTACGCAGGCCAGACGAACACCCCCTTCCATCGACATCTTACAGTCGGTGGGAGCGTGTATGCCTACGAAGGTTGCGTACAGGAACCGCCATGACACCGGCTTTGAAGTATAAATTCCGGAAAAGCAACAACGGGGAAGATTCCGAAACTGACATGTGCGATCACTGTCAAATATTGGCAGACATCAAACACATCATCTGGGATTGTCCCAAAAGTGACATCAAGCGGAAACTAGCTTTGAATGCTCTACCGCCACAAGAAAGACCATCCTGCCTAAAGGAATGGGTTCTTCCAGACGGCACCCCCGAGCACAGAAAAGCAATTTTGGACTCGCTGATAGAGTTCATCAAGTCCGCCGGACTTGATATTTACATTTAAACCCAATCCCTCCTTCCCCTCCCCCTGTAGCCAATGACGAGTTTCAAGGGCAACAGGTACCCCACCTGAAAATAAAACATTTTCTCACTCATCAGAGCAGTTTCGTGAACTTCAAGAATCCACGAACTTACCGGAGGAAAGATATTCGCGTTCCTTTCGAAGTTTTCTTTTTGCATAGCGCGCAGATGTACGGCCTCGCGTTAACGCTAAACTAAACTAGGAGCTATATAGTGCTCTAAACTAAACCATATACCCGGCTTCGCCGGTGGGGCGCGGGTGGGCGCGGTTGAGGAATACGAAACTGCGCAACCACCAGATTTCCGAGATTTCGACAGAAGGGAAGTTAATGCAGCGTAATGACTTTATTGCTTTTCATAAGCGTTAGAATAGCTCAGAATTTAGTTTACAACGTTAAATTATGACTGTTTATATTGCTGAGAGTTTTCACTCTTCGCGTTTACCATGGCAACGTTGCTTTCTTTCTCTCGTGTTCTGTCGCTCTCTTTTGCGATTGTTCACTCGGGACCCCGGGTGTCGGCGCACGGGATTTGCCACTCCTCCTCACCCACCTTTATTCCCCTGCTGCATTGAGCCTGTCGATGCAAAACGCATCTGTATTCAACCCAACGAGGTAGAGGAACTCGTTGATTCAACCATAAAAACAAATTATATATATATATATATATAGTTTTATTTTATTGTTAGCAGTGGGGGTCTCCCGCTTCCCCCCCTCGGGCCCATTTTTTTTTTTTTTTTTTTTTTTCATTGTTTGGCATTTTTGTGGTTGTCAAGGAAAAAAGAACTTGTACACGCAGTACAGGAGTACTGGCAGTACAGGAGTACTGGCAGTACAGTGTAGCTGCACCACGCTCGTGGTGCAGCTACACTGTAGTACATACAGCGTACACGTTCGGCCCAAAACAAGTAGAAAAACAAATGGCTGCAGTTTAGATGTTCGGACCAATCAGATGTCCGCACGTTGGTTACGTCATCGAAACGACCGGCATCCTTAGCAGTTTTCCGCCCCACCCCCATCCCGCATCATCAGTCTGTTTGTGTACTGCGGTTGGGGAAGTTGGAACGTGAGACGTGCCCCTATGTAGAGAGAAGACTTTGGAATCCACAAACTAAACACATTCAGGTAAGCGAACGGTCATACCCTGCATCTAGAGGAACACGGAGTCTGGACGCTGGCTTCGCGCAGTGATGCCGGAAACGACCGTGGTGCTATTCCAAAATAGGCTTAGCGTGGTTGCCGACTTCCTCGAACGCTATCAAAAGCGGCCATCTGTATTTTTAGTCGTTCGATTCAGCTCGCTGCGGTTTTTCATATCTGGATTACGTTTCTAAACCGCAGTTCTCCGAGTTTTTTTGTTTTTTTTACGGCAGCTTGTTTAAGGGGGCGGGCCTGTCAACAGCAGTTCTTAACAAAGGTATTTATTATGTAGCGTTGTCGGGGAAAGAAATGTTTGTTTTGTTTCCTCGAGTCGTGTGCTACGGAGCAGCCATTTTTAACGCTCTCGACGAATGCACGAGGCTCGGGTTTCTGGCGAACTAGTCGCCGAAAGACTGCCCTTTCTGGGTTTTTATTTGTTTTTCCATTTTGTGCCCAGGTATGCGCGATTGCTTATCAGCTTCAAAATGCAAGAACGAAAAAAAAAAAAAAAGGAGAAAGGCTTGCTGTCGCAAGACCAGTCTGGGCGCTGCAACTGCATAATTTCGAAGAAAAAAAAAAAAAAAAAAAAGAAAGGCGCTTTACATTTTGGTTGTCGCCTTCATCGCAACCGTTTTCAGATGTCACAGCTGTTACTTTTACAGGAGTGTAATTAAAGTGTGATGAAATCGTGTTTGCAAAGTAAGATAACTGCACACACACACAAAAAAAATAATAATAACTAAAGAATTCAAACGTGGCGTTTTTCTTTGGTCGCAGACGGTGCAACATGACAACTCGGGTGTTTATTGGTCACCTCAGCTGTCAAGTACGGGAAAAGGACCTGGACAAATTCTTCAAAGGATATGGGCGGGTCGGAGACATTCACCTGAAGAATGGGTTTGGTTTTGTGGTGAGTTTCCGTGCGGCCAATGATTGGACAGAAAGACATTCTTTCTGCTAGAGGTATGCTTAAGAATAATGAGCTTGTTACGAATATTAGGGAGTATTCACCGACGTAGCACAGAGCATAGAGCATAAAAGATGGATTGCGAAGTGCATTGCCATCTTGTGTCCAGGAATTCGACGATCATCGCGACGCAGACGATGCCATATCCGACTTGAACGGCAAAGAACTGCTCGGAGAACGGTGAGCCAATCTACCGTTTCCTTGGTCGGCTTTTTGGAGAGAATGTCTTCGTCGTTAGAGCTAGGAGACTACAACTGTGCGGACAAAATGTGTGCAGAGTGTCAGTGGAGTTGGCCTACGGAAGCAGACGTGGACCTGGGGGAAGAATCGTGCCTCCGCGTCCCGACTGGAGATCGCCTCCGCCTCGAAGGCCATTCGCTCCACGAGACACGTGAGTGCCCTCTGCATCCGATTGGCACACCGGTGCAGACGGCCGGGGCTCTTTTTGAGGTCGGTTAGCATCGCAGCAGACGCTACGAGCCATCCCTGTGCACCTGGTGAATCGCTACCACAGCATTGGATTCACTTCTACGACTCCTATAATCGCTTGCAGCTTGAGAAATTCGGGATCATGGCGAGCAGAGGGCTCGCAAAGCCCTCTGTTCGCCATAATTGGCAGTTACCTCCTCGTGTGGAAGGAGCGTGTTCTCAGTCTCTTAACCTGCAATCAACTGCAGCGTCGTTGCACTCTGTCGTAAGGTTAAACAAAAGGGAGGAATGCCCTTCACAGCAAACTTAATTTTACGAGGTTTACGGTACAAAACACGGGTTGGCAACACAGAAATCTCTGCTATATGGTGTTGTGTGGGTGCTAATTCTGATGTATCACTGAAGTCAGTGCCAGCTTATCGTTGTGCTGTGTGAAAAGGGCCCTTTAAAAGCACACACATTACATAATAGAAACATTTAACGAGCGTAGGGCAACTCTTATCAACAGTGTTGGAATTCTTTTGTTGTCTTGCAGTCGTTTCGGACCTCCTCAGAGGACCGAATACCAACTGATCGTCGAGAACCTAAGCAGCCATGTCAGCTGGCAGGTAATCGACGCTGGACCACGTTTTTCAAACTATCTCATTCTTCTTTCATGTTGGAACCATCATGCTAAAATCATTCTCAAGAAATAGAAAAAAAAATTGATGGGGGAATTGCCTGATTGTCAATAGTATCATCCACATTGGGGAGTTTTAGTAGATTGTATTCAAAGGCCCGCTACCAGTATGGGCGCGCGCTACAAAGCATGCACCGAAATGGCAGCGCGAGCTCCCGCCACAGATGCGGGGCCTGAAAACACTATCTACTGAAACTCTCTATTGTGGTAACGTATAGTAAAGCTTGATACTTTTTCCTGTAAGTACAAGTTTGCAGGCTCAAGAGTGGAACCCCTGCCCCATGTTTGTGAGATTACACTTGGATTAAACTTTATACCACTGTGCTTCTAAAATAGAGCACAAAAAAATTATTAAAAAAATATGGCCATTTGTTGCAGCTTTGGATGTGCACAGCTCTGTACCTCTCTCTACCCGTTGGTTTCTACGCGTAACATCTGTTGCCAATGTTTCCTTCTAACCCAGATAGCGGATGCTTTTGGAGGTCGGTGAACAGACGGGATCGTCAGCAACGTTGGCCGTGCAGTTCCGTCGCATAGAACAGCTTATCAGACATTGAGTGCCGAGATTATTATTGGGGTACATTCGAAAGCGTCCGCTCGCTAGGTGCAAGTGTCAAGAATGCATGTCTGCCAGGTTTCCTGTATTACCCGGGACACTCCCTAACTCTGTAGTTCATGCGATTGACAGAAAAATCTTCCGGAAAATGAAAATTACCCCCCCCCCCCCTTCCCTTAGACGAGAGTTTTGCCGTCGCAACAGATGGCTGCATTAATAGCGAGGCCCGGCTGTATGTCGCTGGCCTGGACAGTGCAGTATATATGTGATGAAGTTGTCTTCATGCACATTTGTTGTCACTTTTTCTTTTAAACACATGGTGTCTCCGAACTTCGCAGGTAGGGGAATGAAATAGAGGGCAGAAAGGTACAACCTCTCCGTAACAAAGGTCTCAGCGTAGCGAATTAATGGTGTGGCCATTCGAGGCAAAGAGTTGGGATGCCTAGCGTGTGAGGGCAGTGAAGGAACCATCGAAAGCTGCAACGAGGTTGCCCGTCTGTGCCGTGCCCTGCTTGACCGATAGATTGCACGGGGTTCCACTCCGGAGTCTGGTGACGGCGTTCCCCCGCAATCTCTGACGTGTCACTGTTGCTCTGTTGTTGTGACTGTTGTCTCCGTAGTTGGCTGGTCTCTCCCCCCTCCCCCGAGAGCTAGGAGGGTGTCCCCTGGCGGCCGGCCAAAGGGCTCTAGGCGCCACCCGCCGTCGGTCTCCCGGCGGCCACCGCTAGAGCGGTGTGCCGCCCCCACAGGAAGGAAAGAAGGAAGGAAGGAAAGCGCTCCCTAGGAGTAGCCCTACTACTACTACTACTACTACTACTACTCGGAGGAGGAGGAGGAGGAAAGGGTGTACTACTCGGCGACGTCTGCGGCGCCCCGCTCTGGTGGTCTCTCTGTGGGGCGGTCTCGCTTGCTCTGGTCTCTATGCAAAAATCTGAGTGGGTTCTCTCTCGCTGGGTTCTGGAGGAAGGTGTCGCAAAAACCCCCCCACAACCCGGACACAGGTAAATGCACCCAACGCTGGCACCGGCGCTAAGTGCTCCTCTTGATGGTCCTTCTCTGTCGCGTCTCGCGGGGAGGTATCGGCGAGGACGTCCAGGCGAGGGCGGGCTTGTGCCTTTGTTTGTGAGTGGCCATGTCTCCCGTGCTGGCTTTTTGCAGCAGAACTTGAGAAAGTGCTTCTTGGAAGCTTGGGGTGGATGTCCATGCTTCAGCACGACGCTTGGCATCTTTGAGCCCGAGTTTCTCGGAGACATGCTTGCACCAGCAGTCACTATCGGGCATGAATGAAACATGAACGGCGCAGTGTATGGCCTTCTAGAGGCACCTAGTAACTGACCCCCTCTCCACTGTGATCGATTCTAGCAGGGAGGAGAATGGAAATCAAGTGGATTCTTTCCTTCAAAAATAATCTTGTTTTTATTTACTTTTTATATATCATTTGTTGCAGTCCGGTTTGTTTGTTTTGCGCTAACATCGTAGTTTCGTCAAGCAAGAAATATTTATATCAAGCTGAAGACTAGCAGAAAGTTTTCTGAGCAAATCAGAGCATCGAGCTTTCTTTGTAACTTGCGCTTCAATTCTAAGTTTGGGTAAAGTCCAGCTGTACATTAAATTTACAGTAATTCAGATTGTTATCACTGATTGGACGTGTTATTCAATCAATCTGCCATGTTCAGAAATACCGGTGGTGATAAAGGATCACAATTTTATATCTATAGTGATTTAAATAAATCTAAAATTAAATCTAATAAATCTGATTTAATAAAATAGTTTTTTTTTTTCTAGGTGCTTTTAGGCATTGACAGCACACCCTACACTGTTCACGTGTCATTGGTGCTCAATAAGACCTTTTCCAAGTTCTTTTGACTGGCTTCGACTGTACCTTCACGATCTCAGTGGACTCATTGTTACGCTCCCTTACTGCAAGCCCTCGGCTGCTCACAAACATTGGCCGCTCCCAAGTAGCCAAACTCTTCAAACCATGCGGCCCGCTATGTCTAGGATTTTTATTGTGCATGTTGCGGCCCGAATGTGGATGGATAACTTGCAGAGTCTTAATATGTTGAAGGGTGAGTGACAGCTCCTATTTGATGAGGAAGTTAATGGCTTTGAGGGTATATCTCCGTCCAGCACATAAAGCCCCCAAAGTTTGACATGTTACATGTCAGGTCTAGAAGAAAGGTGTTGCGCCAGCCTTATTGCGGCGGACCTTCGGCGGCCGGCATAATCACAATAATGTACTGGTTGAACGATAAGTTGGAATATGCTCATGTACATGGAAGCTCTAGTTGCCTAATTTCTTTGTGATGTTTGCCTATCAGTTGGCGCGTGGGCTCTCCCGAACAGAATGAGCCTTTCTGGGGCGTTTGCGGGGGTGCCAAAGATCTCTGGGTAGAAGAGGCCGCTTTGCTCACGGCCGTCCTCCCTTCTCCCTCTCCCCTCTTGTGTGCCCTTGTAGGACCTGAAGGATTACATGAGACAGGCGGGGGAAGTGACCTATGCAGATGCCCACAAGATCAGACCTAACGAAGGGTGAGTAACATTTCGGCGCCGCTTCAATTTGACCAGTGCACCTTGGTGGGGTTGTTGGCCGGGCGGTAGGGAGACAATAATTGGGGAATCTTTCGTGTCGGGCCGTTGCAAGGCGATGCTTTTTTCTTTCTTTCTTTTTTTTTTTTTTTTTTTGTGTTAATGTGCTTCTTAGTGTTTTGTGTGCGAGCTTCAAAGCAAGGTCTTTGCGTTTTTCACTAGAGCTTCCTTTGCTCGTGTCTGTTCTGTTGTGCGTGCAGAGTGGTGGAGTTCGCCAACTACTCGGACATGAAGAATGCCATCAGCAAGCTCGATAATACTGACCTGAGCGGACGCCGCATTCGCCTCTACGAGGAGAAGAAGCGGTCCTCCAAGCGCAGGTACGTCTTCGTTGCAGTCGCCGCTTGCCAGTGGCGAATTCTGTTCTGGAACATTCCAAGGCTTCTGTCTCCTAGTGCGATCTCGTGGGGCAATCTAGAGAAAATGTGTCGCTTTTGTTGTTTAGATGCGTTGTCCAAGAGTCGGTTTAGGACACCATAGGCACGGGTGTCTGCAGTCGACACTACGATTCTGTGGCGCACGTTATATGTGGGTTAGCCACAGTCAGCTAAACCGAATGCACGTGGAAAAAGAAAAACTGGATTGTGGCATGTTCACCGCAACCGGTGTTGGCAAACGCACGAAAGCGACAAACATCTCGACGAGGCAAGTTTGGCGCCTCCCGATTGGCTGCGGTCGAACTTGAAGGTGAAACGGTGTGGCGCTGTACTGGTTCGCCGAACCTTGCCCGTGTTGCCGACGTTTCTAATCGCGCTTTGCCACTTTTCACAGCGACCATTCCAGGTCAAGATCGAGGTCAAGGTCGCGGAGGTCTTCCTCCACGGACCGCTCCCGGAGCCGCTCCCGATCCCGCTCGAGGTCGCGCTCCGTGTCCAAGACACCCGTGCGCCGCCACAGCCGCTCGGAGAGTCCGGACAGGCGCTCCAAGTCGACGAGCAAGAGCCCCTCCGCCCACCGGAACAAGTCGCCCACTTCCAAGGGCAGCAAGTCCGACGACGACTAGGTGCGCAAGACGCAGTTGTCGGATCTCTGTGTTTGTATCCGATCTGACAGAGTCGGATCTCGTTTTTTTTTTCTTTCGCCGACGGTAGGATGTGCGCCGTATTACGACGGAACTCGCAGGATCACGTCGGAAGTGCAGTGTTGCTCTTCTTTTTTTTTTTAAGTTTGGTTTGTGAAACCTGGTGTTGCATTTGTCTTCTCCAATAAAACGAACCTGGATTAGTGCAATTGGACCTTACTCAAATACCATTGAATCAGCATAAACATGTTTTATTTTGGGCGTTTGGAGAATTGGATATCGTAGACTCCGTTATTTTAGTTGCCCCCCCTTTTTTTTTTTTTTTTTGCCACTTGTTTAGGTGAGCCGATCATAGCCCATCTAAATTTGGATGACAATTTTGTTCAGAACATACGGGATTGCAACGTTTCCCTTAGCGTATAAACTGGTTGTATGTAACTGCAACCATTAGTGTGCCGTTTTGTGACAGGCAATTCATTGTGTGTATGTAACCTTTGCGAACTGTGTGAAATAAAAATTTTCAGGACTTTCACGGGCATCTTTTTTTTTTTTTTGTGGAAATGTTCAAAGGGATGGACAGCTGGTGAACTTGTCATTGTAATGACCCGACGTGGCAAGTTTTCGGTTTTATGGTACGTGACAAACTGACTATGGGCGTTGGCACGAATCTCTGGACGTACATCCAAAATGCTGGGGTTCGAACCTGCAAACTGGGTAAGTAATTTCAAATTTTGAAATGTTCATGGCATAATTAGGAATTATTGAGGTGCTAGTGATCTCGGCTGCACTAATGTGGCACTTTCTATGGAGTTTTGTGGCAAGTAATAGAATTCTTGGGCCACAAGCGTTTCAAATAACTGCGCATAAAGGTTTGTGGCAATAGACCTGTTCGCAATGTGCTGTGCTGTGCTGTGCTGTCCGTGGCACCGAAAGGAATGTTGGGAACTACCTGTACTAGTCTGAAGAAAATGAGTAGCAGACGACGGGCAACGTATGGATGAACAGCTGGGGCTACATTGGGGAGTTTTCGTAGATTGTTTCCGCTGTCCCGCAACGGCTCTGCGCAACCTGCTACGATACTACCGGTGCGCAGGCGCAGCTGCAGCTTTTTCGTTGCCGAAAGGGAAACGGGATCTACGAAAACTCCCTATTGATGCTGCGGTGGTATGGGATGTCTCCTAAGCAGTGGCCTTACTGCTTTGACAAAATTCAAAAATGCGTTCAGCAGCCAGTTTTTGCTATGATTGGTGTTGTCGTAGCACTTTGCTGCCATAAAGCGCAGCGGAAAGAAACAAAATCGGGTTTCTATTTTTGTGCTCTTCTACCCTGGTGAGTGTTTGGAATGGACCTTTTTCCAGTAAGGAGCGCCTCATGACGGTTTCGCCGCCTACTACAAATGGAGGGCAACCATACTCGCCTTCTCCCATAGGAACAGATTAGTGTCGCAAGAAAACAGTGCCCCCCAAGAATGGCGAAAGTCGGTCAAGGTCAAGGGAAAAGGGTGTGCGCGTGCGCAGACGCTTACTGGAAAAAGGTCTATTTGGATGCACAAAATTCACCTTATCCAGCCACCTCCGGGTAAAATCTTAGCACTATACATTGAGAAACCAATTTGTGCAGTCCCGGCAAAGAGTGAACAAGCCATTTGACAGGTGCGGTAGAAGACTTCATTGGTCTTTGTTGTGCCTCTTTTTTTCCTGGAGCCTTTTTGGATCAGCTAATTATATCCAAGATGTGAAAAATCTTACGGAAAAAATTAGAGCCCTTCTACTTCACGTGGAGATGGAGGACCAGCAAAGCTGTTATTTTACGACGTCTAGAATGATGCTTAGAGGACGACCTCGAGGAAGACTTCTAGGACGACCTTGAGGACGACGTCTTGGACAACCCTGAGGACGACGCCTAAGACAACCTCGAAGACGATGCCTAGAGATGATAACAAGGGATCAGGACCTCACTATCTAATAATGCTCCCTCTTTATTTATTCATACTTGCCACAACCAATAGAAAGTTTTCTGTCAACATCCGTGGACACATTTTTTCCCAGATCCTAGCGCATAGCAGCTTTGCTGTAATATAGTTGCAAGTATAAACCATTCCATTTAGCGCACTCTCCACGCATCCGGGATGTTCAGCAGGTTCGGTGGGATGACGAGAAAGGGCACGCGCCCGATTCCGCTTGCAGACGACAAACCGGGATGTTGCCGCTCTCCATCTTTGGGCTGTACCGGCGGGCTGTACCGAAAATTGAACTCTCGCTCATGGCTGCCGTTGTGAAGTGGTTCGCGTTCTTAGTTTACTTATAGCCTCTCCAAAATCAGCCTATAGCATTCTCTTGTTTTATTTCAGGGTCAATTAGCGTATCTTTCTTCCGTTACTTCATTAGCAGTGGAGTCAGCCGGCAGTACTAACCTCAACCACTGCGTCTATTGCTGTTTTTATTTATTACTCCAGACTTCCACTCATTGTCGCTAAAGGCCTACAGCAGTACAAACTTTGTATAGTAAAAAAGCTACAGCAACCGGATTTACTTTTCGCCGGAGGACCAACCACTCTGATGCAATTTTCCCATTTCTGTTTTTGTTATTTGCACAGAGGTAACAGCGCAATTAGACCCTGTTAGTCTTTTTATTGAGCATAGCATTACATGGTAACTTGCATATTAAAGTCCGCACATCAGTGCTTGATATTTCACAAAATGACGCAATTTTAAACAGTTTGAACGTCAGCCTAATGTTAGGTACAGCCCATTCGGTGAAGCAGACAACACATGGGGTGAGTGGGGGAGGGCATTTATTCTCTCTCCACTTTTTCTAGTGGAACGGTCTATAGAGGGACCAAGTTTTTTTCGGATGTCCAGATATGGTTCCTACACTGATATATACATAGCATCAAGAGTGCTGCTGCATTATTTCTTTATGAATACTACTAATCATCATAGGAGGATTTTAATAGGGTGGTTAAAAATGCAGGATGGTTTACCACAGTAAAATATAGATTTTGTTATACCATTGTCACATATACAGAATAAGACATTAGTTGTTTTTTTTCTACTTGTCATCGTGGCAACTGTTTTATCTATAGTATATATTTGCCACTCCTTACGCTAAGAATAGATTTTGTTTGTAGCGGTTTGGAGCCTTACATGGTCCAAAAGGTTTCTTATTTCCTAATAAAGTATGCAGTCGGCGGCAAAGAGTTTTATTTCTACGTTAATGTCTTATTATGTCATTAATATATGGGAGAAAAACAATCGGGAGAAAGCATAGTGTCCTGGTGGACACCGGATCATGCAGCTTTATTTGCCAAATGCCTACTGTTAATTGAGCTAACAACTTGTCCGTCGCTTAGGGTTCTAGTTAATTTAAAAAGTTTAGTACGAGAAACTCGGTCGGAGGCTTTCAATAAATCCAAAATTACGACGTCCACCCGCCTCCTACAATTGATTCTGGAAGAAAAATTGTGTACAGTTTCAATGAGAAGTTGGCTGCATTGTATGCATACAGTATCTAAATCTCGTGTGCATTGCAAGCGTATTGTGTGTATATAGGATTGCCACCTTTCCTTGAATTACGAGAGATTGAACTGGTAAAAAGCAAATTGAGCAGTGCTGCGTACATTTTCAGTACGGTCGCGGCAAAGTCATTGGTTGTGTTCATGCACTGTGGGGTGTGCGAACAAAATCGTTCAGAACAAACCATAGTCGCGTACAACCAGTGCGAGGGGAAAAAGGGCACACACAAGAAAAGCCATTGTGGAAAGGAGGTCGCCCCTCTACTTCAGCATTCCTGGTTTCCACCCTGTTACATGAAAATAAATGATTAGTTCGCTGGCGGTCCACCAGAAGGCGATGGGGCCGCGAACGGGTTTCCTGTGTCCCGGGAGAGGGGGCTCGCTTCTCTGACTTGGTAAAGTCCCTCTCTTGGAAGAAACGGGCGTCCCTTCTCAAGACTCATGGAGGTGAGGCCGAGTGCCGACGAGGAGAGCGATAGGCCGAGAGCTCCACAGGGAACTCGGTGAGTTAGGCTTCCTGCCCGGCCACGAGAACTCTAGCACAACGGCTGCGTTGTGCTAGCCATCAGGCCAGCCACGCGGTTGGTCGAGTTGCCGGACCACGGCCGCGCCAGCAGACTATGGAAAATGTCATTCTGTCGTCCTGCGTCCTTTTACGCGATCACGCAAAGAAGTAGTCGCAACAACCCTTTTCCCTCCCACACTGTTGCGTCCGGCTATAGACATCAGTTTTGTTCCCAACACCTTTTTTTCTTTCTTTGTTCCAGAGCACGGGAAAGTGCTTCTCCCGGCACGAGCTCTTGGCATTGACAGTGCTACAACGGCATCTTGTTATACTTTTTTTTTCTTCCAGACAGCATGTGCAGTGGGCATCGGATACAGCGGCGTAGATTTTCCATTTTCCCGGGGGGGGGGGGGGGGGGGGGGGGTGGGGCAGGCTGAGAAGTTCTCCCGGGGGCGGGGTGCTTTTTTGCGGACTTTTTTTACACCGGCGGTTATCTGTATATTTTAGAAAGTACATTTTACAGCGTATGTATATCGCCATGTGTCCGTCGCTGTGTGCATTATTTTGTTTACATGCCACTTCTAGAAGCTCGTTACATGGCACCTAAACAGCGTCTCGGTAAGGATCGTGGCCCGGGGGGGGGGGGCTCTGCCCCCCCTCGAATCTCACCAGGGGGGACACAAGCCCCGATGCCCCCCCCGTATAGTTTACGCCTATGATCGGGTACAACAAAAACCTAAAGTCTAGAGCGAGTTGTTCACGCCGTGGCGTAACTCGGTTGCTTCCGCTTCACACGGAGCAGATCTAGTTTCAATTCCCACGGGCAGCAGGCAATCTCTTTCGAGGATTTAGCAACATCGACAATGAATGCCCTACAACGCCTACTACAATGTCAACAACGAGCATCATTTCCAGTGGTGGGGAGGACCCATGACACCTGTCGCTGTAAAAGGCTCAGTGTTGACAGTCTTAGTTGATACGCAGATTCAATATATTTTGACACGAGCTTCCTCAAAGTGAAATCAATTAACATAGATGTGCGAGTACACATTCAGAATGCTGAACTCAATAACACACATAAATACATACCATTCAGTCAAAATGAAAGCACCAAAAACAAAACAAATCGCGCACCTCTACTATGGCTGCGAATTAAATGACGCTTCGAGTAAAAATGTCTCCAATACACCAAGCGTGATGCTTGGCGTGCAGCTATCGAGCTTGACTCTATTTCCAAAAATTACTGGTTCTGGAGGATACGGTAATTACCCGTAACACGGTGGAGACCACGAGCATGGGCACGAGCCTCTGGCTTGAAAGCTCACTCATAGATACTCGTGAATTTGTGCAACGTGAGCACGCTTTCGTATCTCTCGAATCATGAATTACCAAAGGACCGTCTCCAATTGGATTCAAAGTGACGTCTTGCTCGCCATTCTCCGATCTCCTTCGGTTAATGTGACCACCTTCCTCCTACCGAAATGCGGGACACGCGGTGGGGGGGGGGGGGGGGGGTAGAGTGAATTTATTAACACGCACACTATAAACCGAGACCCTGTTAACACATTTAATATCCTGTGCTGTTTTTACACCTGCTAATTGTATTGCAGCAATTAAGCTCAAATAATTTTCACTCCCAGTGATAAATTTTTATGCCAAATGTGTTATTACATGTTTCGAAGTTGAAACCATAAAAAATCGATTGTAGCAGAGCTCAATGCAACAAAGGGAAATAAAAAAACAGTAATTTTTTTTTTCTGGTTATTGTTTCCTGTTAACGCTTACATTTATCAACAAGATCCTACATACATTTTAACATTGATTTTTTTTTTCAACCGTTGCGAGTTGCAGGCTTGTTGCCTTCTGTGGCTCTCAATGTAAAAACCCTAGTTTTTACATTGACACAGTGATTTGAATTTAATGACACAGTGATTCGAATATAATTACACAATTTTATATTTAAACCTTTTGCGAGCCGTTCTTCTTACAATATTTTGCCACCAAGTGGAGAGGCATAACGGAGCATCCGCATTGGTTCTCCTGCAAGAACGACGGTCGCTTCCCGCAATGCTTGGATAGAAAATGGCGTACCACTGTGATTCACCCGACTACCAGCGACGTCCGCGCTTCCCAGTGTCCCGTTGTTCGAGAGTACCAGGAGTTGCAGAGTGAATGTTACGACAGTATGAAATGCGGGACATTTTGAAGATTTGGGAATTTTTTGCGGGACGCGGGACACGAGCCCTCAATGCGGGACAGTCCCGCGAGTCGCGGGACGGGTGGTCACCCTACCTTTGGTGAATCTCAGACTCTCTACGTGGTACACTGAATTTGCCCAAATTTGTATAAAAATGACACCTTTGGAGCTAAATACTGTAAAACCCTTATTGTTCTCAAGCCCTCAATCTTTTGCGAATTTCACAAATTGAAGAATTTGTGTAATTCAAAGGAGCTGTGCAACGATTTTAACGTTGAGAGAATTGGCATTTTCTACTTTTGATATTGTTTATCTTGTCACAAAAGTACAGAAAACACACCTCCTTCCTTCGAAATGTTCCAATTCCGCCGCGTAATCGTGAGGCAGAAATTAGAATATTCCCCGACCTGCAGCCGCGAGCGGCGGCCATGAGAACCACGCGGCATGACGTCAATGGGGGTCTTGTAGAAAAATAGCAAGTTGTGCGAATACCTGCTCGATAAAAGGTAACTTTTCCATAAGTATTGTCGTTCCAACATAAACATAAATGTGTCAAAAACCTGGTATTATCGACAAAACTTTTATTATGCGGAGTTTTAGTGGCGCCATCTATCATAGGTCCACAAAACCGTCAGCTCTATCTGCTACCGCGAACAGCCGCCGGAAGCCGGAGGGGGACAGGGATGGCCGGACCCGGATGAGACTTTCCTCCTTTCACCATATTGTTTGCGCTGTACCCGCCAGCATGTGGTCACGCGGTCGTGAGCGGATGAGTTCTCGCTTCTCACTAATGGCTCTAGAGCGCTTCACCGGATCCCTGCTCAACCACCATTGACATCGCAGCGCACGTGACTCGGAAGATAGTGAAGGAGTTGAGGTGCCGAAAACCTCAATCTTTGTCCATTTTTAAAATAAAAACTAGGACATGCAGGCAAGTGTTTTTTTGGTTCTTTACTTCAGAAAGATTGAGACACCAACTCCCTAAATTATTTATGCACAGCTCCTTTAATGACCGCAATTATGTCCTCTGTGACCGATTCGCAAAAAATAAGGGCTGCGAAAATAAAGGGTTTTACAGTAAGAAATTCAAGAGACCAAGACATTGTATACAAAATTACCGTGTTTATTCAAATACAAGTCAACCTTTTTTTTTTTTTTTTTTGGAAACCGTGACCAAAGAATTTCGACCTACATTCGCGACCAAATTTTGCGACCCTACAGAAGGCATGGAGCTATGGAGTCACCGAGCCGGCGTTGCCGTAGAGCCGCACCACTTCTTGTTTCAAAAAGCTTTTGGTGCACGAAGACAACCGAAATGGCCCGCCCGCGGTGGCCGGTGCCGCTATCACGCCTCTAGCCACTAGCGTTCCCCTTGCTGGGCAACGGGGACGGAGAGGAACGCGATGCGCCATGCGCTTTGCCCTCCATCCTTGCAAATGCACACACACAAAAAAAACAAAAAAAACGGAGGTTACTTTTGTTTGTTGCTTGAGGCGGCTCGGCCAACGCTCAGTTCGCGTGTTGCTCATGGCGACACGGCGGCTTTGCTTGCGTCTTTGTAGTTTGTCTTTCGTCGCTTCGCACCTTCTTTCGTTTCTTCTTGTCGTCATTTTACAACAGTGTCAGTGAAGTATTGTTGCGAATTTGTGAGGATGTCTACCAAGCTGACGAAGCTTCGGACGACGATGACATGTCCAGAAGTTCTGACGGTGATTAAGTTTTTGGCATCACCCCGTGATTTAGCCGAGAGTGATGTAAATAAAGGTTTGTTTCTTTTGCCTGAAATTTCCCCTGTTCCTCAAAATAGAAAAAAAAAGGTTGACCTATATTTGAATTATTTTTTTTTATTTTCGGTGGGTCCAACAAATAGGGTTCGACCTATTTTCGAGTAATTACGGTAGGTAAAAAATAGACAGTTCATATACCCATACATCTGACAATGATGGTCCAAAATATATTTATTTAAGCACCCCCCCCCCCCACCCCTTTCAGAAAAAAAAAAATTGCCCTTGGATAGTTGGAAAAGCCGGCAAATGACTGCCAGATTTAGATACAGACCACCAGCCGGCCTTTTATTAAAAGCCGGCCGTGCCGGTCAAAAAGGCTCAAGGTACACCTAAGCACTTCTTAAGAGTTGTGAATGCGAAAGCATGTGTGCCTCGTCGACGCGCACCAGCCAATGGGGTTGAAGGCGAACTCCATCAGCTTTACTCCGCTCCTTTGGGATCGGGGAAACTAGATGCTGTTGTCTAGGCTTTTCGCATGGTTTCATAGCTGGGAGCTGACTTCAGTTGGAGAAAGGATTTAGGGTGCCGTTTGGCGCTGCTTCAAAGCTGATGACGTCGGCTCGCTCCATGAGACAGTTAATGCTTTCGCATTAAGACCGGGCAGGTGGCGACTCTGCATGCACAAGCAGCTTTTGGGGGGCTGTGCAAGCAAGTTTCAAAGACCTTCACAGGCCTTCTGAATCGTTTATTACCTCTTAAAATGTTTGTACAGTAGAGCGTCGACAAAAAATAAAAATCTATTGGTTCCCCGACATGATGACAATAAAAGCAAATGACAGTGGGAAAATTATTTATAATGAGCACATAGAAAAGCATGTATGGAGGAATTATGCAGAATGAACACACACTAGAAGAACATTTACAGTTACTATTTACATTTCGATAGTAAAGATGCAGTAGCCCATGTTAGCAAATGAGTGTCATTAGAAAATCACGATTTATTAGCCAGTTGCACTATAGTTGCAGTTTAAATGGCTTTTTTTTACAAATTCATTATTTAGCATACTTTTTGAAATGGTACAAGCAAGGAAGGCGGCTTTATTTGTCGGCATTCATAGTATTTCTAAACAATGCGGCATAATCTCTATAGTCGGTAACAGGTTGAGAGTAAACGTCAACGCACGACAGTCCTGCCCTATGTAGTAGAGTAATATCCGGACTGTATGCCTTGTGGTCTATACATAGCTTGCCCGGAGCGCCATTTGCGGCCGTGCCGGTATTTTACGTGCTGCGAGCATCCGGTTCATCGTGTTAGTTTCACACGGCAGAACTAGGAGCTCGAGGTAACCGTTATGTAGAAATGACCGTCGGTACCTAGCAATGGCGAGACCTGCAAGCTATGTGTATAAAATTGAGAAATCAGTTGATTCGTTACGAAATTAATTTTTGTGCATTTACGAACGGAAGACTGGTGGTTCTAAGGTGCTGACAAAGCATATTTTCTGGCTAAACAGAGAAATAAGAGTGAGATGTTTGTTTCCGTACCCCTTTAACCTATCACCGACTACAGTTAGCTTGATATGGGAGTGTAAATAAAGGGGCACTGAAGTGCTTTTTGATATCTTTGTTTTACTGTCATAAGTAAATCTATGAGCTCTAATCGTCCTAAAAAACCCCAAATTACATTCATGAGCATCCGATTTGCGTAATAAAAAGGCGATCAAAGTTCCCCACACTTCACGTCGGCGCAGAACGACAGATGGCGCTACTGAACCTGACTGAATATGCTTGAGCGACAGACGGCGCCTGTCGGCCATCTGAGAGCGACGGGTTCCCACGTGGACGAGCGGCCAACCAGTCCCGCTCGTCCAAATGGAAACCCATCACTCTCAAATGGCTGACAGGCACCATCCGTCGTTCGGCCACATTCAGCAAGGTTTGATAGCGCCATCTGTCGTTCTGCGCTAGTGGGAAGTGTGGGGAACTTTGATCACTTCTTTATTATGCAAGTCAAACGCACATGAATGTAATTTTGGGTTTTTTAGGATGATTAGAGCTCATAGATTCACTTAAGAGAGCAAAACGAGGAGCTTAAAAATCACTTAAGAGCTTCTTTAAGAAGAAAAATTTAAAGTGTCCCATTACTGAACCATGTGGTTCCAGGGTCAAGGTGATGATGAAGCTTCTTGCTAGGTGCATCTTGGGAATGCTGCGAGTAAGCGTGCGAACGAGTATCATCAATTTCCTGCAAAACAAAATAGCCAGGAAAGAACGTAGCAAGACATGAGCCTATACCATACATTTTCATCTTTATACAGATTGGTTGAAAGAAATGACTTGGCCATGCGAATTAATGCTACCGTCGCTTCTCGTGGACTAAACCACACTAAAGGCTCAACATTTTAAAGGCCTAAGCACATGCAATTCAGAAATTTAGAGCAAAGTGAGCACAAAGTATACGCGATCATTTTCCCCCCATTCTCGGCGTAATCCTGCGCTCATTTCGGCAGAACGTAAATCAAGTCGTCCAATATTAATAACAATTCCTCACAGTGGCAAAGTTATTATGAACAGAAGCGATTTTCCAGCATGTTTCTTTACCGTCGACGGTTGCACCTTGGTAAGACCAATATTTTTTGTCCCGTTCATCAGCAAACAGGTCCCGAAACCCAGAACGAGAGGTTATACAAGACATAAGAACATCTCTGGTTGCCAGCCATTTTAAAGCTTGTTCCCAACTTCCACTACTTTTCTAAGCAGTACCGCAACTCCCGCAAAAAATTCGCCGCAATTCCCGGGCCTCGCTAACAGGTCGGACTCTGTGTAGTGACACTTCATTCACCAATTATTTTGTGGGCACCAACATTCTGGTGCTTGATGCAGGGTGGGCACAAATGGCAATGCGGAGAGCAAGTCGTCCGCTTCTTGTGCCAGTGACGTCAGAACGACGCCGAGCTCCGAGTGGCTTTACTTGACAAGGGTGGTGGGTACACCTCAATGCTAGATGCCTGAAGCTGTACCTGCCATTTTATTAGGTTGGCCAATAAGATCTCGGCGTTCCGACATCGTCGCAACCCCCGTGCAAGATGCAGACAGACTTGCTCCCCGCATAGTTACAATTTTTTCTTAACCCACAACGGATCGTAGTCTAAACAAAAAGAATGCCGGGTCCGACGACGCACCCGGCGTTCACTGCCTAAACTGCGCCGTCCTGAAGCCCTTGGTGGTGGCGGAGGCTGCGCCGGTGACCCTGGCCTTCGCCGCCGCCTCCGCCCTCCTGGCGGCGCTGGCGGCAACGCCCCAGTCTGGGGCGTGCATCAGCGCCCTGTTCACGTCCGGGGTGCTGATGCTCTTGCGCATGCGACCGGTGTGCACCGGCGTCGGCCAGTGGCCGCGACTGCGACTGCGTCCCACACCTGGGAGCGAGAGACGGTTGATGAGCGTTGAAGAAACGGCGAACTAGGGAAAACAATTCTTTCTAAATGCCCGGTTGGGACCCGGATGTTGTGAGACTTTAACCCACATATTTTTAGTCAAAGTCGCGCGACGTGGCGCAAAAAAAAAAGTTCGACGTCACGAGCCGCGCCGCTTTTTGTGGCACGGGATCTCGACAAGAACATGCATTCTGGAGAGAATCCGTGGCTAAGAATTTACGACAGTATTTGAACTCCGAGACAACCTCTCCCACAAATCGCACTGTGCTGGACTCTGCATATAACGGCATCGGTCGTCTCGACTTGATGAGACACTGCACGCTAATAATGAGACACTGCACGCTAATGAATTGTGAATGGTGGCAAATAAAGCAGTTTCATTGTGCGTAGCCTGTGCGCAGCACAGCGTGTAGCCGCCTCGACTTTTACCGTGGTTCAAATGTGGAACACTTTGAGAAACCGCTAATTTTCTAGGGTAATATTCTTTGTCGCGAAACAAGTTTCGAGTCGGCGGCGGTTCCAAAACGCACATGTGTTGCGAGACATGGGCCCCCAAATCTAAGCACATTTCGAAACTCTGTTTTGGAGTCGCTCATAGTGTCTTGCTACATAATTATTCTGCTACAAAAAAAAAAAAAATTTTTTTAGTAAAGTTTATATAATGACATGCACGTCCTTCCCTGCCACTTGGAAAACAAAGCTTCCTGGGAGTTCAGTGTGTCTAAAAAGGAATGCTGACATGCTCAAAAATAATAGACTGTTTTCGTGCAATAAGTGTAGCCTAGTGCAGTGATGTGATTGGCCTAAGCCGTTTTGGAGCACCTTTTGGAGCAGCCAAAACTGTGTTTTGGAGCAGCAAAAGTGGCCTTTGGAGCAAGCAAAACAGTGTTTCGGAGCAGCAAAAACAATGTTTCGGAGCAGAAAAAGTGGCTTTTGGGGCAGATATTCTTAGAAAAATAAACATTTTCGTTTTAAGTGCTGGACAAACGAAGGACACTTCCTTCGCCGCAATAAACAAATTATGGTCAAGTTCAACCACCTGGGAGTCTTTCAACATGTAACTGAAATGCCAATGATATGACACAATATGCAAGGCTTCAGTTAAATTATACATATATATGTACCGTTATAGATAAATAAGAACCAAACTGCACATATTAAAATTTATTTGACAATGACCAACTTATTAGTAAATATCACTGCATTAGGTTGACTACCGTAGTTATATAATATAATAAATGAAAGCTGGCTCCGACTGATGAAACACGTACGTAACTACTGCAGTGCAATAGGAAATTGTACACAAGACAAAGGTGCATTAAGACTAACGGGTGCTTTTCTTTTTGCTTTTCGAAACTTTCTACAAGGCTGCTGCAAGCCTCGCTTTGCCTTTGGCTAGTAATGAATTCCCACTTTCAATGTCTCCAAAGAGACATTGAGACATCCAACATTTGAACAGTGCTGTGGCCGTTGCCGAGCGATTCCGAAAAACCGCTTGCCACTGTTTTATTGGTTCCTGACGTGCCAGATTTTCGTAAAAAGTAAGCAAACGTAAAACCATGGGTTGCAAGCGTCCCGGCTGGTGCCTCTGTCGTGCAGTCCTGTTCGCATGTACATGAGGGCAACTTCAGCAGGCTTGCATTTGCACGTGCTTCGTGGCACAAGCGGAGATGGCTGTTCCATCAAAACAGACACCCTGCAATTCCGCTCCGTCGCCAACTGGTTCCCAAAATTGTATGCAAAATGTAATATACCTATTGCTATATTACCCAAGCATCACGGTCAGGGATGCGCAGCATGTATTGTAATTAAATACAATTTTGTGGGCGAAAATACATCCCTCAAATTTATTGTCACGACAATTCTTGTTTTTAAGCATGTGGTTGTAAGATATATAGTCTCCATCCTTTATTCGGCCATGGTGCTTTTTTTCTTTTTCTCCTCTGGCTTTATTTTAAAGGCACTGTCCAGAGCAGGAAGAAAACTACATTCTGCACCGAATGCAGTGTCTCTCAATCAAGCACAAGCGTTTAGTGACTTTGTGATTACGGTGCTAGTCCAGGGCAAGAATAGTGACGAAATTGACATTCACAGGCAGACTGGCTAAATAAGTGCCTGTGACATTTTGTGATGCTTTCCAGCCTGATTTCCATCCATATTTTTGCCTGGAACATTCTAAATACGCGGGTCGTCCAGATTTTTGTAACTGGTGCGAGTTGCGACAATGAAAAATTCTCTAGCTAGTGCTGCGAGTCTTGGTCGTCTCGGTTCTTTGTTGGTCTATACCAAACTGTAATCGGCAAAAAAAGCTGCTTGAAGCTCTGTACTTTTTTCACGTATTACATCCAAGCTGATTACATTTTTTTGTGATTATATTTCTATTACATTACTAGAGCCTCGCACACTAACTCCCGAGTGTGCAATGCAAAATTAAAATGAGATAACCATAAACCCGTTGCAGGTGCCCTGAAGTCGCTGACGCAAATTTTGAGGAATGTATTTGGAAAAGTATTTGGAGGAGACCAAATACATTTGGTTGTATTTGTATCTTGTACTGAAATGTTTTTTTGGAAATGCAATTAGATTTGTAATTAAATACATTCTTGACGAAGTATTTTCTATTTGTATTTCAATACATATTTGCATGTATTTTGCCCATCCCTGATCACGGCGAATGCAGGGATTGGTGTTCCACGCGTGGCACGTGCTGGCCTCAGCAGTAGTAACTTTTCTAAAGCAAATACCCAAAACAAATGGCATCTTGCACGGGCGCTCGTCAACGCTTTATTTTGGTTATTTACTTCAAATCTTTTATACGGGGAAGGCGTGCGCGTGTGGCGCGTGGAACACCAATCCCTGCATTATGCTTGATGCTTGGGTAATATAGCAAATGGTCTATTGTTCAGCATACGACAAAAAACAGTCCAGCGGCACGTGCTTCCCAGGCCGGCAGGCGAGCTACACCCGTGAGCGATATGAAGGTGAACAGCCCTCTTGTTTTTGATGCTCCTGCAAGGTTTGGAACAAGCTCTGTTCCAGAAGAGGGCTAAAACGTAAAGTTTAGACCCTCAGGCTACGTACCATTTGAGACGTTGAGAGAAAGCTTTAGGGAGCCGTAAAACAGGCAAGAAACCAGGTAAGGTGTTCACCTTCATATTGCCGGCAAGTGTACAAGCTAAACACACAGAAAAAAAATTGCCGTGGTTTAGCTCGGCTATGCCAGGATCTACGTAGCGTGAGCTTATGCGCACAAAATGAGAGGCGCTATCAAGTGGCTCCGGTGCAGCGTCAGACTTGGCTACTGCGCGACGGAGGCGCACAGCTGGGCACGCGGCGGCGCCAGTGCGTCTGCCGAGGCTATGACGTCACTCCTCTGGAATATGCTCAGACCGGCGAGGGGCGCGCGGTGGCGGCGGCTCCGGCGTGCCAGCTGTGCGTCGTGTGACGTCGCTGCTCCTCGCGCAGGCGCAGCACGGAGCACGGCTCATTATGCGAGCCATGCAAAACTGCTCAACCTCGGCAAGTGTAGCTCACGCTACAAAAGAACCTGAGCGAGTCAGGTCAAAACAAGACATCGCGAGTCAGGGTCAAAAAGTACTTGGAGCGCTTTGTACAACGACTGAAGCACTGAAGTGTCAACACACGCCCGCGTCTATCGTTGAATTTCTTTTAAAAAAAAAACGCGAGACGAGACAGAAGAACGACGAGAGCGTGAAACGAGAGGTGGCGGGAAAAACTATGCAAGACCAGATGGACGATTGATACAGGGTACTTTTTGTTGGGCGGACGGTTGCACCACCTAGCTCATGCACGCTCAATTACGGTACTCAGTTCAGTTTCGGTTTTGAAAGATGACAAAAATTGAACTTTTGGCGCAGATTACACATATATTGGCAAAATGTAGCAGGGTTAGCCCCTTGGCGCAGTTTTGGCGCAATTGGTGCAGCAATCACATCACTGCTAGTGTTTCCGACACTGGGTCCCGACCCCTAAGAGGAGGGTTACAACAAATTATACTTCCAGACAACATTCTTTAGCTATGCAGTCAATGCTAGGAGAGAGAATGCGCCCACTGCTTCGACTGCGCTTTCCTCCTCTGTTCGGATTGCCACAGAAAGCAGTGCCCGAGTACCATAAGCGGGAGTTGCAAAACATGCTCAGGTGCCCAAAAAGGAGTTTACAACACCGACGAAAACGAAATACAGGTCGCAGTTCAACGTTGAGCCGGAACCCAGAGCCGGGGTGTCCGAATTCCGCCCTCGTTTTTGAGAAAACGTGCTCCAACGGACAAAGCTCACTTTAGCCATTAAAAAGAATCGTCCCCAATGGCACTTTTTGTTTCTTTTTCCAATGGTTTCTAGATCTGCTAATTCACTTTGGCAATACTAACCGACAAATAAAATTTAAATGTCCCCTTTAGGCGTTACCGTGCGTGCATCGAAATCTTGAAGCTTCTGGCATTGTTAAAAATCCTCGGGAGGCGAGGTTACGACGCAACATTTGACGTTTGCAACGGTAACAGAGTGGGAAGTAATTGGTGGGCCACTTTTCGTAAAAATATGAGGTGCCTCACCGCGGATCGGCAGATATGCGTTGCCCAAGACGTTCTCCTTGGACGACGACGGGAAGCGGACCGTGGGTTGCACAAAGGACACAGTCCTTTGACTCCTGTAGTCCGGAGCAAGACTGGGCCCTGCGGCGAGACAGAGGTAGGTGGAGGAGTTAAGCACGGCACTTGAAATCGAAAGACACACAAACAGAGAGAGGGAGTAATCTCCACAGTCGCACGCAAACAAAACCACACTGAAGGAGAGAAAACAAATCTTTAGGAGCCAGAAAGTGAGATCTTGACAGCCAAAACCAGCACTTCAAAGAAAGGTGAAACGACAATGTACACTTCTGAATATTACCCGCAAACTTAAATACCTCGCAAAACACCGGTGAAATTTCTATGGTCACCAATCTGGCTCAAAATCGGTTCGACACGTCAAATAGACACGTCTGAACTAATAACCGCCACAACTCACAGTTTTGTTTTTTTGCGCAAAGTTTCTGAATTTTCAAATTTGGTACGAGGCAACACTGAAAATGCGACCCGTCATTCACGACGGGTTACAAGAAATGTGACGACTTGAAATGAATGTTGATTAAACTCGCGCGAGCAAAACAAAGAAATGCATGCAGCGTTTTTTAAGAAGTGCCCGCTCAACTTTCAAGTTGTACAACGTGCGACATTGCCGCGATGGTGAGTGTGGGAAAATTTGAACGCTGGTTTTGGCATTGCCTTCATTTGCCGTTTTCTCTATACCAAACACCTTCAAGTTAGAGGTAATAAATTGCACGCCCGAAAGAGTAAAACAAGGGTGTTCCGAAATTGTGTTTTAGTTCGGGTAGCTCGAAAAACCGTAGGAGCCCCCCTTCGATCCTCGTAGCCGAATGGGGCACATACATAGCATTGTCTCCCCTCAATACTGAACCACTTAACGCATGTATCCGCAGAAAATGCAACTTCCCGATCGACGAAAATTTTTTTTCTTGGTTCTGTATTACTGACTTTTGCTGCTCCTCTCTATTGTTTTATTTTAGTGAGTACTTTTTTGCCACGAGTGTTAAAACGGCAAGTTCCAAATACTTAAAGGACCCATGAAACGAATTTTGGGCTGGAGTAAATCAATTTATATTGGGATTTTACTAATAGCACATCGTTCAGTGGGCCAAAAGAACAAAGGTAGAAAGTCGGAAGCCTGACTTTCGCTACGAAAATTTGCAAAAGATAGCGGACTATTTCGTACCTCCTTTCCTTCGTAAACTCTCCGCCTTTTCACTGTGATACATCCGCGGACCCCGCAGCGCATCACCGGGCTACTAGCCACCATAACCGGGCCCCCGCAGAGCGTCACCAGGGCCCAAGCGCACGTCACACGACACAGGACCTCACTTAATCCCTTTACCTCTAAGCTGACATGGCGGTGGAAGCTACGCGCTTGCCGGACCAATCAGCCGTCTCCCTTTCATCACCGGACCTCATTCTCTGCGGGTCGGTATGCGCGAGAGAGCATGATCACGTGGAAAATGTGTGGCTGGCCCAACGAGCACGTAGCTTCCACAGCACTGTCAGCTCCGGGGTGAACGGGGTGGGGAAAGCAACTAGTCGGAATTTTGAGCGACGGGCTAATCTTCTAGGGGGACAATGGCGGTGTCCGGCTACATAAGCGAGATTCCGAGCAAGAGGGGACTCCCCCCTTTCCGACTTCTTGAACTGTTTGGTACAATGCGTGATTTATGAGTTGAGGAGGAAAGCTAAACAGAAAAAAGTTGAAAAAGCGTTTCATGACTCCTTTAAGGCTGCGGTACCACGGCGTCAATTTTGAAGAAGCCATTAGTTGAAACACCAGGGTAGCGTTGCCTGTCCGTGTGAGCGAATGGCGTGGAATGCTGCGCGCCAATTTCGAACTAGGCTTTTCTGGCACTTGTAACCTCAAGTTTCCTTCTCCGCTCCGCTTCTCCGCTCCGTTCTCCGCCTTTCATCCGCTGCCTGCCTGCGCGACTCGTGTACGTTCATTGTTGAGAGGACCCATGCCCCGGGTAATCCCCAACTTAGGCCCTGGAAGAGACGCCCTGCGCTTCCTGTCACAAATGCCTCTGTTTGCGTGCACTGCCCATTAGCGATTCATTCTTTTATTTTTCTTTTTACCACGGTACCTTTGTCGGGTTTTTGAGAATATTGAAATTTAATATTTTCTAGCGACCTGCCCATTGTACTGTTGCACCACACTTGTGTCAGCACCTTGTGCTGTGGCTTGAGATATGGGACCGAGTGGCTAGCCTTATTTCGTGTAAAATGCCAGAATAATTTCCCTTTGCTGCAGAAGGGTCAAAAGAACAATAGGATCGGCAGAAAAAAACTGTTTCAGTACTTGAATTATGGTGAAACACACCAGTAAGGAAACACAAACGTAAAAGAAATTATATGGGCAGAATAAAAAAAATTGCTAAAGTCTTATCTCGTGTGCAATGCCAGAATAAGTTTCCTTTGCTGTAAAAGGGTGAAAAGAATGGTAGGATCAGCAGAAAAAACTATTTCAGTACCCGAATTATAATGAAACACAACAGCAAGGAAAACAACACAAATGTAAAAGAAATACTCGTAAATATTGGAGTGGTGTATACCATTATAACATTTAAAAGTCCTCGCCCCAGCGTGCAATCTCTTTAGCCGAGCACACGCATGTTCGCTTCAGAAAGCGAGCAAGCAAATCGTGTGCCATCTGCAAACACTAAAAATGGAACCGGTCAAGAGCCCTTCTTTGATAAAGATCTATGAACTGAAGTGATTGGAGTCGTGCAAGGCAGTAAATAGCCACACACAAATAAATACTTCTCTCCTTCTTTTCTTCTTGGGGTTGGAGCGGGGGGGGGGGGGTAGAGGGGGGGGGCGGAAAGGGTGCTTTAAATTAGCAGTAGCATGTGCTCCAGTGCGATCTTCCTAGCTTCATTGGGTCAAGAGTGCATGCACACCAAAGATGAGCAAGCAGGAACAGGCGCGTGTTTCTCCTGCTAATTTTATGTTGCAACAATCACTATCAGCCCTTTTTTTTAATTTTTATTTTACATACATTACGATTTGGGTCTAGACATTTCATTGAACGCCATTTCATCGAAAGCAGTTTCGTACCATCTGTCTCACTCGTTCGTTCGATCTGCCTCGTTCGTTCGTTTGATCTGTCTCAATCTTTCATTCGATCTGTCCTGCTCGTTCAATCCGTCCCGTTCGTTCGATCTGTATCATTCGTTCTATCTGTTTCTGTAGTAAAGTACTACCGAATCGCCGGTGTGGCGATATGTTCTACTAAGAACTGAAGAGCCAGGACAGTAAACGTCTTTACTTCATGATGGCGGATGCCGAACCGCCGCTCGCGCGCTCGGCTCCAGACGAGTGTGTGTTGTCGTCGTCGTCTAGTCTCAGTTCCCATCATATCTTCCCCATTAAAAAGAAGACTGGAAGGGCTGAACCTTTTTCCTTTCTCGAGTCGAGCACCGTGGAAGTGGCACAGGAGTTGAGAGGGGCTGGTTCTGGTTTGTTGAGGGACTTTTAGATGAACTTGGGTTTGCAGAAATTGAATCAGTGGGATTCGGGCCCGGCAATGGGTCCAGCCCTCGTTCAGCTAGAGCTCCGTCGCAGGGAGCCTTGCCCTCTGATGTTGTAGGTGTGAGTGGCGCCTCTGGGTCAGTCCATTCCGGAAACCCAAGTGGGTCTTCTGTGTGCCGCTGGCGAACTTGGTCAAGATGGCGACGCACCAGGTCCGAATTGGTTTGTATCGTCACCATGCGTGAGCCTTCTGCGCTCTTGACGATTCCCGGCAGCCACTTTGGGCCCTTACCAAAGTTTCGGAAGAATATCTTTCTGCCCGGTTTAAAAAATGGCGGAGTGCGCTGACTCTCGCCCTGTGCAGTCAGCTCTGACCTCTTGTCCGGAAAGCACGTGTCCAAACGTGACCGGATCTGGTATCCCAAAAGTAACTGGGATGGAGACTTGCCCGAAGCCACAGGCGTGCGCCAATGATTGAGAAGCAGTCGGCACAACTTGACGTCCAGGGTGGACCCGCTTGTCTTCTTCAAGGCATCATCTTTCCGTCGACGGGCCCGGCATAATCCAAGTGTAACCTCGACCAGGGTTCACCGGTCACCGGCCAATCGACAGGTTTCTGCGCTGCTGGCATAGAAGCCGCTTGAATACTGTCTCACATTTCCCTCATTAGTTCAATCTGCCTCGTTTGTTCGTTCGATCTGTCTCAATCGTTCGTTCGATCTGTCTCGTTTGTTCATTCGTTTGATCAGTCTCGTTCGTTCATTCGTTTGATCAGTCTCGTTTGCTCATTCGCTTGATCAGTCTCATTCGTCACTCTCGTTCGTTCGATGTGTCTCGTTCGATCTGTCTCAATCGTTCGTTCGATCCGTCTCGTTCGTTTGATCCGTCTCAATCGTTCGATCCGTCTCATTTGTTCATTCAATCTGTCTCGTTTGTTCTATGCCTTGTTTGCTCTATCTGTCACGTTTGTTCTATGCCTTGTTTGCTCTATCTGTCACGTTCGTTCTATCTGTCACGTTTGTTCTATCTGTCACGTTCGTTCTATCAGTCACGTTCGTTCTATCAGTCACGTTCGTTCTATCAGTCACGTTCGCTCCTTCGATCTGTCTCAATCGTTCGTTCGATCCGTCTCGTTCGTTCAATCCGTCTCGTTCGTTCAATCCGTCTCGTTCGTTCGATCCGTCTCGTTCGTTCGATCCGTCTCGTTCGTTCGATCCGTCTCGTTCGTTCGATCTGCATCATTCGTTCGATCCGTTTCCTTCGTTAGTTCGATCTGTCTCGTTCGTTCGTTGCATCCGCCTCGTTCGTTCGTTGCATCCGCCTCGTTCGTTCGTTGCATCCGCCTCGTTCGTTCGTTGCATCCGCCTCGTTCGTTCGTTGCATCCGCCTCGTTCGTTCGTTGCAACCGCCTCGTTCGTTCGTTGCAACCGCCTCGTTCGTTCGTTGCAACCGCCTCGTTCGTTCGTTGCAACCGCCTCGTTCGTTCGTTGCAACCGCCTCGTTCGTTCGTTGCAACCGCCTCGTTCGTTCGTTGCATCCGTCTCGTTCGTTCGTTGCATCCGTCTCGTTCGTTCGTTGCATCCGTCTCGATCGTTCGTTGCATCCGTCTCGATCGTTCGTTGCATCCGTCTCGATCGTTCGTTGCATCCGTCTCGATCGTTCGTTGCATCCGTCTCGATCGTTCGTTGCATCCGTCTCGATCGTTCGTTGCATCCGTCTCGATCGTTCGTTGCATCCGTCTCGATCGTTCGTTGCATCCGTCTCGATCGTTCGTTGCATCCGTCTCGATCGTTCGTTGCATCCGTCTCGTTCGTTCGTTGCATCCGTCTCGTTCGTTCGTTGCATCCGTCTCGTTCGTTCGTTGCATCCGCCTCGTTCGTTCGTTGCATCCGCCTCGTTCGTTCGTTGCATCCGCCTCGTTCGTTCGTTGCAACCGTCTCGTTCGTTCGTTGCAACCGTCTCGTTCGTTCGTTGCAACCGTCTCGTTCGTTCGTTGCATCCGCCTCGTTCGTTCGTTGCATCCGCCTCGTTCGTTCGTTGCATCCGCCTCGTTCGTTCGTTGCAACCGTCTCGTTCGTTCGTTGCATCCGTCTCGTTCGTTCGTTGCATCCGTCTCGTTCGTTCGTTGCATCCGTCTCGTTCGTTCGTTGCATCCGTCTCGTTCGTTCGTTGCATCCGTCTCGTTCGTTCGTTGCATCCGTCTCGATCGTTCGTTGCATCCGTCTCGATCGTTCGTTGCATCCGTCTCGATCGTTCGTTGCATCCGTCTCGATCGTTCGTTGCATCCGTCTCGATCGTTCGTTGCATCCGTCTCGATCGTTCGTTGCATCCGTCTCGATCGTTCGTTGCATCCGTCTCGATCGTTCGTTGCATCCGCCTCGTTCGTTGCATCCGCCTCGTTCGTTCGTTGCATCCGCCTCGTTCGTTCGTTGCAACCGCCTCGTTCGTTCGTTGCAACCGCCTCGTTCGTTCGTTGCAACCGTCTCGTTCGTTCGTTGCATCCGTCTCGTTCGTTCGTTGCATCCGTCTCGTTCGTTCGTTGCATCCGTCTCGTTCGTTCGTTGCATCCGTCTCGTTCGTTCGTTGCATCCGTCTCGTTCGTTCGTTGCATCCGTCTCGTTCATTCGTTGCATCCGTCTCGTTCATTCGTTGCATCCGTCTCGTTCATTCGTTGCATCCGTCTCGTTCATTCGTTGCATCCGTCTCGTTCCTCCTTTGATAGGTCTCGTTCCTCCTTTGATAGGTCTCGTTCCTCCTTTGATAGGTCTCGTTCCTCCTTTGATAGGTCTCGTTCCTCCTTTGATAGGTCTCGTTCGTTTCTTTGATAGGTCTCGTTCGTTTCTTTGATCCGTCTCGTTCGTTTCTTTGATCCGTCTCGTTCGTTTCTTTGATCCGTCTCGTTCGTTTCTTTGATCCGTCTCGTTCGTTTCTTTGATCCGTCTCGTTCGTTTCTTTGATCCGTCTCGTTCGTTTCTTTGATCCGTCTCGTTCGTTTCTTTGATCCGTCTCGTTCGTTCCTTTGATCCGTCTCGTTCGTTCCTTTGATCCGTCTCGTTCGTTCCTTTGATCCGTCTCGTTCGTTCCTTTGATCCGTCTCGTTCGTTCCTTTGATCCGTCTCGTTCGTTCCTTTGATCCGTCTCGTTCGTTCCTTTGATCCGTCTCGTTCGTTCCTTTGATCCGTCTCGTTCGTTCCTTTGATCCGTCTCGTTCGTTCCTTTGATCCGTCTCGTTCGTTCCTTTGATCCGTCTCGTTCGTTCCTTTGATCCGTCTCGTTCGTTCCTTTGATCCGTCTCGTTCGTTCCTTTGATCCGTCTCGTTCGTTCCTTTGATCCGTCTCGTTCGTTCCTTTGATCCGTCTCGTTCGTTCCTTTGATCCGTCTCGTTCGTTCCTTTGATCCGTCTCGTTCGTTCCTTTGATCCGTCTCGTTCGACCTGTCTCGTTAGTTTGATCCTTCACGTTCGCGCCTTCGATCCGTCACGTTCGCGCGTTCGATCCGTCACGTTCGCGCGTTCGATCCGTCACGTTCGCGCGTTCGATCCGTCACGTTCGCGCGTTCGATCCGTCACGTTCGCGCGTTCGATCCGTCACGTTCGCACGTTCGATCCGTCACGTTCGCGCGTTCGATCCGTCACGTTCGCGCGTTCGATCCGTCACGTTCGCGCGTTCGATCCGTCACGTTCGCGCGTTCGGTCCATCACGTTTGCGCGTTCGATCCGTCACGTTTGCGCGTTCGATCCGTCACATTCGCGCGTTCGATCCATCACATTCGCGCGTTCGATCCGTCATGTTCGCACGTTGTTCAAAATGGGTTCGATTCATCCACAATCATGTGACAGTTAGTCCTGGGCCAGTACAACCGTTTTCCTAGTGTAACTAACATAAAAAAATCACAGAGATGATAGTCATTAGATCTTCAATGAAAAATTTTGTTTGAAATTTTTTTAGATTTACCACAGAGCTACTGGTAGTAATAATAGCTCAGCATTTAAAAGCAAATTACGTTCCCAAACAGAACAATCGTGTGCACAAGGTACACGAATACCGTATCGAGACGGAGCTCTGCAAATGTTAGGATGGTCAAAGACTAGAATTCTTTCGAAGAATGTATAGTTTGTGCTGAGAATACTGAAACTTTCTTATCGTTATTACTTGCCCCTCCTACAACGCCTGTGGGAGTTTTTTGAATAAAGAATTGGGTCCACACCGTAGGATAATAGATAGATTAAAGGGTCTCACAATACATACACGCGCACCCGCGAGAACCATACCGGGGCCAAAGGTGTAGCTGGGAGCAGCCTTCGATCCACCGTGCATCACAAACGTCGACTCCAGGGCAGAACACTTGTCTGGGCTCGAGTCAAACGTGGTGTTCGGGTCCACATTGTCGAGGATCGTTGGAGTGTGGGGTGTCGCGCTGGAGCGCTTTGGGTGCGGAGATCCCAGGGGAAAGCGAACCACTGTGGCGTCGCCTGCGTACCCTGGAGACAGAACACAGATATCACCAAAGCTTCCGTCGCGCAAAGAGTAAAGGCCCGGTTTGCCATGGAATCCGGGGATCGTGACCCCAATCCCCACTCCTGCTTGTTTCGGTCTGGACGAGCACCATACCGGAGCGCGGTCGTGCATTACTACTGCGTGGTGCCCGTCAAAGGCTAAGCTAGCAGTTCTACTGCAGCGGGCAAGTTTTTCACTCACAGCGTAAACCAGCATCGCCGCACGCCACACTTCAAAGGCAAACCAATAAATTATTTCACCTGGCAATTTCTATCGTGGCAATATAGCGTGTCGGAGATATTGATTCTCAATCTCAAATGGAGTGTAAAAGGCTCGAAGTACTATCGCGGACAATATGAGCTGAAACAGCGCTTCGGCCGGCGCACGGTGCCACCTGCGCCGCCCGCCGCCTTGCTCCGAACACAAAGCGCACCCTGAGGCCGAGATAAATTCTCACTTGCGCTCGCAGCTCCACTGTGCTCATCCGGCAGTCTGCTAGCGAGACAGCGTGTGCGACAGCGGGCGCGTGCATGGTAGGGCGGCAGGGAGGGGACGGATTACAGTTGTCGTCCCTTTTTTTGCAATTGATGTACTTCATTCTATTGCATTGAGTCATGTAGAAAAACGCCGACTGGTGAAGAAAAAATGTTGAGGTATCTTAAATTGCAGCTGCGATTATCCTTTTTGTAAGTCGCATAAAAAAAACGTAGCAGGTTGTTTTTATTTGATTAAGTACATGCACACAGCAGGACATCGTAAGATATAGGCCAAAAGTTGTACCGTATTTACTCGCAGAATGAACACACTTTTTTTTCAAAAAATCAATGCAAAGTTAGGGGGGGCGTTCATTACGCGAAGTAAAATTTTTGTAACTTCTTATCTCTTTGTGCGGGGCGACCGACCCCATAACCAAACTAAGTGTGCAAAAAAAACAAAACAAAAAAAAAACCTTTTCTTTTTAATTCTTTGGGTGTTTTTTTTGTTTTTTGGCCGCCTTTAGCAAGTTGTTTTGTTTGCTTAGGCATTGCTTAGGCGAGGGCTCTCCGCTTATCTTTCTTACCTCCTTGCGCGCGAAGCGCGACGCACGACCCCCCGTAACTAAACTGCGCTGTGCAAAAAAAGAAAAAAGCTCCTCTTTTTCATTTTGCTTTTTTCTCAATTCCGTGTTTTTTTGGGGTTTTTTTGCCGCCTTTTGCAAGTTGTTTCGTTTGCTTAGAGGGCTTCTCCGCTCCTCTTTCTAACCTCCTTGCGCAAAGTGTAGTTCCATTTCTGTAAAAAAAAAAAGTAGGGCCAAACACTTGCCAGGGATAACGACAGCCAGCGACGCAGACGACCGAGTCAGCTGGCGGGGCGCGTTTGGCACCCATATCTGTTTCATTCGATTTACCTGCACCTCTGCACCGGCAGTGGCGCCGCGATCGACCCAAGTGCGTATCGTTGCACCGCTTGCGAGACCAAAGTCTGCTCTCACCTGCGCAGTCCTCGTCCTTCCCAGTTGCCACCACTGATTCCGGCTGGTGCCAGGTGGGCACGTCAAGGAGGCGGCGGATGTCGAGCGAGGTGCCTTCCCTCTCCCCTTGCTCGTCCGCCCACCGCACGCACTGGCCTTTCACCTGGGACGCAAGACACAGTGTCAATACAGTAGGCTCGCGATAATTCAAACTGATATTTCAGACTTCTGGTTAATTCGGACGAATTCAAAAATTTCCGTTGTTTCGCCATGGTTTCTTAATGTATCCATAAGCCACTCAATTCAAACGGCGTATTCATGTAATTCATACTTTTTGTTCTCGCGGCCCTTTAAAGGCCGACGACCAGACTCGAGATTCTGCAAGGCAGAAGATCCTCCTAACCATAGCGGAGGAGGAAACAGCCAACGGTAGACAGGGTAGAAGGGGGAGAGGAGGAAGCGGGGGGAAAGTGGAAAGCGCGAAGCGGTCGTCGGCCTTTAAGTGCACTTCGTTCCAAGCACCGGTGCTCGGTGAGAAGTACAATCAACGGGGCTCAAGTGGGGCACATATGAGCTATGAAAATTGGCACAATACGGAAATTTCTATAGCAACTTGCATGGACGCTGCGACATGGCAACATGGCATCAGGGGTGGAAGCGGGCTAGAGCCTTTTGTATCAGGACTGGGAGCAGCAAAAGTCCCAATTTGGAGCAGTTTTGGAGCAGTAAAAGGCTCGCTTGAGAGCAGCTCGGGAGCAGCAAAAGTAAGTTTTGTAGCCGTAGAAGTAGGTTTTGGAGCAGGTCACGGAGGTCAAACAAATGTCTAAAAGTGATTTGTTGTTTCTAAATGTGAAAATGTAGCAAAAATATATGCATGCACATCCCAGAATAATTTTCAAGCAACATACATACACATTTTTCTATTTCTATTGCATTGAAATATGCAATATTGGCAATTTATGCAAAGGAAAGGCTTTGAGAACCATTCCGGCAGCAGGCAGAGTCATGATAGACTTTATATGGGAGGCCCCGACAATAAAAGCACAACTTGAGCCACGCCAGTACAAAACGTCTACTTAATAGACCAATTGTAAACATGTATCCAGAAAACTAAACCACTGCAAGGTGTCAGATAAACTACCTTCGCTGACTACAGCTTTTGTTTAATAAAGAATACACATGTTCAATCACTACTTAAAAAGCCCTATATCAAGTTAGTAACAAAATACAAGGCTACTGACATTTGACAAAAATTCAGATGCAAAATAAAATGTGTATTTTATATCTTTAGACTACCACGGTCACTCGTACATATGCAGCTTTAAGCATCGACTAGAAGAGCAACGCAACCTTATGTACTCCATAAAATGCTGTGCATTGCGTGTCTCCATAAAAAAAAATTAAGGTACCACAACATGTTTCAGAATAAAGCAGTCCTTGCTGACCTGTTTTCATGAAATACAAATGTTCTTAATCCCTGTTCATAAAATACAGTAATCCCTACACCCAAGTTAACATACTAAGCTATATCTAATTACTTTGGATGGAAAAATATATTCCCTTACAAAAATGATCAATGAGTTTCAATTGAGTTTCTATTCAATTGAATGACTTTCAATTGAAACTCGTTTCATTTTTTTGTAAGGGTTGTCTTGAAAATATCACAGCCACTAATACATATACAGCATAAACACTGACTAGAAGAGCCCACAGGCTCCATGTTAAAAAAAAAAGGGTTGTGACTAAGCTGAATCTGTGTAATTTAGAAACAACTGAAGTTCACCTTTTTTTTTTTCACAGTTTGAAGAGCAGAGTCAATTTCTTTTATGCGCTCGAGTACTTTGGGCAGTTTAGAGTTCACATCTCTTAGCAGGAGGTGTCCACTCCCCACCTTGTCCATGTCCTTAACTGCCTCACCCTTGGTTATGAGTTCTTGTGCACTCAGTAGAAGTGCTTTAAGAGAAGACAGTTTGAACGAGACTGAAAATGAGATGTAGCTGATCAGGCGCTGATCCCTGCGGGGCAGGCTGCCTTGTTACGTGACAAGAAGCCCGCCAACTTCTCTCTACCCTACCCAACCCCCCCCCCCCCCCCCAACCAGAAACTTATACGAGTAGAGTGGCTATAGCAAGTTAAGGTGCGTTCTTGACAGGAATCGGCAGCGCGGGAGTGTTGTACGGCATTTCTGATGTAACCCCCACTCCTCCACGCCAAAGGAAAGAAGCAAAAAAGTGTGTAGCACTGCCAATTAACCAACTCGCTTAAGATCGCGGGTATTGTTTTCGCCAGTGGTTTGACGGCGGTAGACAACACACGACAGCGTGCACATTCGCGCACACAATGATGGTTTTGGTTTCGTTTTGACAAGACAAATTGAGCTCGAGAACGCATGTGCCTGTGCTCGCGATTCTTCACGGCTAAGCGTCCAAATATGGTACGCTACCAAATGACAGGTAAAGCTAGTAAAGACCACTTACTTCTGCTCATGTTAATGGCCAAGGTAGCCCACCGGTGCCGAGGCACCAACTCCCACGATCACGGCAAATCGGGACCACGGGCAACTGCATGCGCGCTCCAACCGCGCCAACCAACTATGCCCGAAACCAAACCGATGTGTTCGTATATAAACTCTTTGTAGTAAAAAACGACATCGCACTCTCGATGAACTAAAATCGACGAATCGCCCTGAGGTTAGACATGGTTCGGAGCCCCAGTCGAGTTGGTACGAGTCACCCGCAGTGACACCTAAGCAAAAGTACCCACCTCATGGTGGCCCGTGGCCAACCGTTTTCCACTATATTTAGAAAAAAAAAAAAAAATGTTGAAATTGGCGTTTTGGAGCAGGTTGGCGCAGGGTGGCGCAATTGGCGCAGCGCTTCTACCCCTGTGGCATAGGTCCACGTTGCAATGTCCGCGCAAGTTGCTATAAAAACTGCCCCACGGTGCCCCCTTTCATCGCTCACTCGTCCTCTGATAGGGATACTGACAGGGTATTTTTGCTTGCCGAGGTTTTTAGTAGTACATTACATATAAGAGCACAACTACCCAGAACAGAATTTGCAGCTCGAAATTTGGTTTCTTTCCGCCCGAAAACTGCCGATCAAGAACTGGTCGGTTTGAGTCGTGCTCACTCTCTTCTCTGTGGTCACAGGCCGTTTCCTAAGGTTTAGACACAACCAGCAAGGCACACACTCAATATTAAAAATAGAAAAAAAAATATGAAACCCATTTTTTCTGGTTTCTAAAAAACTGCAAATACGTTAATTGAAAAAAAAAAAAAAAAATGCTGCACAAAGAATTGGAAGCATTTGCGCGTTCATTGCATAATTCTCAACATGGCGTCGTATCGCGACGTTCGAACGCGTATGAGGCATATCCACAGATATCACATTTTCCGGCCCATAAGTCACACCCCCTCATAAACGGCAGTCTTCTGATAATAAATTGGTATACAAGTAACACCTAAGTTGGCGCAGACGGCCCAGCGAAATTTCATCGAAAAGCCCGCATATACCTATGCATTACAGTCGCAATAGATGCGCAAGCAAGAGCAAGTTGCAACATTCACATCAATTAATCAAACGAGAAATAACCCCCCCGCCCCCGAGGCAAATTTGTGCAAGTAAAGCCTAGATTCGTAGAAACACAAACAAAAAAGTGAAAGCCGTTTACAACTCCCTGTAACACCGAATTAGAGCGCAGCTCTTGAGGAGGAGGAGGGAAGGGTACTGGGGGGGGGGGGGGGGGTGAAGTGACCTGGGGGGGAGGGTCACGTGACGATGCCGATGATGTCATCAGTGACGTCACTGATGACGTCATCAGTGACGACGATGCGGACTCCGATGACGTCATCAGCGATGATGACGATGACGATGCGGATGTCGCTGACGTCATCAGTGACGTCACTGATGACGTCATCCGTGATGCCGGTGACGTCATCGTTGACGTCACTGATGACGTCATCAGTGCTGATGACGATGACGATGCGGATGCCGGTGAGGTCATCAGTGACGTCACTGATGACGTCATCAGTGATGATGACGATGACGATGTGGATGCCGGTGACGTCATCAGTGACGATGACGTCATCGGGGAGGTCACGTGATTTCGGGGGTGTCACGTGACCTCGGGGGTGTCACGTGACTTCGAAAGTGGTCACGTGACTTCGAAAGTGGTCACGTGACTTCGGAAGTGGTCACGTGACTTCGGAAGTGGTCACGTGACTTCGGAAGTGGTCACGTGACTTCGGGGGGGGGGGAGGGGGGTCACGTGACCTCGGGGGGTTACGTGACCCTGGGGGAGGGGTACTGGGGGGGTGAGGGGGTGACCCCCAGAGGTCACGTGACCTTGAGGTGACCGTGGGGGTCACGTGACCTTGAGGTGACCGTGGGGGGTCGGGTGACCTTGGTTACGCCGACGCCGCTCAAGCCGGGAACGGGCCCCTAAGAGCTGCGCTCTAAAATGCACACAAGGCGCATCGTTGTACACAACGCACCAACAAAAAATGCTGAAAAAAAAAAAAAAAGTTTTGGCAAGGCCACGTGCTAGTGTCGCACCCGTAGGACGCTTCGGCGGCTACGCCAGCGCGAGCTAGGCGGCGCCACGTGGCTTTGCTAGTGGCGGTCAGAACCGCTAAACGAGCTACGCTTAGGGTGTCATCACCTCATTCCCCGATCTGCTAGCGGGCGCCGCCATCTTGTTGCTCAGTGCAGAGCAGACGACGCAACAGTCGATCGTCACAATTAAAAGATGCGGCTTCCTCAGCTTAAGATGCGGCGTTAGGAAGCACGGGCGACATCGTCTTGCTCCTTTGCAAACCGTTTTAACAGTTCCGGAGGACGAAAAAGTGCTTTTTGCAATTTCAGATAAAGCTACGGATAACTGCAGCAACCACGATTTTCGGCACCAAGATGGCCCAAGTGTCCTTGCTCTGAAGCGTAGCTTATTTAGTGGCTCTAGTGGCGACGTTTGGAGGGGGAAAAGAGGTGCAGTTTTCTAGATGGTATTGGTTGAGGGAGGGAAGGGGGGGGGGGTGTGCCTCACCCTCTTGATGATCCCCTGGTAGGTGCTGCGGAGGTCGTTGCACATAAAGTTGCGCCCCTCGAGGATACTGTACAGCTGGCGCAGGTGGGGCAGGGCCAGACCGTTGAGGGTGTCCCAGTGCGCGCAGTGCTGGGCCTGGGTCTCGCACAGCTGTCGGTACTTGGACGCCCAGCAGGCTCGCTCAGACAGGGCCAGCTCGCGTTCCAGGCGGGACACCTCGAGCTCCACCGCCTGTATGCGGGGGGGGGGGGCATCGGTCGAAGGATTGTCGTGCTGCGGCTCCGGAAAATATTTTGCCCCAAATGTCAAGATCGGGGGTTGGGGCTCCTCTAAACTTTTTCTGTCTCGAGGAACAACCTCCCCGATATCGGCGTAGATGCGGTAAAACGGCACAGATGCCTCCTCATCTTACGAACAGCAGTGCCTGTGATAGTTTTGTGGCCCATAGCCGCTAAAATAAAATGCGAAAATCTGCTAAAGTAATGCTTCAACTGAGAAAAACACTTTAATCAAATTACAAGTCACAATATTCTTTTTTTACCAAGGTATGCGGAGTGTAAATTCGTCTGCTTCTTGCACAGGGGTTGCGATGATGTCAGAATGCTGAGCTCTTGTCGGCTGACTGAAAAAAATAGTGGGAAGACCTCGAGGCATCTAGCATTGTGGTCTACCCACTATCAATCAAAGCCAATCAGAACTCTGCATTGTTCTGACGTCACCGCAACCCTTGAAAAAGAAGCGGACGACTTGCACTTTACATTGACGTTTTAAGTTTGGTTAAACATAAGAATGAGACGTCGAATATTGTAATATGAGACGCTTCAACCAACTCACTCCCGGCTGGTTACAAGAAGTTTGATGTGAAGGCTGGTTAAACTCTTGCCAGAAAAACAAACCAATATGCAAAATACTGAGCTGCTTAGACTGCATGCTCAAGTTACAAATTATAGAACATGTGACATCAGTCCACCGGACAGCGTGGAAAACCTTAAAGGCTGGCTTAGGTATCCCCATCATTTGCAGCTTTCTTAATAGTTTGAATTAGAGTAAGAAGAGTAAAATCTGGGTGTTCTGAAAAGCAAGTTTTGCTAGGGTACTTTAAAAAACCGCCGGGGCTCTCGATTGAAGGGCGCCCGAACAACTGACCCCTGTCCAAGCTCCTTGTACACCATTTGCAAGCACTGTCGCATTATGGTAAACATGAAGCATTACAAAGCGTACGACAATTGAAAATTAAATTCAAACTCTTGGTTCAAGTTTTTCTTTGTGTCTATCTGCAACTTTTTTCAATGATAATCACCGTCCTGGTGTCTATACAAAATAAATTACTGAAATACACCAAAATCAGAAATATTAGTTGCTGAAATACACCGATTTCGGAAACACCAAGAAACCCACACAGATGCTCCTTTAAAATAAACACCATAATACCATTAGCACAAACAAGCAACAGCCCAGTGTTTCCCGTTTTTCTCCCAACATGTTATCGCCACGGTAAAAACAATCGGCGTCGGTGGAAGTGTACTCAGCCGGGGCAGTTATCCAAGCAGCAAAGTTTAATACACGTCAACAGACGCTCCGAGCAAAATATAAAAAAGTGCAAACACCGTGTTTGCGCACCAACGGCATTGTGCAGCGAGCAAGTTAAAAACGAAGAGGAAGGCGGGAGGGCTCACCTCCCAGCAGTGTGCGTCCTTGGCCTGCCTGGCCAGGTCCTCAAAGTCCTCGAAGCTCCGCCTCAGCCGGTTCTTCAGGTCCTCCTTCTGCCCCAGCAGCTGCTGGCGCCGGCCCCGTTCTACACTCAGAAACGGGTCCGCCCTCTCAGCCTCCTGCACCGAGAGGCATGCATCGGCTTAGTGCGAGGGCATACTCACTGGGGAGGTGCAACTCCTAAGACTCGAGGCCGGTTACATGCACTTGCAGCTGCTTACGATTGTGTGCCCTAAACCCGCTTAAAAATCTATCACAGCGAGAGGACGCGCTAATGCCATCTTTCGGGCAGCCATGGCAGTCACGGCTATATTTTTTGCACACCAATCTTTTTTTTCCTTGCCTTTCAAATCTTCCGACAAAATTATAAATGACCCTTTCTCGTAAATGCTACACACATTTGATCTTGCGTACACCGCAGAACCATCGCTCTAGTGAAATCGGTTCTAGGAACGCTTCGTAGGTGGCGGTAGTGCTCCAGTGCGTTCTCTCGAAAGAGATTGCAAGTGTATGAACGAGTCGAACGAGACAAAGTCATTCTCGCTCAGGCAGTAAATGTATAGTGGTGAAACAATGTAGAGCTGGACGTTGCAACGTCGGCTGAGAGAGTCCGAACGTAGCTGCCGCATATAACACGGTGTAGCCGCCGGATAAAGAGTTACACTACGACGCGCTGCAGAAAGCTCTGTTGCCATGGCAACCACCTCGTGATAAGCGGTCACGTCTGAACCATCACACCTTTGGCGAAACGGCATTGCCCAACTTCGATGCAAAATTTTAAATTTTACACGGTATGGTGCACTATAATTTTTACACTCATACAACATTGAAGAAAATGAAGAAGCTTTTAATTATTTAGTTTGGTTGCTCGTTTGTACGATTTAGTTTGCAGCTGTGCATAGTCGTATTGATTGAACCATCCAAACTCGGCCTTCCTGCTATGTATTGCCTTGCCTTTTCAAAGTGTCGCCACATGCTCCTTTCCATTGTTTTCTTTTAAATCGATGGCTTTACAGGCAACACTTTGCAGGGATTTCGGTGTCTGCGTTTGTTGCCGTCTGTCGTAGCAGCAGAAATGGAGAAACTCTCTTTACCTCCCCTCAAAGCACGAGGAGAGGGGAGTCGGGTGTTCCCATTGGCCGCGCCGTGCGAAGTGGGAAGACAGGAGAACCCCACGACCTTGCATCAATGGCACGACGACGAAGGAGCATCAGCAGAGCGTCTTCCCCCATCGTCTGCTAACAATAACTTCAAAACGGGCATTTTCAAACACTACTCCCGGTATACAAAATCCCACTTTGACAGTACCCAGTTTCCATGTGTAATGTTGAAGGGTCTTAGAAACTTCCACCACATTCAATTTCACTAAATCATGGCTGTTAAAACCTGCCCGCTATATGTTCACCATAACATGCCTCTTATACCATGCCCGCAGAGCTTTGCTCAAATATCTGCAAGCGTCCCCCTCTCCACTCATAGCTGAGTGTCAACATTACCCCCTCCCTTCGCCACTCAACAACACTGGAAAGACTTGAGCCTTCGCCTGCATTGTCACTGCCGCACTCTTCCTAATGCCATCGCCGCGCCAAGGCCGTAATCCGCCCAAGAGCAAGCGCGAAGGAAATGCTTCTGCAGCGCGCGACCTCAGGCTTACGACGCACATTAACTCGCACATCCAGTGTCTCAACTTGACCACCTACTTTACCGATCAACGAGCGCTCGTGGTGGTTGTCGGCGGCATCTACGACACCAACTGCAACGGCAGTGTGCATTAATTTCTTCGCACCTACGGCCTCTGGTCTGGGATGACACCACTTTGCCCGCATTGCATGTACGTGCTAGAGCTGTCGCTCTTGCTTCTTCACACATTGTGGGCGAAAAAGGCACCCTTATTTTTTTCTTTTCTTTGCTGTTTCCAAAGTTTTTACAAAGCCTTCTGCTGTTATCACTCACAGGGACACCATCCAGCTCGCCAGCCAACACGCCGTGCGCCCACAGGACTTGCCTCCTCCAGTGCGTCTTGAGCTGAAAGTGTGGAAAGTGAGTCAAAAGTATGTACCAGACGAAAGATAAAAACGCAAATACCGCTGCACGTCCACAACAACCCCATCCATCCTTGGTATTGACAAAGTTTCCTCGAATTGTTCTAAAAATTCTGAAAAAGTTCTTCAACCCGTTGTTTTTAGGTTTCCATTCGTAGCCATACTCATTAAATGTCCAGTCACTTCATCGAAGAAGTTGTTTAAACAAGCTGCCATGACAATATGTTTAAAAACTACTGACCAAGGAGTGGACAGCATCTCGAAATGCAGGACTACTGCTGAAGGTGGATATGGAGAAGAACTAGTAGCTAGCAATAATAGAAATAATAATACAAAAATTAAAGTCTGCATAGGAGGCTGTCTGTAAGGAAGCTAACGTAAGAGAGGCTTGTTGCCTCGAAAAATCATGAGGTGTAAAGGTGTGTGCTAGGGTTATGCAACTAAAAAATTATTTAATATGTTGCGTGTCAGATGCACGTCATTCTACAGTCGAGCCCAGTTATATCACACCCGGGTATTTCGAGTTATTGCTTATATCGAACAGTCCAAACGTCCCCTTGAAAATCATATGTAATAGTATAGGAGCGTTCTCTTTTTGTATCGAACTCCCACGGACTCCCATGGTGGGGACACTCTATATTAGCGGCGAGATGTTTTGGTGGCGCCCTCCTATGGTTCCCTTTCGTGACGTCATTACCTTGCGAACAACAAGTATGATGGTTTTTGTAATTAGCATGGTGGAAGCTTCAAATCATTGCGCCCTTAAAACAAGACTGCGGACATCGTCAAAATTGAAGTTCTTACATTGCTCTTATTTCTGTAGATGAGAAAACCTTTGCTGACGTCATCGTAAGTATTCGGCCAATCGTGGAAGGCAACGCTTTCGATCGCGCACGTCGCCAATAGCGAACGAAGCACGGCGGCCCTTCGCTTCCGGTCAAATTGCACCCGCGGAACACATAGCTCGCGTTGCCTTGCTGGCAGACCACCAAGCCAGCACACACAAAAATACTCAACAAAAAAGCAATTGTAAAAAAAAAAAAAAGTGGAGGATGGCAAAAGCAAAGGGAAGGGCACCTGCGCCCGCAGGGAGGGCAGGGAGTGCTCCTTAGCCCCAAAATAAAATAAGCAAAAAAAAAAGTCTTCGTCAAGTTCAGTGCGTTGACAGCAACGGTTGAGGAATCGCACTTTGAACGCCTTATCTTGGTTTACCTTTCTCTTTCGCCGTGCTTGCTTTGCGCGTTTTTTCTCTTTTTTTGCTTGTCTTTTTTTGCTGCCTGAATTTAGTGAGGTTTCTTTTTTGTTGCATGCTTAACTTTATTCTATGAATCGAGCGTTTTTTTTGTTTGTTTTTATGCTGCTAGCTTTTCCTGTTCTTTCATTTTTTTTCTTTAAATTCGTGTTTTGGCATTGGTGCTGTGCGGAGGTCGCGCGCGCGTAAACGATCGCAAACATTATTGCGTAAACACAGCGGTGTTTGTGATCTTCACCAACTAAGCTCTACTGCATTTACCGGCTTTTGGTGGCTCTATTTGGTAAGGTCCCGTTTGTCGCGGCCTTCGGTATTAGCAGAGACGCACGGAAATTCCAGGTGGAGCTTAAGTTACCATATTTTTGTATATCAAATTATCGATATATCCAACTATTTTACGATCCCCTTTTAATTCAATATATCCGGGTTCGACTGTAGCATAAAATGAAGTACTGTTTGATGACAACTGCGATGCCCCGACTCGGAAGGCTCTTCTCCGACCAAGCACTCTTGGGTACGTTACCTTTAAAAAGTAATCTGTTAGTTGCTTTCAAACACAACTAGTGAAGCTCCCGCTACAGTTACCGTAACAAAGTAATTCATTACAGTTTCTCTTAAAAAAGAATGACCTTACTTTTCTGCAAGAAAACAAAAAGAATTAGAAAATACTTTTCTATTGGTTCATTACAGAAAGTGCAAGCAAAGACGGAACACATGGGCACAAGGCAAACATGACACTCACAATGTCGGAACACATCATTAGAAAAGTGCAAGGATCGGCTAGATTGTACTCGTACTTGGAACAGGATGTCTTTGTGCTTAAAAGGAACGACAAAAGTAATGTCGTTATTCTTTCGACTTTAGAAAAAGTAATAGAACTACAGTTGCAAGTTATATCACAAAAAGGTTGAGCATTTGAGTTAAAAGTTACAACAAAAAAAAAAAAGTTGCAGTAATGCGTTACTACCCAAGACTGCGAGCAAGAGATGGCCGCGAGAAGCACACGACCAATCCTTAGTCGACCAAATGACCCAATGAAAACGTTCAGTGTCGTGCACTCTCCCATTCCCTTAGCACTGGTTTAACAGCATGACGTTTCGTAATGGGGACATACGGCAAATAAAAAACGAGGACAAGAAGATAAGCAACACACTTTTTGTCCTCGTTTTTTGGGGGTTTTTTTGCCGTATATTTTTATTACGAATTGGAACCAATTAGCCCAACTCGCAGAAGGTTTGTTGAACATTTCGTCATTCCATTTTTGTCGCACCTTACGGAAGCCAGTCCACAAGTCGCTCACCGTGTTCAGGCGGAGTCCGGCCTCGCAGTCGCAGAGTTGCTCCACCAGTGCATTGCGCGCCGCGAACAGCTTCTCCGCCGCTTCTACGAAGTACTTCGCACAGCCGGCGTGTTTGGAGGGTCTGATTGGAGAGGGCGCTTCGGGCGTGCCCGTGGATACGGCTTCGACTTCCGCTTTGGTCGGAGCCAGCGAATCCGGTCGGGACGAGAGTTGAGCTTCGAGTTGAGCGGCCTTCTCCTTCAAAGCTTGCAGCTCAGTCTCTGAAGCTTGCAGTTTGGCCGTGAGGCTGTCCACCTGCGATAAGTCGTCCAAAAAATTTTTAATTAGGGCTTCTTCGTTCTTTGTGTAAACCGTTTAACCCCAAGAAAGTAACCCCCAAACCAGTTTCATCAACGTCAGGAGAAACTGAAAGGCTGAAAGCGAGCTGCTCTCAAATACAAAAACTAAACTTCCAAAAAAAAACAAAAAAAAAAAAAACACTTTTGTTTGATTTTTTGTTTTTTCCCGAATTGCACGCAAGGCCGCTTCTTTTCTCGAGAAACGCACCCATTGTCTCGTTTTCTCATCACTAGCAGGACATTCTCCAAGTATTAATGTCACCTACATGTTTCCCGGCAATCGGGAAAATCTCACCCCCACGGTTCCTTTTTCATAACCTCAGCCCTGCTAAATGCCGATTCTCTGTCAAACACCAAATCCAAAAAAAAAAAAAAAAAAGAAACCTATGTTTTTTTTTATTATTTGCATTATCATAAACTTAAAATGCAGGACGTTCGCCCTTGTTCATGTTAGGCTGGTGGAAACTGATAAACCCCGTTCGCCCTACTGACGTCCAACTCCTGGTTAGCTCAGTTGGTAGAGCGCTCCACTGGAAATGGGGAGGTCCCTGGTTTGATACCAGGACCAGGCAGATTTTTTCGGTCGTGCACCAGTCACCCAGCTGTGTTCGGCGATTTGTGTTCGTCCCCCTTCTCCAAAGATTATTTTCGTCACTACACTTCCAAATCAAATAAAAAAAGAAAACTTAAACACAAAGTTTTACTTGTAACTAGGATTTCATGTTTTCGAAGATAATTTTTCGTAAAATTAGGAAGGCGTTCTTGAGAGTTTATTTCTTCCTGAAAATTCAGGGTTTATCTGCATTTACTTTTCCCTGAAATTGTTAGTTTATTTTACTAAATTTTTAATTTTACGAAAATTAAAAGAAGTAAAATTAAAATAAAGTCTGTGTACCACAATCTACCGTCCTGAAGGAACCTTGATGAGCTAAAAAGCAAACCCTTTCTTTAAAAGCTTGAGATGTCAAAGGAAACTGAAATGGCATCTAAAAAAATCGTCTTTCCTGCTGTTATTTTGTAGTGTAGCATCACTCGTAACCCACAAAAAGTGCCTTCGCCATGCGCCAACAAACAACCTTACGCACCTTCTTTTTAGAGTCTTCCAGCAACCCGGCGTACATTGTCAGGTGGCAGCGTACGTTAACAATGTTTTTCTTGGCCTGAAATGAGAAGAAGAATTGCCACGACGGACCAACAAGCTTACTTCTCCAAGTAATTCCGTAGTTGCATTGAATGTGCAAAGAATATTTTCAGACATTTCTTTTCTTGTTTTATATGTCAGAAACTACATATTACAACCAGAAATGCATATTACCTTAGTTACACCCATTGAAGGTTCTGCACCCAGGCCATTTGCAAACATGATTGAAAAAGTTTCTTGTTCTTTCACAGTTAACATCTTTGTTGTCAAAACACAAAGATTTGCCCCCCTCATCTTTGAATAGGGAACTTCAACCGGAATAAATAAACACCAAGAGTCTGTCTTTGAGCCCAACAAAACTACAATGATGCAGTTGGTAGAAGTAATTTTGGAGCACCATTTGGAGCAATCGAAAGTTTGTTTTGGAGTAGCAAAAAGAACTTTTGTAGAATAAGTGCACACTTCATTTTTCATCAAACCACTGCAAATATGTTCAAATCTGTGTGTTGGCCTGCCGAATGGAAAGACAATGTCTAGATTGCGTTCCCACTTTTGTTAAACCTTTTGTTAGCAACAGCTGCATGACAGGTTGGATTCCCACAAATGCCTAAAAAAAAACTAAAAAAAACATGGCGATAAGGTGATGATTGTTGAATGACAGTCTGAACCGCAATGCATTATTATTTTCAGTACAGAATTAAAGATAAAGGAAATAGCATTTTTCACTGAAATAATGCTCAAATAGAAAAATTTTGTGCACCCATATTGATGTTTTGCTCAAATTTTAAAGGCTCTAATAAAATTGCAATTCTTAGGTCAGATAAAAACAAAGCTTTCATATTGCACTATGTGGAATCGATAACATTTTATATGTAGAACTTATAACAAGCACTGGCATGTGAATGACCAAATATATACCTTCTTAAAAACAATCGCATTGGATACAATAAGGTTGTTTTCAAGCTTTCACCCACTGCTCCAAAAAATTTTGTTTTAGTGATATGAAGCCATTTAAATCTAATAACTAAATAAGAGAGTTGACAAAAAAAAAATAAACATCTAGAGCAGTCCATAAAACTTTAACAATACTCAAATATACTTTCTAAATCTCGCATCTGAAAAAAATATCATCAGAGTATTGCAGTCAACTATATTATATAATATATAATAGCCGCAGCTTTATTCAGAAATCGTGTCCCGTCCCGCCCTGAAAGGGCGCTTTCTCCTTAGCACGTGGGTGCACCGTGGCGAAACAAGATATACACAAAATCGCGATGTTTATTTTGCGCTTCTCGCTTCACTGCAGTGCACCAGCGCACTCAATGAGGCTAGCTAAACTGTTTGAACAAATCTAGCAAATGACAAATATTGAGAAACCTCGGTGTACCCTCAGTGTTTGATAGAAATTAAATCAAATACAGTAATCCCTCATTACAACGAAATCGCTTCTTTCGAGTAATCGCTTTCATTGAGGTTCATCACAGTCCCGACCAAAATGCAAGCGTTTTGAGCCGGATTAATCCAAGTGTATGGGCGACCCACCACGCTTATTACGAAAGCTGAGGCGCCGAAAGCACTCAAGCCTACACGGAGGCACACACCACCGGAAGAGCAGGCAATCGGCGGGTGTTCCGATGTTTTAGAACATAAATGCCGATATGGACTCCATGTAATGCTAAAAGAAAGCCAACGGACATTTAGGAAAAAAAAAGGCAACTTGTGACCTGCGCACAGGAAAATAGTACTAATAAAAGAGGAAGACATTCTTTTTATGCATTGCAGTTATGTATAGGGCTAGCTCTTGTGGTTTTCGTGCATGCGCCTCGGGTGTTAGCCTGTATGGTGAAGTCACGCAGTGCTTGAATTGCGACGAGTCCTCGGAGAGGGAGCTTTTGGGTTTGACGCGAAACCGTGGCATAATGCAGCACCGTGACGCAACACTGATGTCACATGACACTGATGTCAGCTGATACCATGATAAGACATTGCGACATAGCGGTGATGTCATGGAACACGATGGTGTTGGATAACCCAAAGTCACGTCCGATGGTCATGTGACATAAGATTACAATGACCAAAGATTAGGCCATGTTTCCCGATGGTCAGGTAATGCATGTAACATAACCTAATGTAACATAACTTAACCTATAAATGCTACATCTTTAGAGCACCTCTGCAATATTGCAGAGGCGGGCAGTTTTTGTCCCCATAGCCTTTGACGGGAGTCATTTTAGGGTCAATTTTACGCAATGCGGGCAAATGCAACGTTGGGTCAGCTTCAAGGGGGCTCTGTAGCATCGCGTGGGTCACGCACCTGTAGCTGGATCTTCATGGCCCGCTCGGCGTACTTGAGCGTGTTGTGGGTGTTGTGGTAGCTCAGGGACGACGGGCTCACATTGGCAATCATCAGGGTACGGCACGAACCACCCAGTGAGTCCTTGAGCAGGTGGGTCAGCTTCGACTGGCGGTAACACACCAGCTGCAACGGCAACAAATCGTGGCTCTAGAACAGTGTATCTCAAACGGAGGTCTGTGGACCCTTTGTGGCGCTCTCAACCAATAGTCAAACCAAGCAAAACATTGTTATGTTTGATGTTGGCTGTTCCACGAAGCTAAATAGACCGAACCGTGCGCACTGACGACCAAGTAGGGTAGGTTGTTCTCGGTTTCAGGGCCGAAGCAACTAGTTTGCACGGATGTTTTGTCCGTTTTGCCTCTTTGTCGTTGCGATCGTCCAATACCCACCTTCTCCTTCAACCGGTGGAGTCCCTCATCACTTTTGCCTATCCGAAAAAAGGCCCCCGAATTGCCCATGGTTGTGAACCACAGCTAAACAGCTGTGGCTTAAAGTTGCAGCTACTCTAGCAGAAATACAATTAAAGGGGCACCAAACTGGATTTTGAGAGCATCCCAGCAAATCTAATACTGCAATTGTGCGAGGCCCTTTTTCACCTTAAGGGGGGACATGGCCTCGGAATTCAAAATTTTCAGAAAAAAACATTTTTTTCATAAATGATATGTTTATGCTTATTAACTTCCAAAGAATGGTTTCAGAAACTTTCATTTAAAAACATGCAGGATTTATCTCAGAATAAATTATTTTCGACATGTCGGCAGCCCTCCAAGTCAGCAGGAAGCAAGTTTTTTGTGTTTTTTATTTAGCACTGCTTCATACTCGTTTAACCTAGCCAGAACATCTCACCCTCATTGGAAGTGCCATTTACTCTAGATCTAGCTCGTAGAAGCTTTCGAAGTTTACAAGTATCAAGGGCCAGGGGGACCCAATACATCCAAAAAGAAAAAATCCTGAAAATTTGGTATGAGCAATTTTATTGGTTGACACCTGAAACAGGGTTTATGGTTGGTCCCTCCCGGTGACGTCATATTTTGTCGTCGTCATTAACGCCCCTTTACAGTACCTTCCACTTCAGATCCTATTCCTGCTTTGCTGCTCTTTCTCAGTGTGATTTGCCTCTTAGTTCCTGTCAGCTTATCTGTCAGGGAATGCCTGCTACAAAAGTTAGCATGCCTACAAACAACACAAACTGGTAGCTATTGCCAGGGGAACAACAGATGCTCAAAGACGAAGGTGCTAACAATGCTCCAGGTGAATTTTGCCTACCTCGGACTCATAAAAAATAAAGAAACCTAAAGTTGAAACTTCAAATGCATTTTTCTCAGTTTCACTTTTTGGCAGGAAATGTGGTATGAGGAAATGTATCATTGGACATTTTGAAAGTGTAAAGATTTCATTCAGTGTTGTCCTTGACTCAAATTTCCTGAGGAACAAGTTAAGGTACTCATAATCTGAAAATGCTAAATTCTTCATGACAAAAACTGAATATTTTAAAACTCACAAATTTGTTAAAATCATTCGCTCTTTTTGGGTGTTATTGTTTTTCTCTAGAATCACATTTTCTACAGTTAATTTTTACCTTAACTTGCACTATGGGTATTCCACTTCACATTAAACTAAACATTTTGTGGATTTCAATTATTATTTTTCTTAAATACATTTCCTAATAAAGTAACTTTTTTCTGGAGCTTGCTAAGCATAGTATGCAGTAGAATTGGCCTATAAGGCTGAAACTTTAGATGTCATCAATCCTAATGGGGTTCAATTCACCCTGAAAGTTTGAATCACTTTGAGACAATGGTTCAAAAGTTGACCCTCCCAGGCCATGTCCCCCCTTAAAAGCACGGCCAAACATCGTGACAAGCCCCCTTTTTCGACATCTATCCAAAAAAAGAAACATGCTGCGTCAACAAAAGGCAGCGTACCATTATAATTTCTGGCTTTCTAAGATGCTCACAGCATGTAGGACGATTGGTGCCATAAAAACCTTAAAATCCAGTTTAGTGCCCCTTTAACTTACGAGCGTATAACAATGTCGAGGCATGTGCATCGCTGACGGATGGTTCAGCTACTGAACACGGCACCGAAAATTTTTTGTCTTGAATTGCCACTCCACCACACAGTTAAAGGGACACTGACACCCCCCAAAAAATTTTTTTTATTTTTTGCCAGGCGCTTCATTATGGTGTCGGAGGACTACCCAATTAATATTTTGCAACAGAGTAGCGTATTTATTTAATAAAGCCAAAAGACGCAACTGCTCGAAACCGAAACCGAAACCCGACGGAGGTCGGAGAAGTGGAGAGAAGAGAGTGACTGGCGGAAGTCACGTGGCTACACCCGACCGTGCTTTTTTTTTTTTTTTTTTTCTCCTCTCCGGTAGCAGACGACACGACATGCGGCGTGCGGGAACTGCTTGCCGTGCCATTCTTTTGCAGTTATGTTTGTTCCGCTCGTTGTTATGTACTCCAAGATGAGTTGTTTTGTACATTGAGGAGTTAGAGATGAGTAGTGAGTGCCCGTGGTGAATTTCCATGATCGGCTCCGAAAAGAATAAACCCAAGATGTTGCGTGAAGAGCTGGCTCACATGTCCTGCATCCGAAAAAAAGTGGCATTGTCGAAAGATCAACGGGATCGGGACCAATGGCTGGCTGCAATTCCTGTAGAACATTTACGGGCACCTCGGAAAGTGGACGCTACCTGATTTATATGCTCCTTGCACTTTGTGGAAAGTGATTACATTGAGTTCGCAGGTGTCAAAACGGAAATCCCATACCGTTTAATTCAGCGAAGTATCGTCCACAACATTTGTTTGTTATTTTTTTTTTGTTTGTTTCTTCAGTGATGATTGTAAAAAAAAAAGAAAAAGATATGTAAACATCAGAAATTGTTTGCAAAAAATAAAAAATAAAAAATCACGGGGGATCGAACCCGGACCTTCGGTGTGTGAAGCGGACGTCTTTCCCACTGAGCTACTGGGGCATCTCGTTTCTGGTGGATCTCTTTCCTTAGTAATAATTCAGCCGGTAAACTGTAAGTTTGAAAGTTTGCTGTCGATTTTTCTTTAGCAAAAGCACTCCCGGGTCGAAGTCGGGAAGCACCACGCTTTGGAGACATTCGCACCTAGTAAAGAAATCGTACGCGTGCATATTCAACTCGAAGTAGACACGTCGTGCTTGACGTTTGCGCGAGCGTTGTCTTCAGCCACGAGAAGGGAGCGACGGCTCGGCGACGTCTTCGTGCAAATCGGCTTGGTGGCCGGGCGTGTCGTACGGGATGAATACCAATTATTTTGATCAGTCCCAAATTTCTCTTTTAACGGTAGACAGAATTCGCCGGTACCGCGAACGACAGTTCTGAAATAGAGGTCCCACGCCCGTCGTCCGCTGCCATCGCCGCCCCCGCGAGCCGCGAGTCCCACGATACGCGAAACGACGAACGCACAGAATGCTTCCGGTTGTCTGTGGAACTTTTTTTTTCAATCAACGTATTTGCAGCTTTTTAGAAGCCACAAAAAATGGGTTTCATATTTTTTTCTATTTTTAATATTGAGTGTGTGCCTTCAGTGACCCACGACTTTGATTAAATTTGGTGGTCGCATCGATACCTTAGAAAATGGCCCGTGACCGCGGAAAAGAGAGTGAGCGAGACTCGAACCGGCCAGTTCTTGATCGGCGGTTTTCGGGCGGAAAGAAACCGAATTTCGAGCCGCAAATTCTGTTCTGGGTAGTTGAGCCCTGATATGTCACGTACAACTAACAACCTCGGCGAGCATAAATACCCTGTCGGTGTCCCTTTAAGGGGAGGCACGGCCTAGGAATCACAATTTTTTCAAAAAAGTCACATTTTTTGGAAAATAGGCTGACCAGCTTTTACAACTCATAAAGAATGCTGTCCAAAAATTTTATTCCTGTAAGTAAAGTATTTACTCCGAAATAAATTATTTTCGACGTGCTGGCGGCCGCACGTGCGCGCCGACGACGCAGCCGATTACGAAAATGTGTTATTTTCAAAGCGCGCTCCCTCCGCGTTTCTTGGGACTAGCATGGACAGGCCCCCTCGTTGGAATGAGCGTCTCGCCCTCTTTCGTTCTGTTCGCAGCATTGTTCGCTATATCGCGCTCACAGACCGTAAAACCCCATAGAAAACATAGCTGTGCACGCTCTCATTGGTCAAGCTGGCGAAACAAGAGCTCTGATTCGCTAGGACGAGCCACGTGACGTGGCTCGTCCTAGCGAATCAGGAAGCTCTGTTGGAAATTGGCATACAGCCAGGGAGCTACCAAGCGTCATACGGAGAGAGGGCCACCAAGATGAAGGTTGCGAAGGCCCAGGTGAAAGCGCTCGAGTCCTCCAAGATGTCCCACAAAAAAAGGAAGATGGAAGCTGTGGCCAAGGCACAGAGGGACCATGCAGAGGAAGGAGTGACGTATGCCCCTGGAGCATTTTAGATGAAATGGCAAGCCCCATCTAAACTAAAACACTGTTCGAACTTTCAAACCTGTTTTTCTCAGCTTGATGTTTTCACCATCTTTCGACAGCTCTAAAACTATCGTTCGATGAGTTAAGTGCCCCCAAGTCTAATGTATGGCTTTTTTGGCATGAAATTTACTGGAGAACTCAGCTATGCACTTACTTTTTGCAAATTGTTATTTCTTCATACAAAAATGTTGACGTTTGTGAAACAAGAAAAATATTAAAAATTTATACCATTATTGAAAGTTAATTTTTACATGAAATATGTAAAAATTTTGAAATGTTAAAAACTATTTCAAGCCTACCACCGATTAGTTTAGTCATTCAGCATTATATCCCAACAAAGAAATTGTGCCTTTTAATTCATATATTGAAACGATAGTTTTTTTCCTTTGGCACGGCTACATGTGCATTTTTTTCAATGAATAAGGTTGTAACTTGTCAAAAAATATACCTTTGGGGTTGAAAGTTGGTGTAGCCTCCTAAGTTTTGACGTTAAACATACCCTAAAAATTTCATTGACCTGGCACAAATACTTAAAAAGTAGACCCTCCAAGGGAGTGCCTCCCCTTAATACACTTACACATTGAGTTTACAAATACAGTATACAAAATGTAAACCCTCCCCCCTCCCCCCCCCGCTTCCAAAAAAAAAAAGAAGTTTACGAGTTGTTTGTTATCGCAAATGTGAACTATGCATGGCCGAACGCTTACTCTCCATCCTAACGTAACCCTAAGGTTCGAATCGGATGCCAAAGGTTAAAACAGCGGAAATTTTTTGGGGGCGAACACACCATGCTTCCATAAAATGGAACTGGGATTGCAGCAAGGTAGAGCAGGGACCTCATTGGCACATCGGTATGTGGGCTCTGCATTTTGAGCTGGACCCTCAAAGTACGGAAGAGAGCCGACATGGAGGTGTGCAAACCCACAAAGACTGGGCTTTGTTTGGTTTCTGGCGACACGGACACACTTTGGCGCCGTCAGAAGGATCCCAAGACCTTCCTGGCACTAGCGGTCATAGAGACTTCTCAGCTCCACTAGTCCGCCCCTCGACCGAAACGGTCGAGGCACACACATGCACGCTGTTCAAAAGGAAGAGCTGCAAATAATTGTCAATCACCACCAGTGATTCTGGATGTTCATAAAAGAGGAACCTCATCGCGTCACACTGGTTCTCTGGACACCGGGGTTGCGGAGTTGTCACTTTGGAATTCAAACGATTCTGGAACCAATCCGCAATTTCGAGACCCCGGAAAGGAATGGGAATGGAATGCCTAAAGCGCTGGAAGAGATGGAATGGGAATAGAATTGGATGCCTTTTGCTCAGAATGGAGTGGGAATGGAATGGGTCCAGTTCTCATGCAACCTGTGTCAATTTTAATCTAGGGCCTACGGGCTGATGGGAAAATTCGCTAGTGCATGGCAAGAGGCTCTTGAAACTGCATTATTGCGCTAGAAGTGACTGACAGCGTGAACGTCTCACCGGCTTGTACTCCTTTGAGGATGAAAATGGTGCACCCTCAGTAAAGCAACCAAAACTGAATAGTTGCAGATAGACAAGGTGTCGTCCCTGGCACCGCAAGACGCGACAAAGCGGTTGTTGTAATCATGCGCGATTACCATGTAGCTTTTAACCAGGGCATTGAACCGAACTTGAGCCAAAAACCGGAAAAAACTTGTAACCCATATCAAACATTTGATATTGAACCCTAACAGGAACGGAAACGTAATTTCATGTGGCGGTTACCTGTTCATTGGAAACGGTTTGGCGCAATAAGATGTGGGCCGCGTTTTCTTCCGGGTGGCGGAGCCAAGCCAATTAAATATTCGCGACGGTGGCGTCAGTGGCTCAGTTCTGATTAAACCAATGGCATTGACGACATGAAGACAGCTAAAAAAATAAGGAAACAAAGAGGTATATTTCACGTCTATGTGCAGCACGAATTGGCGTCAATAAGAAAGCGTACACTTCTACACTTTTTTTTACCTTACTATGGATTGCAAGGGACGCTACGAGCCACCGGAGCCAATCCATAGCTCGGAAAGACGGTGTCACGTGTCCTTCCGGTTGGGCGGAGTGACGCGGAGAGCGCAATGTCACGAGACAAGCTATAAATTATGGACTGGCTTGCAGTGAAAATGGGTGGCGAAAAATGGCGAAAATGGCGAAAAACTAAAGAGCTTTTCTCCATAGCTCGGAAAGACGGTGTCACGTGTCCTTCCGGTTGGGCGGAGTGACGCGGAGAGCGCAATGTCACGAGACAAGCTATAAATTATGGACTGGCTTGCAGTGAAAATGGGTGGTGAAAAATGGCGAAAATGGCGAAAAACTAAAGAGCTTTTCTCCATAGCTCGGAAAGACGGTGTCACGTGTCCTTCCGGTTGGGCGGAGTGACGCGGAGAGCGCAATGTCACGAGACAAGCTATAAATTATGGACTGGCTTGCAGTGAAAATGGGTGGCGAAAAATGGCGAAAAACTAAAGAGCTTTTCTCCATAGCTCGGAAAGACGGTGTCACGTGTCCTTCCGGTTGGGCGGAGTGACGCGGAGAGCGCAATGTCTCGAGACAAGCTATAAATTATGGACTGGCTTGCAGTGAAAATGGGTGGCGAAAAATGGCGAAAATGGCGAAAAACTAAAGAGCTTTTCTCCATAGCTCGGAAAGACGGTGTCACGTGTCCTTCCGGTTGGGCGGAGTGACGCGGAGAGCGCAATGTCACGAGACAAGCTATAAATTATGGACTGGCTTGCAGTGAAAATGGGTGGCGAAAAATGGCGAAAATGGCGAAAAACTAAAGAGCTTTTCTCCATAGCTCGGAAAGACGGTGTCACGTGTCCTTCCGGTTGGGCGGAGTGACGCGGAGAGCGCAATGTCACGAGACAAGCTATAAATTATGGACTGGCTTGCAGTGAAAATGGGTGGCGAAAAATGGCGAAAATGGCGAAAAACTAAAGAGCTTTTCTCCATAGCTCGGAAAGACGGTGTCACGTGTCCTTCCGGTTGGGCGGAGTGACGCGGAGAGCGCAATGTCACGAGACAAGCTATAAATTATGGACTGGCTTGCAGTGAAAATGGGTGGCGAAAAATGGCGAAAATGGCGAAAAACTAAAGAGCTTTTCTCCATAGCTCGGAAAGACGGTGTCACGTGTCCTTCCGGTTGGGCAGAGTGACGCGGAGAGCGCAATGTCACGAGACAAGCTATAAATTATGGACTGGCTTGCAGTGAAAATGGGTGGCGAAAAATGGCGAAAATGGCGAAAAACTAAAGAGCTTTTCTCCATAGCTCGGAAAGACGGTGTCACGTGTCCTTCCGGTTGGGCAGAGTGACGCGGAGAGCGCAATGTTACGAGACAAGCTATAAATTATGGACTGGCTTGCAGTGAAAATGGGTGGCGAAAAATGGCGAAAATGGCGAAAAACTAAAGAGCTTTTCTCCATAGCTCGGAAAGACGGTGTCACGTGTCCTTCCGGTTGGGCGGAGTGACGCGGAGAGCGCAATGTCACGAGACAAGCTATAAATTATGGACTGGCTTGCAGTGAAAATGGCTGGCGAAAAATGGCGAAAAACTAAAGAGCTTTTCTTTGTGTGCGTGCGTGTATTTTCTTTTCTTGCTGCTAAGCAATATTCCTGAAGGAGGGAGAAAGCGAACATAAACATCAAAATAAAAACACGAAGTTGACGGCTGTCGGCACTTTTTTTCTGCTGTGGTAAGATCTGGATGCACCAGGAGGCAAAGCCGTGACGAGCGCGGCACTGCAGCGCCGGTCGCCCAATGCCCTGAACACAGCTTGAAGAATTTTTTTTTTGTTTGTGCATTTTTTAGAAACAGCAAAGCGCCCGTTGTATTTTTGTCCTTTTAGAGCGCAGCTCTTAGGTGCCCATTTCCGGCTTGAGCGGCGTCGGCGTCGCCGTAACCGTGAGGTCACGTGACCCCCTCCCCCCCAGGTAACGTGACCCCCCCTGAGGAGGAGACGAGGGGAGGAGGTTGAAGGATGAGGAGAGGGTGAAGGAAAGCAGGGGGGAGGAGGAGTAGCAGGCAGGATCACGAGGTGAAGAGAAGGGGTATACCCTACCCTCAGTACCCTTCCCTCCTCCTCCTCAAGAGCTGCACTCTAATTTGGTGTAACAGGAAGTTGTAAACAGCTTTCATTTTTTTTTTTTATTATTTTAATCATCTTTCGATTGGCACTGGCTCTGCTGTCTTTCTCCTCTTCAACTCAGTCGTTCGAGTAAGTTGTTCAGGTGTGCGGCGTGGGTAGTTTGCCGTTTCGATATGCATGAGCATCGTACCTGCGTGCTGTCGTGTATCCCCACTGCGTGAGCCTATAAAGACCCCAGGCTACCACTCTTACTCCACGAGCTAAATTTCTCATCTACCCACGGTAACAATTGGCACTGTGCTTGCGGGCTGATTGACTTCACATGCGAGTACTGTACTTTTGTAGTTTAGACGCACCTGAATACCCATGCAACTTTCCTAAAACGGTGTTAGCTCTAGAAAGCCAAGATCACAAAACAATATTAAGCATATATTTGTTTCGCTGTCCCCGCTTCCGCAGCAAGGCTTCTGATGACCCATTTTTTCTTTTAAATACAGATGTCGTGTGAACTCGACTTCTCTTGTCAACGACTGAGAGGTGCGATTATTTTTTTAGGAAGCTGTTTGACCTGGTTTGCACTTAGTAGAATGAAGGCTTTCAAGAAGCTTTTGCACACTTTTTCAGTCGTCTCTGCGTTTGATGTCAGCAGCTTTATGCTGCTTTGTTCTAGTAACACAATGTGGCTGTCGATGGCCATTTTTTCACGTTTAGGAATTAGAGGAATGGAATTCTGGAGTTCAGCCATTCCAGGGATGGGAATGGGCTCAGTGTCTGTCTCTGTTCTGAGGAGTTGAAAGGAATGGAATTGTCGGAAACTTTAATTCCCCGAAATAGAATTGGAATGGAAGGGGGGTGGCCATTCCGCAACACTGCTAGACACCGGCGCGAGCACACGGGGGAGGCCACATAAAGTAAGGACACCTTCCACAGAGCGGGGAGGCTCGCTGCATAGCAGCAGGGAGCAAACGCCCAGGCTCACCTAACTATTGAGGTCACTTCCAAGCGCAACGTGACAGAAAGACACACATTTTTTCTCCCGAACGCTTCGTCACCTTGTTGTTGGCGAGCGCGTCGATGACGTTGCCGAGCGCCAGCAGGGAGAGGTTGATGTTGGTGCCCTCTCGGAGGCGTGCGCCAATGTTCCTGTTGACGGCGGCAGACCGCTCGGAGCCAGCCAGGTCGACGAAGCTCATCTTGGAGCGCCGCACTTGCTTCGATGTGCCCGACAAGCACTCTGTCTGCGTCACGTACACCTGGAGAATACAAGGCGGAAACAGACGCTCAAGTCAAAAATCGGTTGTCCTTTTAAAATATGCCAAAGGCGCTCCAAACGCATAGCATTCGTAGGTCCTTTGCAACGTTACCTCGCTGCGCATTATTAGTTCTTCTTTCTGGCCACATTTTTTTTTCCCATTTTACTGTTGACCTTAAAGCTCAGCATAGACAAAGCAAATTAAAGAAAGTTACAGACCGAACAGTGCAGTTTCGAAACATGCTTATTTGCGCTGTGCGAGAATGTGAAAGATGTTGACCGGCTGTGTTCATTGCACGCCCGCAGGTGACGAATTTTGCTATAGTAAAACATTGTTTCAAGAGAGTTTCGTGTGTAAGGGAATGAAAACAATGAAACTAATTCGAGTTCTGAGTTCACCGCAGCCAGGCGAGCTGCATACATTTTTCAAACTCTTTTTGCTGACCCAGTGAGACGTTGCCAATTTCTTTGCAAATTTTAGGTGGTAGGGGGGCAGTGACTTGGGATATCACAGCAGTCTGGAATACAATGTCCTTTGAGGAACTGCAGACACAAAAACAAAGTCTCGACACACAGACACCTGCCCAACTGAACACATTTGGGAATCAAATAAAAAGTTCCCGAATAATATGATTTGCGAATCAAACTCCTAGTATTCAGTCACTCAAATATTCAATATATTGGGCCAAAGATGCGCAGTCGGCGCGGAGCTGACAAAAGAGCCGTTTTATCTCCTGATGTTAGCGCCATGATGTTCGACAGACCATGCGAGAAACACCTCCTGGTCCTACCGTTCCACAAAAATCTAACGTACAGGTTAGAAAAAAGAAAAGTAAATAACGCCACAAACTTTATAGCCCGCAGATTTACTCACGATCATGACGCAATCTGACCTTGAATCAAAACCGAAACATCCGGTTTGCGCCGCTTCCAGACAGAAATTGTTGAGAGGCCGAAACTCCGCGCCGTGCCTAATTCTTTTCACGAGTAAAGCCCCTCGTTTCAAATTGAAGCGCCGATGTAGAACACTCCTGTCACACTCACAGAAATCGGCAAGTGCAAGATCACAAAAAGAAAACCACATGAACCACGCCGATAAAACCAGCCGAGTGGTCATCGTCGTTCTTTCGGAACCGCAAACCGCAAATTCTGATACGGAACAAAACGGAACGGAAAAATAGTGTGCCTAGATTTAAGAGGGTTTTCAACCGTTCGATAGACAGCCGCAATTGAATTACAAACTGCGAGAAGGCGACGAAACGGTCAATCAGGCAGGCGTCATCGCTCTTCCGTTTCCTCGCCTTCTTTCCACGTGACTACACAACACATGTGCACCTACGACCAATCTGTGCAGGAGCAGTCTCCGTGGCTTCAGTTTTGTTTGTTCCCTCTTTTAAATCTAGTCTCTCTAAAACAGGATAGATAGACGGAGGAATGGATGGATAGCGGCAGTTGGACGGTGACTTGCGCCACCTGACCAAATGTGTTTTTTTTCTTACTTCAGATTATATTAGGGAGCCTTAAAGTAACGTACACAATTTTAGCGAACGTTAGCACTAAATTTAGCGCTTACGTTAGCGCATGCTATGCAAGAGAGTTTTAGAATATCCACCATGACGCAACAGCCTAAGCATCTCGCGCTTGTAACGCCACCAAGATACAGTCCAAATTTTTATTTCACACACAAAATGCTGTACCTTGAGAAAAAAAAGTTTTTGGGTTTAGAGTAACATTTTAGATTTGTTTAAACATCAGAATACGACGCGAGCGGTCAACCGGTCAGGTCTGCTTGCGTCGCCTCGGTAAGAGGGGTCTCGTGTTTTGACCTTCGCACATCGTACCTTTGCCGAGAAATGTTCGCACGTTGCAAGCATCAAGTTGCCAGTGATCGTTGCAAAACCGAGAGCAATCGTAGTCGCAAGGATGCCGCTGACATCGCACTCACGACGCCACCAAAGCAGCCGCCGACAAGGTCCTGGAAGCCGCCAATTTTTTAACTGTGCTCGTCTTGGCGAGCATAGTTAAAAAAATGGCGACTTTGTTTTATAATGTATGCTAAAATAGCGCGCGCAAGGCGCAATACGTGGTTAGCATTCAGCGCATGTGCAGTGGCTACGACACTATTCTTTGTGTATGCAAAGCTTTAGCGTGCATTATTCTAAAACTCCCAATTGTTTAAGCTGTTTACGCAGATTTAACAGCTATCTGTTTATTTATATAAAATAAAATCTCGGGTGCCCTGTTTCTTCCTTAAAATTGAGACCAAATATCTCAAAATGCCCCTTTTTTGATATACATAAATATAAAAAAGAGGACATGTCGCGGTATTAAGTCGTGCTTTCAACGGAAAAAAAAGGCACGCGTGGCTTTAACTTTGGTTTTTTTTGCGACGCTTAGGGTATTTAGATCATATTTGCATCATAAAATTGGATCTTTAGTGCTCAACGTCAATAAGCAGCGGGTTTTCTTTTTTTTTTTTCACCAGAAGTTCTCTATATTTGAGCTTTTTTTCGATACAAGATGCATATTCTGTACCAGGCGCATACTCTATACATATAATAATCTCATTCACAGAACACTTTGAAAAATTCCTACAAATAAAATCACTATTCTATATTCGATATTCGGCCTTTCTTCCTTAATTCGATTTAATAACTACTATTTGGTATTCGCACACCCCTACATGTTTTGGGTTCTACAAGCACATGCATGTGTGTGCGTCAAGTCTTTGTGAGACACAGTTGCGAAGCGCGTCGTCGCTGCCAGACGACCTACCTGAAAGATGGCGTGCGACCTAGACGACTCCGAGTTTGCGTCCGTGGGGTGCTGCGTCCTGTTCAGGTTTCCCTTGTGGAGAAGCTCCAGCAGGGAGTCTGCCTCTGCCACCTGCACAAGACGGAGACAAGTGCCGTAAACGAGCTGCCGGTCTTCCACGTATAAATACAATGCATCTTCGACTGGTATTTCCACCGTCTTGTGTCAAAAGTGGTGCCGTAGCGGCAAAAAATGTCACGGGGAGCCGACGTGTCTGGTTGTCGGCTGGTCACAAAAGTTCAGTTAAAAAGGCTCGAGGTACATTTAAGCACTTGTTATGAATTGTGAATGCAAAAGCACGCACGCCGCTCTTCGCTCCCTTCTTTAATCTGCGGCGTACAAGGCGCTGACCTTGGGCGTGAAACGGTGAAGCTGCTGCCTCGTGGACGCGCAGCGCCATCGGGTGAGCAATCGTTTAAACTGTCGTGTGCCTTGCAACGCGAGGAAGGAACAGACAGCAACATAGTTTTTAGCAGAGTGAACTCCTTCATTTATTACATGCACCGTATATATGGCCACTCGCCACACAACCGATAAGACGCGAGCGAATGAGGTGATCACTGATAATGCAACAGTGTGATAAGATAGTCAGGATGACACCACACAAACTGACGCGCAGTGGCCAATGGGAGCCTCGTCGACGCGCGCCAGACAATGGGGCTGAAGTGTAAAAGGTGCCGTTGGCTAGCTTTGCACGTGGTTTCATTAAAGTGCCGTTTTCCCACACTGTCCGGTGATAGTTAGGGGGAGAAAATTGGTCTTAAAAGGCCGGGAGGAATCGTGTTTTTGTTTTTTTAGATTTAGGCTAGGTGGCGCAAGCTACCGCCCGTTACAAAGGGTATAAACATCCATCCACCCAACCAGGAACGCGCACTGCAAATCTCTTTGTTCGAGACTGCTGCTGGAAAGGTCTCTACTCACCTCAAATGGCTTGAGGACCGCCCCATGTTGACGAGCTAGGCTCGTCCAAAACAGTCAAGGGGTTAAAGGGGCTGTGCAACATTTTTCAGACTTTGGCCAAATAACTGCGGAAATTAATCTGAGTCACCTATGGAACGAAAAGCAGAAAACTGTATTTTCTTGCGAGCGCTAGTTCTTATTTTAAGAAAATGAAACAAATCGAAGGTTAAAGTGCCTCTCAAATTTCGACGTCGACTTTCGAGTGACATACTCTGGGGGTTCAAGTAGTTTCCCTTGGGTCCTCTCTTCAGAGACCAGCCGCTTCCTCCGCGATCGTCGACTTTTAAAGGATGAGCATCGTCGAAGGTCGCGGCAAGCCATCGGCACAAAGGACCGTTCACCACGGGGCTGACGGCGAGTGTAGCAGCAGAGGGGGACAGTTTTTGTTGACTTCCGCGTATCCCCCAGAGACGGTGTCATTTTAGTTCCAGTAACCCCGACAGACGGCTGCAGATCGGCAAATAATTTGTTTTTTGCTTTGCGATTATGTAGCAGAATAGCAGTTTTTCGAGGAAAGGCGACGCGTTTTTGGTCACTTGAGTTTGTATAAACAATATAAAAAATGCAAACTGCCAATTCTTTCAATATTAAAATCATTGCATTGCCCCTTTAAGGCAGCCCGCGTAACCAGGGCACAAGTCGCCCAGAGTCACCGCGACGGGTCAGGGGACGCACCTTGTGATAAGTGAGGTGGGAGACGACAACCCCCTTGCTGGGGTCCTCTCCGAGCACTAGGGGCGGGACGCGGTCCGTGGGCGAGCATGGCCGCAGCAGGTCGCGCAGCTTCTCGTTGTACACCTCCAGGTAGGCCACCGTCACCTCGCACGACTGGCCGTCCCCGCGCAGACTCTCCACCCGCGAGTAGAGCTCCCGCACCGTGTGCCACACGACGCCCGGCTGGTCCTCGGCACCCAACATCGTGTAGGTCTTGCCGGACCCCGTGGCACCATAGGCGAACACTGCCGGAAGGAGTCAGAACCGTTAAGAGGATGTCATGGCTGAATTTGATCTTGGATAGGGATAGTTGTTTCTTCATTTCAGGTGGCAGCAACATGCTACCTTTTTGCCCTGTCAACCTCTGCCTTTTAAATTAAATGTGTCAGTCTTTTGATTAACTTCTGTTTATACACTTGACCTAGAAACAACAGAACTCAGCCGAGGGGGCAGTAAAGAACCCAGGCGGAAATCATGCCACTTTCAGCTGGACTATGGAACTGGTCCCAGCTGGAAATGAGACAATCCAGCTGGACTGTCTCATTTGCAGCTGGGACCAGTTCCGTAATCCAGCTGTAAGGGGATTCATTTTCGCCTGGGAAGAGGCGGGTTTTAAGTGCTCTGGGAGAAGGTACTTTTCATCTCCCATGTTCGACTGCTCCATATGCGCTTCACTATTTTTGGCTGGATGTCGATGCAGAAATGAAAGTGTACCATAAAGCTGTCCTTAATGGAGGCTTGGGCGCAGTAGAGAATGTATTTTCCTTTCCACAAAGCCATACTGCATAGCCAACGTAATATTGGTTATTTTCAGTGCTATATAAAGCAGAGATCTGGTCACTTTCAGCTCTTTTCTCTCCATTATATTTTTTAGTAATAATTTCATTTTAGTCAACTATTTTTTGGTATAGGACTGAAGACTCATTTTTTTTTTTGCTTAGTAATAATTTCATCTTAGTCAACTATTTTTTGGTATAGGACTAAAGACTCATTATTTTTTTTTCTCATCTGAAATTTAATCTGAAATGCACCTGTGGAATTGCTCCTCTCTACTTTATTAATGTCTTCAATAAAAAATGCAAAAAAACTGTTGAGGACAGAGAGGGTATAACACTTGATTTTGCAGACAAGTGCTATAAAAATGGTACTCTACAAAATCCTTTTTGCAGCCTCACTCGGACATTTTACTTTTTACTTGGCAAAAAGTGATGTAAATGAGGTCTAAGCATCCTAAAATACCCGAAATTACATTCATGCGTGGCTGATCTGCATATTAAAAAGGTTATAAAATATCCCGGCACTTGCCGTTGGTGCAGAACGACGCATGCTGCCACTGAACCTCGCTGAATATTGTCGAACAACGGATGGCACTTGTCAGCCACTCGCCAGCGATGGGGTCCCGCATGGACGAGCAGCAATAGCCAGCCGCCCATCCACGCAAAAACCCATCGCTCGCGAGTGTCTGTCAAGCACCGTTCGGTAGTGCCCTCCGTCGTTCTGCACCAATGGTAAGTGATGCAACCTTTGATCATTTTTTTAATATGCAAATTGGACATACATTAATGTAATTTCTGGTTTCTATAGAATGCTTAGAGGTTGTAGATTGAGTTAGGGTCATGAAATGAGGATCTCGAAAAGCACCTTAGTACCCCTCAGGGTAATTGAGACGATCCGCAAAAATCAGCTTCTCAAAGTATTGTGCTGCAATTTACTACAGAGGTGCAAGCAGGTAATAAAAGTATGGGGTAAAAAAATCAAGGAAAACATGCATACGCTGCGTCGAGGGAGCACCGGCAGATTTGAGCTCTTTTACGCAATTTTCTGCTATCATAACCTGAATCGACCGGCACTCGCTCGATGCAATACACGCCATCTGTCAGCAGCACTTATCCATGCGTGTACGTCATCTGCTAAGTGGCGGTGTAAACAGCCAGAACAGTTTTTTTCCTATTTCTTTTGAACGGAGTAAGCTAATTTTTTTATTTTTTTTTTGCTGTAAATGTTTACTACCTGCTTGCACCTTTGTAGTAAATAGTAGTGCAATATGTTGAGAAACCAATTTTTGCAGGCCATCTAAATGCAGATTGGAAGTTAGGTTGGCAAGCTTACGACTGCTTGCATTGAAAGAGAACTTTTTGACACAGCAGTCGTTTTATGGCAGCTGTTCAATATCATTAAAAAAAACTAAAAAAAAGCATAGGACTTGCGATTGTTCGCGTTAATTGTGTCTTACTGCGCACATTCAAAAGTTGTGGCCCTTCCCACTAAGGAGTTGAGTCCCACAAGAGAGTCGATGATCATTGCATGCCACAGTCAGCCGGATCAAGAAATCGTACCCATCATGTCGGAGTTGGAGATCAAAAGTTACAAATAACAGCGTCTCCGGCAACGCATTACTTTTTCCGGTAACATAGTAACCATCTCGTTATAGTTACAAAACAGCAACAAATAACGTCCTTTAGTTACTTATTTTGAGCAACAGGTAATTTAGTGACAAAACTCGCTACATATTCCCAAGACATAAAAATAACGCTTAATTTTTTTTGGTGTTTCTAGGCGCCGAGTTATACATTCTTGCACTACTTCCCAATACATTCAAAATTTGGCCTCTCTTTTGACCACAGAAACACTTCCACTTCAGGAAAAATAACCTAATGCCCACACCATTAGTCAGTCAAAACCGGAGAATATTTAAATTTATAAATAAAAAGCAACGCAAAAGTAACGTGCGCAACCTTTTTATCGGCAAAGGTAATGCATTCCCTTTATTTTGAGGTAACGTAGGTCGGTAACAAAGTAACGTTTTTCGTTACTTTGTTTCGGTAATGCCCACAACACTGGCGTGAACCCACTCGCATGGTAAACTCTTCAGTTGACAGGGCCACGGTCGTGAACGCTTTCGAGTTCGCAAACGCAAATAGTGATTTGCCAGAATCCCACCCGTTCGGTGCACACGATATCCACACACCGGAGTCAACTTTTTTTTTTCCTTGGCTCCTACCATCCCTGCGACGTGGCAAATAAAGGTAACATTACGAAACGCATTCACCACTCGGCCCCTCCAGTTTCGAAAGAGACTTTCTCCCAGAGTCCAAAGCTCGTCGAGATCAACAAACGGTGTAGCTAGTACGTTGCTCGCACCCCGCCTACGGTACAAGAGCGAAACAGGTAAAGGCATCGTGCACTCACCGGAGCAATTGCACCCGTCTAGGAGGGTACCGAGCATTTCTTTCGTGGTGTTCTCGAAGACAAACACATTGTCTTTGCTGTCGTCGAACACCTGCAGGACAGGGAGGCCAGAATCAATGAAAAGGGCAACATCACTTCTGCAAGTCATCCACGAAACATCCCGCTCCCTTGAAGGGCATTTTCGATCGAAAATTGAACCAAAATAAATTACTGGTATCGCTTTAGTGGCACAAAGTATGATCGCGGCCGAAATATCTCGTCAAAGTGAAGCCGCGTACTCCACTAAAACCAATTAAAGATGCAACCTGCTGCTCTTTAGCGGGCACCAAGCAGGTTAGCCTTTAGTCAAGGAACACTGGTGCAGCACACTTGCGACGTCACGTCGCGGTCGTATGGCTGATGATCAGCGTTGTTACCCCCTTAGCAGACAGTTTCGGTGTTACCATAGACGCCCGAAACCAAACTTTGAGCCACAATATTTATAAAACTACACACAATATCGAGAAAAAAAAGTACACCTTGCAATTCAGGGACACTGCTTTAGCTGAAAACAAAGGTAATCCCAAATTCAGAAATACTGACGGGAGTTACCCTTTCACCGATCACTTCAACACAATGTCTAAGGACAATCTGGGCTGTTCCAACTGAAAAGAGGAGTAAAGGCCCGTTCACACTCTCGCGACCGAGTACGACTGAGAGAGACGAGATCTCTTACAACTTCTTAAATGTTTCTAGAATGAGGGAACACACTGACATTGTGGCGCCATCTATGCGGTGACCCTAGAACTGCATTTCACAAAAGCGAAGGTTTTGCGGGATTTCCGAGGTCAAATGTGCGTAATACCCATAGAAAGGCTCGTTTATAACATTGACAAAAGTTTTTCGAGCCAAAAAAGAAAGGATATTGCGCGAGAAATAAAAAAAAATATGCCGGACCGCCGAGTTTACACTGCTTCCCAATAGATGGCGCCAGTGTGTTCTCTGGTTTAAGAAGTTTTAAGGAACCCAGGTTTAAGAGGTCGCAAGCAGTCGCAAGAGTGTGAACGGGCCTTAAAGCTCTGCAGCAGAATTGGTGCTTCGCACTTATAAACTATGCACGAAGAGTAAAGGGCAGGCTTGCGACCGTTTCTCGTTAACCAAGGGCGGATAGTTACCAGCTTTCGTTGTTTAGTCAGCACTTCAGTCGTACACATTAAAGGATTATGCTGTATTTACAAGTCGGATCTGTATCTCCAAAAAAAAAAAAACACAAGTACTATGCCAAAGAGCTACGAGGAGGAAAAGCTGAGAATAAGAAGACTTCAGAAAATATGAGCGACCCCTCACACGACTGAGTCATGTGTAGTTGAGTCGGCAGATTTTCTTTTCGTGACCGTGTTTATGACCTTTGCAGGTTCATTACCCACTCAAAGCAAGGAAAGGCACCTTGCAGCTCAATGCTGGGGAAGGAGGGGGACCAGTCACTTCGATGGGACGGCGGGAATTCCGCGAGCCGGTCATGGATTCCCCGCGGCTTCCCGTGGGCTCGCATTATTAGCAAACATTCGCAACCTCAAAACTCTACGTTCAATCACCACCTCAGAAAAAAAACTCTGTTGTGTGAACACACCATTTGGGTTGGATGGGTTCTTACAAATCAAACTCCCTGAACTGGGGTCCCTCGGAATCGCACCGGCCCAGTCACATTAACCTTATTCGAGTGTGCACATGCATGCTGTCCCAAAGCTACGAGAACAAAAACGATAAGGCCCACTTCACATGAGGCTTTCTTATCGGCAACAGACCTTTTACAAAAGTGCGAGCCATTGCCTGTCCACCAATGTTTGGGCACATACGCGGAGTGTGCATTGGACATGAGGGCTGTGCCAGCGTTCAGCTCGAACTCGGCGCAGCTTGTATCGAAAATGAATCCCGTGTCGGCGTTCGGCAAGGACTCGCGTCCAATCCCACGCTTTCGTGCCTAAGCAATGGCGACCCCCAATGTTGCTCGATGGGGTTTTGAAGAAAATCTATTTCGGGGTTGGTAGAAGTCATTCCCAAGACCTTCGCGCTGCGAAACAAATAGCTCGGATCGGGTCCAGCCTAAGATAGCCAAACAACGCCTCTTAGACGGCCGAAGAACTCCTCAGAGAAGTTTGAATATGGCAGCAGCCAATTAGGGGGTGCCTTATTTTCACGAGACTTCCCCCTGTGGCAGTCACGATAACTGAAGAAAGGGTTCAATTTCGTTCCAGTTTGCAGTATAGATAATTTTCGTGGCTAAATGATGTTGGGGAGATCAGCTACTAACGTCATTTAGATCATTTAGAGAAATACATGGTACACCAACACACAACTTTGTGTCCAAACAGTGAAAAACAATTGGAATCCTAATGGTGGCTACATAACACAGCAATTCGAGTTTCAGCTGTCACTGCTCATGAACACGGGAGGCCCGTGTGGCTACAATTCCTGGAAGACGTCACTGACAGGCGTGTTCACTGCATCCTCAAATGTGGTCCCTCGATTTCCGCCCAATGACGTCTTAGAAATGTCGTGCCGTTGCACGCTGCAATACAAGGTATGCTTCGACAGTTACAAGTCGGGACGCCGCGACGACAATGACACTCACTATTGCTCGTCTTACTTTTTCCGGCATTGCTACAGCCAAACTGCCAGGATCTCGACGTCTGACGACACGACACACGGGCAGCATCATTTGTTCACACCTTGAAACCAGCTTAGACGCATGGGTGGTACGGGACGCCGAACACACCAATTGAAAATACGTCAAGTGCTTCGTTTCACCTCAAGTCTAGAAGCAGCCGACACCACAAGTCGATGGGACCACTCGGACAACATTTAAAGCACGCACATAATCTTGGTGTTCATCACGTTTCTGTATGTCCTCCGTCATCGCTGAACTAATTGTAAAGAAAAAAAGTCTACCGACTTGAACTTTTGAGGCTACTTGTTTGCTCCCATTACCTCGTGTGGTCGGTTCCGTCTGGGCTAAAACAGGGTGTCTAGCAAATTATTCTTTTGAAATTCCCTGACTTTTCGAGGTTTTTCCTGAGAATTTCAAGTGAAATTCTCTGACCCCTCTAGAGGTGTTTAAAAATATAAGACCATTACAACACAAGGCATTGAGAATTGAGCACAATGAGGATCATTTTGCACGGGCCTAATCTAGTTTGTATATATCGAAATGTTTGGATTGGTCTAGTCCGGATGAAACGAGCACTTCTTGCCGCCATCATCATCAGTGAAGAGGCCAATTCCGGAAACACGAGACAAGGAAAACACGACGCTTAACCACACACGTCAATAACGAAATGGCAACATGGCCGCCAGATGCACTTTAGGATACTTTTGGCTTAAGGCTTGGATTGAATTGGGGTCTGCGGCTTTCCCATTTGTTAGTAAGTCTAGTCGCTCTAACTGAATCTAGCCTAGTGTTGCAATCTCAATCCACTCCAATCCAAGGATTGGGCTGGATTTGTCGGTTGTTCTCTTTACATCGGGTAGCACACTCTACATCGGGTGAGCAGAGCCCACACTTTGCTCTAAGCAGAATTTATTGCCTATATTTCTGCCCCCAAGTCCTCAAGTCTTTGCTCAGGGCACTCAATGGCATTTCCGGCTCATTCTCCCCGACTGGGCTCGCTCTCTGACAATATCCCTGACAATTCCCCGATTTTTCCCGGTAATTATAATTTCCCTGACAATTACCGGGTTTTCCTGTCGCTAGACGCCCTGTTAAAAAAGTGAAAGCCGTTTACAACTCCCTGTAACGCCGAATTAAAGTGCAGCTCTTGAGGAGGAGGAGGCAAGGGTACTGGGGGGGGGGGGGGGGGGGGGGGTCAACTGACCGGAGGGGGGTCACGTGACGATGACAATGCCGATTATGTCATCAGTGACGATGATGATGACGCGGATACCGATGACGTCATTAGTGACGTCACTCATGACGTCACCAGTGATGATGACGATGACGATGCAGATGTCGGTGACGTCATCTGTGATGATGACGATGACGATGCGGATGCCGGTGACGACATCATTGACGTCCCTGATGACGTCATCAGTGGCAATGACGATGCGGATGTCGGTGACGCCAATAGTAACGTCACTGATGTCGTCATCAGTGATAATGACGATGACTATGCAAATGCCGGTGACGTCATCAGTGACAACACTGATGACGACATCAGTGACGATGACGTCATCGGGGAAGGGTCACGTGACCTCGGCAAGGGGGGGGGGGGGGGTCACGCGACCTCAGGGGAGTCACGTGACTTCGGGGGGTCACGTGACCTCGGGGGGAGTCACGTGGCCTTGGGGTGTGTCACGTCACCTTGGGAGGGGTCACGTGATCTTGGGGGGTCACGTGACCTTGGGCTGACCTTGGCTACGCCGACGGCGACGCCGCTCAAGCCGGAAACGGGCACCTAAGAGCTGCGCTCTAAAACCGACGACCAGTTTGCACTTTTCACTTTCCCCCCTTCCTCCTCTCCCCCCTTCTACCCTGACCACCGTTGCCTGTTTTCTCTTCCACCATGGTAAGGAGGCAGAATCTTGAGTCTGGTCGTCGGCCTTTAAGCCGAAATGAAGTATAGGCATTGCAATGCTGCTTTCCCCGTCGCATGGTGAGACGTCAAGACACCGAGGGGGGAAAAAATATGCCTTGTCTGAAGCGGGGAAATGCGCGCATCTCACCTTATCGAAAAGAAAATTGAGGTTCTTGTTTGCCCTGTTCAGGCCCCCGCAGGAGAGTTGCTGTCCCTTGAAGTAGAAGGGCTCCGCCTCCTCTTGCGGATCGAAGACGAGGCAGCGGTCGTCCACCACCTGCACCACCGTCGACGCGCTCGCTTCCCGGGAGTTGGCGGGCCGCACCCGTACCGCCACGTTGACACGGCTGGAGGGCGCCGAGGACCGGGCACGCTTCCTGCGGCCGGGGTCAACCTCTGCCGACAGCCGCTTCGTGCCACGAGAGACGGACGGTCGGGCAGCCATCACTGGGATGACCCACTGACTGAAACAAGTGCAATGCATTAAAAGAAATATATTGCTCGCCTTAGACCTTTTATTACGTGCAATGAAGGTACGATAGCACCCAACTAGGTTTCGAATGAGCAGCACCTGCATATAGCGGTGATATGCAGTGCGACATGTGGAGAAGGAATACGTGACCCGACATTGCATGCCGTCGGATCACATGACATCAATTTCTCTGCTAAATTTAGTGGGGAAATTATCTAGCAATGCATTACATGAAGGGCAGCTATCGTTAAGACAACCCTACAACTGGAGCACGTAAGAACAGTGCATCTGTAGAATAGTTTGGGAGTGGTGGGTTTAGAGCAGGGCAGTATCGCAATACATATCTATCGCAATAGTATCTTAGAGATATTTTCGAGTATCTGTATCTCTGTAGTCAAATACATTTACAGTGTATTGCTTGCATCACAATACTTTGCCGGTCATAGGAATCTCATTACATTTGTTGCCGTTTTTATGATGCATTTAAAAGACCAAAACATCTGCTTGGTGCAAGGTCCTTGAGAATTTATAACATGAACCCACCCTATGATCCATCACAATCACCAACATTAAAGTAAAAAATAACTTGTCTAAAGAAGGTTACTTGCAAGAACAACAGAATAAGCCACTCCCACAAAGCCCTCCACTCTTTCCAATTTAGCAGAGCGAAAGCTGTAAAGGAGTTGAGTGCAGAAAAGGTATGAGTCCCTTGTCCAATGTCCCCATACTATGGGCGACTCGGAAGCATGTAAGACGACAGCTTCAGTTGCGCCCTCTCGGCAAAACAGGGTTTGTTTCATGCAGACGCCTTTCGTCAAGCATTGCAAGCAGTCTTTAATATTCAGTAACCATGTTGTTCACCGGAGGTGACATGTCTTTAGCGGAATTGTTAATAAATAAAAAGTTTGAGCTAAACGTAAATGCATAAAATAACACAAAATGGGACACAAGCCTAAATACCATTTGCATTTGCCACGCCCTCTGCATATGGTACCATTCGGGAACAAGTGTATTTCTACAGGCATCTGCATCTGTACTACGGAATACTTTTTCACTGTTTTTGCAGAAGTGTCTCAGGGATATCCCATTGCATAAAAGAAGAATGTATTTCAGTATCTGTATTTTGGGCCTTACAATACATGCACCTCAGTATTTGTATTCCCGAACACTTTTTGGAGTATCTCTGCCCAGCCCTGATTTAGAGTAATGAATTCAAAAGCACTCGGATGACAACCGTTCGTGGGGGGAGTTGGTGGACGCATCCGAAAAAGGCAAGTCTCCGAAGTATTGAGACAGTTTACTGTGTTGTCTCCAACTATTTTTCTTAACTTGCCTGAAGGGCAGTTTTTATGCGAAGGACACTAGTATATCTGACGGCTTCTCAAAGTTCGTACTTCCGAGACATGCTCTTCCCAGTGCAAGAGATATGAACTCGACCACAATGATGCGGGCTGCTCGTAAAAACGGCCAATTTGGCAGCAAATGGGGAAGCTCGAAGGACCAGCTCCAGCGTGGGGACTATTGTTACCGAAGAGAGATTTTTATCGGCAAACCGGCCAAATTCCCTGCAATGCATGTCGTACACAACAGGTGCATTGTTTTGTTGTCGCTCAGAAAACTCTAAGGATGCTAATCCTTAGTGTTTTAGATACAGCATCCACTAAGGATGCTAATAGCTGTACTCCTTACAACGGGCGGTAGCTAGCGCCCCGTAGCCTAGAAACTAAAGGCATTATTCCTCCCCCTCGCTCATTTAAGCCAACTTGCGTCCATCGATCATATTGATACAAACCTGAGGATATTGATGCATATTCATTCATTGACATTGATGCACAACTGAGGAGTTTGTGTATGGCAAAGGCACATTGTAATTGAATGTGAATCTCTGCGCTCAAGTTAAACGATCGCCTGCTTTCCTAAAGTTGGCAGCGATCGGCCAATATGGCAAGTGTTGCCTAATATGCGCATGGCCCTTTACAAGGTTTGTATAGGCTTCTGCAGTGCGCCGTTGCATCGATGCCAAGACCAGGAGAGTTGCTTAATGGTCAATCAAGAGAGAAGCGTACCTCGAGATAGAAAAGTTTAAGAAACCTCAATTGATACATATATTGCCGATGAAACCTTCTGCATTGCTTGCATCGGGAAAGATTTGACCTAAAGTATGTTGGCAAACGGAAAGATCTCCCGTCCGTCTATATCCGATTAAACATAAACAGTCTACTTCGTTCTCAATTCCACAATGTCCACAATGGGGCCAAGCTGGCTCGCGTACTTCGATTGGGCCCATAAATATATTTTGCCAACATAAGTTCAGCGTTCTAGTCATAAGGTCAGAAAACTAACAAAGGCGGGCGGCAAGTTTAGAGGCAACGCCCAGCACTCAAGGAATAGCCGAGAGGAAAAGGGAATTTCTTTCAATATTTGCTTTGGTAGTTCTCGATACCTTTAAAAAACAAATTATACAGAGACAACCACCAAAAGGAAACGAAACACAGTTTTGGCTTGGTAACGCTTCGGTGCTTATACGACGGGATGATCTCCAGTTATGGATGGATGAATACGGCTGAGCCCTTTGGATCGGGCGGTAGCTCACGCCACCTAGCCATTTTGTTTTACCATTTAAGCTTAGAATATTTAAATGTGAAATCTATATTCACTCCGCAGTGCAAAGAAAGTAAGGCTATGAAACCCCCTTGCCATCAGTGATTAAGAAAATACCTAGTTTTCTCTCGATTTCTGCCACCATTCACTTAATCTTTGCTTGGTAATCTCTACAGTCTTGAAATCCACTCTCCCTTCGCTGTCTCTAAAACCCAATGACTTTATTAAATCTACGTTGTCTTCGGTAGGCATAGGGTGAAGCCCTTTACAGTAGAGTATCAAGTGCTCAGCCGTCTCGTCCTCCTCTCCACAAGCAGTGCACACTGTATCAATTTCCTGGTACTTCACTCTGTATGTTCTGGTTCGCAGAACACCCGTTCTTGCCTCAAACAGCAATGAGCTTCCCCTAGAATTGTCATAAATGCTTTCTTTGGCAATAACTCTTTTGTTTAATCTATAGCTTTCCAGAGCAGTCTTTGTCTGCATTCCCTCTAGCCACCGATCTCTTTCTGTGGCCTTAACTTTCTTCTTAACTGAGACTTGTTCTTCCGTATCTTCGCTATAGCCCAAAAACCTTCCTCTTAATTTCCTAGTGCGCTGTCTCCACTTTGTGTCTACACTCCTCATGTATAAATAGCTGAAAACCTTTCGTGCCCATTGCTCCCCATCCATTAGCCTCAACCTATCCTCAAATTCTACCTTGCTCACCGCTTCCCTGCTCTCAAATGATGCCCATCCCATGTCTCCTTGTACTCCCTGGTTTGGCGTTTTGCAATGCGCCCCCAAAGCCAGTCTACCTACTCCGCGCTGTTTTATTTCTAGTTTCGCATGCACTTCGGATTTCATGCATAGCACTGCGTTTCCAAAAGTCAAGCCAGGCACCATGACCCCTTTCCAAATCTCTCTCACCACCTCATACCTGTTGTAATTCCAAAGTGCTCTATTTTTCATTACAGCAGCATTTCTGTTGCCCTTACCTATTATATACTTTTCATGGTCTCTGAGATATTCTGCACCATCACATATCCATACTCCTAGATACTTGTATTTACTAGCTCTCTCAACTGTAATATTCTGTATCTTCAGCCTCTCAACTTCATCCTCGTTAAAAATCATGACTGCCGATTTTTCGCTACTGAATTCTAAACCTAATTCCTCTCCTTCCCTACCACAGATGCTCATTAATTCCTGCAACTCTGTCCTGTTGTTAGCCATTAGTACAATATCGTCCGCATACATCAATCCCGGTAAGGATTGCTGAATTTTTTGGCCTAGCTTACTGTAAGAAAGGTTGAACCCAAGCCCACTCTTCTCTAGTCTATCCTCCAATCCTCTCAGATACAACATAAACAGCAAAGGCGATAACGGGCACCCCTGCCTAAGGCCTCGTCTTATCTCTATTTTCCCTGTCGCCTTTCCTTCCCATGTTATAATCACCTTGTTATCTTTGTAAATGTTCCTTAATAGTGCTGTTAGTCCTTCATCTAGGTTTAAGTTCTCCATTATGTCCCACAGGTTTCTTTGGTTCACATTGTCATAGGCACCCTTGATATCCAGAAATGCCAGCCAGAGCTGTCTGTTTTCTTTTTGCGCTATTTCTATACACTGTGTTAGAGAAAATAAGTTGTCCTCCAACCTTCTTTGTTTTCGAAACCCGTTCTGTAACTCGCCCAGTATGCCCTCGCAATCTACCCATTCCTCCAGTCTGTTCTTTATAATCTGCATTACCAACCTGTAAATAACCGGTGTCACGGTTATAGGACGATAATTCCTAATATCAGACTTATCTCCCTTTCCCTTATATATCATACTCATCCTACTAAGCCTCCATTCATCTGGAATATTTCCTTTTGTTATCATAGTACTCACTACCTCCCTTAGTTTTGCCTTAGATTTAGGACCCAAATTCTTCACCAGCTTGATAGGGATACCATCTGTGCCTGTCGACGTGCCACTAGGGACTCTTCGTTCCGCCTTTTCCCATTCTCTTTGTCCAAAATCCGCGATGTCACAAACTGGACTGCTACTTCCTTCGGTTCTCCTATCTTCCACATGTACCCGTTCCCGAAATTTCTCCTCCATCACTGCTCCTATATATTGTATCGCATCATCTCCCTCTAATTGATCTCCCTGATGCGAGAGTATAAACCTCTGTCTAGATTGCGTTGTTTCACCGAGTGAGTTCAAGTGCTCCCAAAACTTCTTGGCAGCATTTTTATCTTTCTTACTTACATTACTCATCCATTCCTCACCCTTTCTCTGAATTTTCGCATTGATCAAACTGGATGCCTCTCGGCGACATGTTACAAAATTGTCCCATTTTCTTTTTACTTCCGTATCGGACTCCCCACTACGCTTGGAATACCTGTGTTCTCTAGAGACTTCCTGACGTTTTTGTATCGCTTGCTTCACTTCTTTGTCCCACCAACTTTTTGGTCTATGTCCTTGCTTCCCCTTTCGTTTACTCTTAACTTTGTCTAGTTCTAGAGAAAAAAGCCTAGTTAGGCTCTCATAGGTCCAATCTGTATGCCGTTGCCCTGAAACTGCTGCCTCTATTCTTTCAACAACTATTTCCAACTCTTTGTCGCTGCAGAAAGTTTGCTTTGAATTATGTTGTCTAGTTTCAGCATTTACTTCTCTGGCAAAATTCAGCTTAATACGTTTGTGATCACTACCAAGACTTTTGGAACCTTCTTCATCTATTTTCATTACTTGTAACTTACCATATATTTTGTGTGACATGAGTACGTAATCTATAGTTGAATGCAGATTGCCAGTTTCCCAAGTTATGTGCCCGTCACACTTCTGACTGGTATTACATAAAACTAAGTCATGTTTTTCCACCAGTTCTAGTAATATGCTTCCAGTTGAGTCCGTATACCCATCCAGACCCTCAATATGGGCATTCATGTCTCCCATAATAATTATTTCGGAGCCTTCCCCTAGTTCACTAATGTCTCTTGATATGCAATCAATCATTTTTCTGTTTTCCTCTTTAGCACCTGTCCCTGTCCATAAGTAAACCACTCCAAGGACTGTTGATTCCCCAGCGACTTTTCCTTTCAGCCACAAATGTTCGGCGCACTCCTTTCTGATCCTTTGAAAGTTCATATTCTTCTTAATAAATGCTCCAATTCCACCTCCCTTCCTCGTTCCCTCCATTCTGTTGCATTCTTCCCACACATAGTCAGGGTTGCAAGGTGGCTGCTCCATGTCTCTGAGATGTGTTTCCACAAACCCATACACCATTAAATCCTCCTTTCTTAGTTGCTCTAAGTTATTATTTCAAGACATGAAAGTCAAGCGTGAAAACATGGCTATTTCTCGCCACTGAACTTACCCAGGTGCTTCCAAGACAGGTGTACCCTTGCTTGAAGCACTGCTACCAAATATGCAACCTGGGAACACACCGGAGATGGGGCGATATAGCGATATCAGACAATAGGTAAACGCCTCAGCAAAGTTTTTAAACTTCCTCCACCGGTAACGCCAACATTTTCCTCCAATGTTACTGGCGGATTGGAATTCATCCCGGGCTTACTCACATTAAAGGCAGTCATTGGCTAGGAAGTGCCCGATTTTTATTAGTACTTCACTTACTATATATTTAATAAAATTCCAATTTTTATTACATGTATTACTGCATTAAACCTAAGGTTAAATTATCTAACTTCCGATCAAATCAAAACATCAAAATCTACCCTGTAATCAAATCCATTCTTCGACAAAATGGCGGCCACAGCATCCTGCCTGTGAATGCAATTCTGTTTTGGAAGTTTCTGTAAAAGTATCGTGCTGCTTTAGGCGATTTGCACGTTCGGTAGTTTTGCGGTCAACTCTCGGAACGCTACGTAAGTCTCTGTTTGGATTTTCGGGCCGTTTGACTCGATTTCGGAGTGGCCGCGTTTGGACGGGCCCGCTACAAGGGACAATGGTGGCCTGCGTTCCAAGTGCAAGGAAAAACGAGGTCTCGCTGGAAATATCGCGGCAGCGTAGAGCTCGCTCACGGGGCCCCGTTTAATGTGGACCAAGTTTCCGTGTGCGAACTGCGTCTCACGCTGGAGATTGAGCTTTTGCGGCTTGCGGATGGCCGTGGAAGACGCACGCCCACGGCAGGGCTCGATTCAGCCGACTCGAAAAATTGAATGCTTTTCACCTTCTTGTGAAATATTTTCGCCTAAAATTCCACGCTCGTTGCACCGTACTACTAACAACAACGCTTGCTCGCCGTATTCTGCTAGCATCGCGGCAAGCCCACGAATCTTAGCGGTCGTGCCGCAGGAACGGTGCTTCGTAGGGCTACCACTGCTGCTACATTTCGGCATGTCCCAGATAACGCACGAGTTGTGCCGCGCTTTTTTGTGGCTCGTTTAATTTTTATTTATCGCTCGGTTTAATGGATTGACTGGGTGCCCGTGTGGTTCCTGTCGCAGCGTGAAAATGACTCGAGTTTACATCGGTCACCTGAGCTACCGGGTGCGGGAGCGGGATCTGGAAAAGTTCTTCCGGGGTTTTGGGAAAATCCGCGAGGTGCTTCTCAAGAACGGATTCGGGTTTGTGGTGAGTGGAGTCTCGAATCGCAACGATTTTAGACCCCATAATGTCGTTTTCGTCCGTCGGCGATTTTGTTTTCGTTTTTCTTTACCAATTTTGCTTTTTTAATTATCACGCAGGGCCCGTTTTCATCGACAGTCGAGCCTCATATGCCGGTTCGCACATTTGCTTTTGAGCATGACCGAATATGTTGCGACCGCTCGCGACTACTTACGACGAGAGAAAAACAAACACTGGTGCTATTTCTTGAGTAGCCCTGGCCCACTTCCCGTCTGCATATTCAGGGTGTATCAAACGGCGAGCCTCGATCTAAAATGGGCTGTAAAAATCGGCGCCTGCACGTAGCAATCTAAACTTTTCGTCAAATATTTATTTCACAGGTGAGTTTTACCTCGTGAAAAAACATGGCGTAGCTCCTTTTGTGTAAAAAATTGGTGCCAAAAAACTTGCCAGTGTCGATGGCAACGCGGACGAGTGACTAGTGGGGGGTGTGTTTGGCACACATATTACTAGATGGCGCTATTTTGCGTAGCTGACCAGCGAAAGAAGGTAGACGACACTTGGACGAAATTCGTTGGCAGAAAGAGCATCGTCGTTATGCAAATACAGTTTCGATTGGCTACAAAAAACGCATCACTGCGCTACCTTGTGGTGCAGTGCCTGTTGACGAGAGCTGTAATGCGCATTCTTTGGTACTCGCAGGCATGTCAACTCTCACGAATACAGTGCTGGGCGACGCTGTCGGTCGCTGTGCCGCAGCTGTATCTTGGTGGCGTGGTGATTGGCAGAAGCTGCGATATCAATTCTCTCTTGTGCCGTCCGGCATGGAATTGTTTTCCCCAGCTCAGCGGCCAGCAAGATGGCCATTCTGTCTTTTTTTTTTTTCTCATTTGCTTTTTTTCAAAAGCCTTTTAAGTTCTTTTAATATTTTATTTCATAACGTGCACAATATATAATAAATTACGCTTTCTGGATTATCATTGACTGGTGGACAGGGCAGACAGTGCAGAGAAAATAATAGGCTTTCTATAACTAGCAAAAAAGGAAAAGGCAGAAAGGCTGTTTTCCTGGCTGCTGAACTGGGGAAAACAATACCTTGCGGACGATGGGAGGTAGAGTTGATATCTCGGCTTCTGCAACTCATTGCGCCACCGAGATATTGCTGCCAACAATGGCTATCGAAGGGGCGCCCAGCGTCGTATTCATGAGCTTAAAGTGTTGGCCGGAAGCGGGAGGGTTGACATGCCTGGAGAACGGAAGAATGCGCACTGCGATTCTCAACCACAGGCGCCACGCCGCAAGGTAGCACGGTAATGCTGCTTGGCCACGGCTCGCATGGTCTGTAAACTTTTGTGGCTGACTGTAGATTACAAAAACATTATGTGCATTTTAATAGACCACAGTCATCGCAGGCAGTCTCAATGTTTTTTTTTAAAAGCAAGCTGGAACAGCGACTTGGTGCCATCTACCAATACGAATACCAAACGCTCCCAGTCACTTGACTAGGTCGTTTGCGCCGCCGTCCGCCCTTGACCATGGCAAGTTTTTTTGGCCATACTTTTTTTTACAGAAAGGAAGCTACGCCTTGGAATTTCACAAGGGTGAAACCCACCTGTGAAGCACACCTTTGATGAAAAGATTAGATTGCAACATGCAGGCACAGATTTTTATGGACCATTTTAGATCGAGCCTCGGTGTTTTGGAGACCCTACACTTCCTGAACTAGACTGAAGTTTTTGTAGCATTTTTAAGTTCAGATATACAGGGTGCAGCCTATAAGAACCAGCCCATTTGGTACGCCTTGAAAAATGTTGTTTTGCAAAAAGTTTTGTGTATTTTTTAGTGCTCAACTCGGAGGTGGTGAAATATTAAAAGTAATGCAAAAACGGCAACCATGAATTTTCTATGTCCTATACCAGGTGTTTGTCGTCTGTACATTAATTTGCAAGCTTGCTTCCAGGTGGTCATCGTTCATATATCTTGTTAAAATTATTACTTCACGCGATTATCCAGCTCGTCGCCAGCCTCTACTATGGCTTTCTCGGCATTTTTGCATTCGGCAAGCCACCCGGGAGCACGCTCGTGAATCGGTGAGCAGTCGACGAACGGGCTGGTGTGCGGACAGCAACTGATGGGGGAGAAGAAAAGGAGAGCTTACAAGGACGTCAGAACGTTGAGCTCTGGCCGGAATGATTAGTGGATATACGTAAAGCTTGCTGCCTTTGTCTCCACTGCACTCGTCGAACATGTTTGACTGCGAACGCCAACGTTGTTTGACGAGTGCAGTGGAGGCAAAGGCTCCGCGTCTACCCACTGATCATTCCAAGCATGCGGCATTCTGACGTCCCTGTGCGCTCTCGTCTCCTCTCCCTCAGTTTCTGCCTTCATACGACATAGGAAGTGCACAGACGCCATTTTTTCTTTATTTTAAATATTTCACCACCTTGAGCTCTAAAAGAAAATTGGACATAAAACTTCTTGCAAAAACTATGTTGGCATGCCCAACTTCAGATATGTATGTTTCAATTCGAATTTGGAAGTTGTGCCAAGCGTGCCGGTCCTTATGGCCGCACCCTGTACTATGCATTATCAATGAGAAGTGGTTGTCTGTAACATTGTCAGGGTTATTTCGAGCATGTGGTGAAAGAACGATGTGCTGAAAACTAAGATATATGCTCGAACCGAAAGTGGGCCAGGGCGACCCAATAGGTGGCACCTTGTTGTAAGCAGTCGCAAAAGGTTACGTTGCAACGCGCTCTGTCGGACTCAAAGCCAAATGTGCGAGCCAGCCTTTACTTGTTAGTTATAGCTTTCTTTTAAAACCAGCATCCCTTATGTTGAGAGGTGATGGTAATGGTAGCACGGTGGTGAAAAAACGTACTGGTCTCAATATAATGCACACTTAGCTTCTTTAACAAAAGAGAATTGAATCGGGGTCAAGTTGCACAGGCATAAGCTCCCTTATGTGTGCAAGCTAAAAACAGCTGATGATACTTCATAACTACACTGAAAACCTTGTATGGTTTTCCGCATTTTAGTCCCAGCTTTTTTTCCTCCGTGTTGTCTCAAAATGTTCGACTGGTTGCGAGCTACTCTCTTCTAGTGCTGGACTTTGTGAGAGCCACGAGGAACCGCACGTTACATGATAGAGCTACGCTAGGTAGGCCCTCGTTATTTTTTTTTTTCTTACGAAAGAATTTGTTTGACAAGTTGTCATCCCCTGAGAAATCGTCGGCGGAAGAGACTGTCGAGGAAACGAACGCCAACTCCCCTTTTCGGCCTTGTGCAGTTGCTTCGCGCGCATGTCCCTGACGCACGAGCAACGGGGTGGTCCTAAAGAGCGTCGTCTGCTTTGCCCTGCCCGCAGGAATTTGACGACGACCGTGACGCAGACGACGCAGTGTACGAGCTGAACGGCAGAGAACTAGACGGAGAAAGGTACTTCACCACGCTGTCTGCACTGGAGCTTGATGGGGCTTCTATTTGAAAACGGTTTGCTTTGGTATAGTCACGGCCAAGATGAGAACGGCAGAGAAAGGCATCTTGTAAGCCTCAAGGAAGCACGGTGGAAGGCTCTTGCCAGAACTTGGAAAGAGGCACCCTGCAGTTCTTACCAGTGACTAGCAGGGGAATTTGGGGGCCCTTTGTACGCTTCTAGCCAGGTCGTTCTTAATTCACCTCATTCGACGGTTCGGCAAGTTGTCGATGCGTGTAGATGTAGGCGTTGGGCGACGGTCTGGGATCTAGGAACTATAGGGGGTTGCGACACGAATCGAGACGTCTGTTTCGTGATTGGCAGCCAGGGTAATGGCTGTCTCTAGAATAATGATCTGCACCGGCATGTTTTTTAATTGCTTGCAACGATCGGATGACACTAAAGTGGCGATTTGGGAGAGGGGGTTCGTGGCTGACGAAACCAAGACGTCTCGCAGAAAATAGACGGGAGAAAGGCTGGGGCTGTGTACTACTACTTTCTCCTGACTTCATTTTTTTTAGCAGTTTTATTTTCGTTGGATGATATTGTCCAGCATGTCATTGTACAGCAACGTGTTGCTATCCCGCTTGTTCTCCCCAATTTCCACACCTCGTTTTTTGTTTCTCTAAATCTGCAAGACTTTCCTGTGTGTAATTTGCAGTACTCTTGAGTCTATGAGATATAACTGGCACGACTGCCTCGATGTATAATGGAGTGCCACGTTTTCAGAGTGGTCGTCGAGCTGGCTCACGGAACGGCACGCCGCGCCCCGGCTGCGCGCAGTTATATGGACACGTGAGTAATTGCTTTCGTTTGTTTGGTCGCGCAACCGCGTTGCATGGACTGCTTCTCGTCACACGACCACCGTCTGTTTGTTTCCTCGGCGCAGTCCGGTCAACAGGTACGGCCCGCCGACGCGGACGGATTACCGCGTCATCATCGAGAACCTGAGCAGCCGCATCAGCTGGCAGGTGAGTTGGGTGGTAGCTTGCGCCATCTAGGTTGTGTGGTGGGGAGTTGCTCCCTTCCCCACGGGCCTGTTTTCCCTGAGCATGTTCCAGTTTGCGTAGGTTCTTGACTTGCCGGTTCTGGCACATGGGGGAATCCCTCGACGTAGAGTGATCAATATTTAATGCGACGAGCGACTAGTTGACGCATAGAGATTTGTAAGAGGGGTAGCCTCGTTTTTTTTACACCGGCCATTTTCTGGACGAAGATAGCATGTAGGGCCAGCCCAGTATGAGGTGCCAGTATCCCTTTGGATTGGACTGATAAGCAACTTTAGCATGCCGGCACTTCATTTGTTGACCTACGGTTGTGTGGAACGTGATTTTGGAATGTGTAAATAGCAGAGTGGAAGGGCTTTTCAATTGTGCATTGAATTCCTCGTACAATGTCTTACTGAACTGCCTTGCTGCCTTCAGTTTTGGCGCTCGAGGATGTGTCAGCGAGAGTGTAAAGCTGTTCTTTGCTTATACTTACAGTGACTGTGAGGAGGGCTCTCAAAACTTCTTCGCAATCATGGGTGGCATGTGCAAATTTTTCTCCAATTTGATTGCTGGGTCGTATACAGCAGCAAACTAATGCAAAGTTAATTTCACGACTTGTAGGGACCGCCAACAATCTAGAGCGGGGAAGCCAAAACGAAGCCACAGACGTGCCATGTTGTCAGTACCCCGGTCTGGTGTACTATAACGTCTTTGTTTGACTATTGAGAGAAGCGTACGCTGCTGGAAGGGTGCTGTCGCTGCTCTTCCGCTTTCCATTTGAGGAGTCCTCACGAAAAGTGCATCCCTCGCGAGCTTGCCGTTTTGCAAAACGACGCGCTTCATGAACTCTGCTCGCGACACGGTATTAAGTCTTGCGAGGGTGTTGCACAGTTGGTCGCTCGTTAGCACTTCTTTCGGCTGCAGTTCTCACTTAACCCAAATCTTTCGTAAATGCTACACAACATAGTCATTGTTGCGTGGCAGCTTTACATCGGTGCCACCCATGGCAGCTGCGTTCCGATCTTGAGAGCCCCGCTCCGGCGTCCAAAGCACCGGCACCGCAGTGCCTCAAACGCGTCTCCGACCGGCGTATTTAGCATCCCATAACACCCTCGCAAAGGAGCGGTCCTGAGGTGGCAAAAAAACACATCGCAGCAGTTGGTACGTTGCGCTTTCGGTCGCCGCGATTCTCTCGGTCGGTCCGAGAAGCGTCGGCGAAGGAGGCGAGCGTCGTGGTCGTTGCAAACCGTGGCTGTTCGAATATCCCTCGGTTGGTAGACCGAGCTACCGGAAACCGGGCCCCCGCCGCATCCACTTTTGTCACCGTGGCACTTTGGCAGAGACATACACGACGGACGCCTGTTTCCCCAGTAGGTTTCTCCGCGGTCGACAGTTCGCGGAAGCATCGGCGGCCAGGAGTTAAGGCCGTCGCGTCCGCTTGCCTTTCGTGCCGGCATTTCTACGACCAACTGCCAGGATCGCGACGTCATTTGTTGCCACTTTAGAGTCGCCTTGGACGAACGGGTGGGACGGGACGTCAAACGCGTCTGTCGAAGACCCGCTCGAGGCACTGCGGTTCCGGGCTCCGTGCATGCAGTCGGGGGTGGCCGATGGTGCGAGAGGGAGGTCGTGAGAGTAGCGGCCCCCCCTGCGGGTGCCGGCTGTTTGCTTGTAGAGCGAGCGAGCGTGTGGCGGCATGGCCGTGCGTGCCCCCCTCCTTCGGGTCTCGGCCCTCTGGTGTCTGGTGGGTGGTGCGTGGGTGGCGCTAAACGGTGGGCCCCCCTCGTCCTCCCGTGGTCTCGATGTTCTCGGTGTCGCTCGGGATCCGTGGCCAGATCGTTGATGCCCCTCCCACCACGGGGGTTGTTTCTTGGGGGTCAGAGGGTCCAGGGAAGACGGCAAAGGTAAATATGGTGGCCCCCTTCCCCCGCCCCCCTCCTCCTCTTCTCGCTTTTCTCCCTCCTCCCGTGGAAGCACCACAACCTTCCTTTTTTTTTGCTCCAAGTTTCTCTTAATTTTTTTGATGACCCAATATTTTCTTGTTTCTCTCGTCTTGTTTTCTTTTCGGGAAAGCAGTCTCTCCGCCCCGTGAGGGAGTGTTTGGCACGGTGTAAAGCTCATTGGCTGTCTGGGGGTGTTCTCTGAGAACTGCTTTCTCCCGCTCCTCATCGGGAGAAAACAAAAAAGCTGCGTGTGTGTGAGCTCTTGACTTTCTCTTCACCACACGCGTGGTTTTGCAGGCAGAGCGTTTTTCAAAGTCGTGAGCTCGTGCTCGCATGTTTTGTTCTCGAATGGGTGAGCTGAAGGAAATGGTTTGGTCGCTTGAAGGCCGGATCTTTGGCCGACGCAAAAGGGCTAAAGGTGTAGGCTGCTCCCGCATGTCTGTCTGGCACGTTGCGAGTCTCGCTCGAGCGTGGCAGGTCATTGTTGAAAAGCTGCAGAAGCTACAGGGGTGAGGGGTGCATTACTTCATGTCTGGAAATGGCAGGCTCCACTTTGTCGGCCAGGAAACGGGGATTGAAAAAGCGCTGGACGAGACAACCGAGGAGCTCTTGGCTCGGATCTATAATCCATGGCAAAGCGCCCTTAAAAACACCGAAACATGCTCCGTTTATTGTGGGCTATCCGTTTTCCGGCGGCAAAAACATATTAATTTCTCCTCTGCCAGGTTGCTCGCGAGATGACTAAACTCTTATTTAGTCCCTTCTACCATGCTAAAACGTTGAGTGCTGCAGTTGTCTGTCCTGGCGGCCGGCAAGCTCATGCACTTGGGTAGTGTCGCGACAGCCACTGATCTTTGGGTGCCGTCAGTCGCTCGTAAATGTCATGGTGAGACCAGTGCTGAGAGATTTGCCGGGTGGTACTTCGCTTGGCTACAGGACCTGAAGGACCGCATGCGCCAAGTCGGGGATGTGACTTATGCCGATGCCCATCGCAGGAAGCGCAACGAAGGGTGAGTCGCCGCCATGGTCGGCATTTTTGGGTTGAACTCGCTCACTCACAACCAGCAAGAAATTAAAAAAAAAAAAAAAACTATTTCTGTGTTTTAAGATTTGCAACTAGACACAGACTTAAACTTGCAGTCGCACTAGCATGTCCCTTCCTTATGAACTCACCGAACTCGTCATCTCGTCGAACACATAAACTCACCGAACTTGTGAACTCGCAAAACTTGTGAACTCGCAAAACTTGTGAACTTGCAAAACTTGTGAACTCGCAAAACTTGTGAACTCACGAAACTTGTGAACTCACGAAAATCGTGAACTCACGAAACTTGTGTACTCACGAAACTCGTGAACTCACCGAACTCATGAAATCACCAAACTCGTGAGCTCACCATACGTAAGCTCACCCAAACACACGCTTCTTGTCAGACTCGCAGTCTAACTTGGCCTCGAGCTCACGAGTTCATGACGTTTAGGAACTCACTCAACCTTACTTCACGTCTGAATATGAGTGTGTTCTGCTATGGTGCGGTCGCCACGACTTGACGCTTTCTGCTGAAATCGTTTTCCAGGCAGCATCTTTTGTTTTTTTATGTGGGATTTAGGTATGGTTTGCTTTGTGTGTTTAGTTCATTGGAGTCCTTTGATGTAGGCTCGTTCTGGCAAATTTTCTATTAAACAGCTTTCATCGACATGTCGAGATGTCCCCATGGCCTGTTTGCTCGTAACATAGGTGTTCTTTGATCAACTCCAACAAATGACAGGATATGCAGTATCCCCATGCTTTATTACGGGGCAGTGACCTCTACCGCTTTGTGGGGGGGGGGTTTGCGGAACTGATGTTGGGAATTGGCACTTCCCAGCACGAAAGAGGATTGATTTAGACCACCTGGGGATCTGTTTGACTTGCAACAGAATTTCTGGTTACAAGTCATTCTTGGCCTTCTCCTGCCAAATTGCATTCATCTTATATTTTTCGGTTTAACTCCCACCGTTGACTTCCGAAATAATTTGATAGTTCTTAAAAAAATTGGGTAAATACTTATAAAGTAGGTATTGTTATGCCTTCTAACATTCCACTTAACATTTCAAAATATGTTTTTTCTGAAAGTGATGATCTGTCCGTGAGTACCAACAGTGGCTTATAGACACAGCTTACAGAGAACTTGGCTGCTGTACCGAGCTTTTTGTAAGCTGGTGTGGCATTATAAAGCAGTCGGCTGGTCTATATGAGAAATTTATTGCTTCATAATGTGTTTCAAGTGTACGCCACGTTTATTTGCAAGCAGTATAGTTTCTTTTATAGGTGACGGCCGATTAAGCAGGGTGCAGGAGGGGTGGTGTGTTAGGTTAAAAAATGGCACCAACAAGTGCTTTTTTTACAAGAGGGCTTTGGTAGTTTGTCGGTATCTGGGGGTTAGGATTGACTTTGGCGGCGCATTGCAATGCACACCCGGTTGTCATTGCAGCGTGGTGGAGTTTGCATCGTACAGCGACATGAGGCGAGCCATTGACAAGCTGGACAACACCGAGCTGAATGGACGCCGCATCAGAGTGATCGAGGAGAAGCCCATACGCAGGTGTGTTTTCTTTGTGCCCCTCGTACAGTGTTGCGCATGGGCTGTTTGAAGGGGCCACATATGCCCTGACATCTAAACGTATTGTGCCACAGTTTACTACAGAGGTGCATATGGATGGTATTTGAAAGTATAAGCTCATCCATACAAAAGTGAAAACATTTTTTTTTTTTTTTTTTGTGGGTGGAGGGCCATTTTTGTTTAACAGTCTACTATGTTATGCATAGCTGTATGTTAAATGAAATTTGCATGATTGGATGTGTTGCATTTTTTTTTTACTAGAGCAAGGGCTTTCCATACTTCTCTGACTTGCATCTTTGTTACGCCGCTGCTGTCATTATGCATTGTGGAAACTAGTCTTTCTGTATGTGCAACAACCCACTGCAGGACGGCACGAGCAGTCTTGTGCACTGCTGCCTGCTTCCTGTGGACCACAGTTAAGGCGGCATAACAGATTCATGGACTGTCTAGTTATATCGTTCTGTTATGCTCAAGCCCTAGTAGAGCGACAAACGGAAATAACCGATTAGCCTCAAACATGTGCAGCATGTGTGCGAAAAAATCTTTGGCAGGCTTGTTATCACTCATGCTCTCTTCACGAGCACCTTAAAAAGGCAACAAGCCTGCCAAAGGTACCATTGCATGCATGCTTGAGGCTGGTCAGTGTCGGTTGTGTCTTCCTGGTGCTCAGTGGGACCTTACTTAGGCTGAAGTCGTTTGTTTTGTACTAGTCTCCATCAACCCCCAAAACTGGAGCCAACGCCACAAGAGTATGAGGTCGCTTCTCTGAAACGTTCTTCCGCTAAGCGAGCGTCTGCGTTTGTAGTTTTGACCTCAGTCTCAACTTAAGGACGAGTAGAGTATGCAGAGGCCAGATTCACGAAGAACTTCTTGGGCTACGACAACTTAGCTAAGAAGTTTGCAAGTTACACACATCTCTTAATTGAAAGGAGGAAAGCGACGTTCTCGTGCGGGAAAAATGAGAACTTCCGGTGTCCCGCAAATTTCCGGTCACCGCTAGAGCGGGCTGCTGCTCTGGCGACAACGCCCTCGGCAACATAAACAGCCAATCCGAGAGCTCAGCATGATCGGAGCAGGTGGACTTAGGATTGCAACTACCGTAGGCAGCCTTCTCGGCAACGCTTGTTTGGGGGTCGTGTCCATGTGGCGTTGGCTCCAAAACTATTGGCGTTGCTAAAAGGAGACTGCCCGCTAGGCTCTGCAGAGCGACACACGTGGAAACGAATCGCCGCTGCATTTTTCGTGGCCTCGGGGATGCTGGAGAGAGTTGATGTAGAGGAAGATATGTTTCAACTACGAGAGTGTCGGCAAGAGCCACGTAAATACCTGTTCCTGTTGGGAGCGGAACCAAACTGTTGGACTGCGTCTCGGTAACCGCTTCGGGTACAGTCTTTTACAACCAAATACATGAATCCCTGGGCCACTACACAATCGCACCTCGATGCTGACGTGACGCTCGGCGGAGGAGGGTTGGACCGGCATTGCATAGCTCCCAAAAACTGTTTGGCGTGTGTCGGCATACCGTTATGTTGCAATAAAAAGGACATACTGAAAAAATATGTACCCACATTTCGAAGGCAGTTTATACGGCGTTTATTTGAGCTCTACAGGGTGTCTCGAATAGCAGCCAGGCTCTTTAAATCGACCGCAAAAATCTGTTTCTTAACCTATCGCTGTACGATTTTGTGCAACGTTGCCCACAGGTGGTGCATTTCTTTTATAAAATTTGCAAAGAGCCAACTTACCTGAGGAAAAAGTAAAAGAAGGAAAAGGCTTAACTCCTATGAAACGCCTCAAAGCTATCGGTCTTCAAAACAATAGGTCTCCGTTTGGCAGACGAAGCAGGGGCAGAGCGGGAAGGGGGGGGGAGAGTTATAGAAAATATTAGTGATGTAATAAATGGATATAATTAAGGGCTAGTGTGAAGTAGACCTCTGTTATTGGCATATACACGAGACTCGCCCGAAAACTGAAACATTTCTTCTCGACCTGAAAAAAAAAAAAGAACTTTTATTGCCGGGCTCTTTGACTGATGAGGCAGGGCTTTGTGGACCCCCATCTGAGAACCACTAGGTTAAGAAGTTGATTTTTGCTGTCGATTTAAAGAGCCTGGCCGCTATTTGAGCCACCCTGTTTAATACATGAAAAAGAAATGGAATCAAGGAGTGTGTCCCAACAAGGCGGTAAGTTGGGCTAGTTGGTTTAACATCGTCAAATGTGAAAACAGCGCGAAAAATTGAACAAAGGACAAGTGAAAGGAGTGCATGGACAAAGCGCTGACTGTCAACTAAAGTTTAATTTTCAGGTGAACCAGAAAAATAAACACAGAGCATAGGAAAGAACCAATAAAGACACAAAAAATTTACAACCCAACCGACAAGATTTTTCTGGTTCGCCTGAAAATTAAACTTTAGTTGACAGTCAGCGCTTTGTCCGTGCACTCCTTTCACTTGTCCTTTGTTCAATTTTTTGCGCTGTTTTCACGTTTGAAGAGTGTGTCCCTTTTTGATGAGAGCGTTCGTCACCGCTGCCTCTGAAAACAAGGGGACGGCGAGGGGAGAGGCTGGCGCTTTTGCCCTCGAGTGGAGGTAAGGGTAAAAACCATTCTTTCGGGAAGGGTTCACAAAGATCGCATGGCCAAGTTCCGTTCAGCAAGCCATCCAGTCGTGGGCAGACTGTATTGGCCAGGGACGGTCGGCGCAATGTTGCGTCGGAGTGGTTTGCTAGTCCTGGCGTTTCTAGTTAGCCCTTGGTGGTTGCTTGGTCAGTGAGATGTTACCACTGTAGGTTTTTCCGGGTATTTGTGGTTCCAGCATTCGTCTCTGCAGCGTTCCGTTTTGAGTACTTGTTTTCTCTTGCTGCGTGAAATCTGAATGCGTGCAGAGAAAAATAAATGCCGGGACTCGTTGCAATGACGTAAGCGAGCAATGTTGTCGGCCATGCGGATTTGATCGTAAAAAGTGTGTAAGACACCTCTAAAGCCGTCGTAGGATTCCTCGTAATCTATGCAAAACTCGTGATTTCGCTTCGTGAATAAAGATTTGTTCTTGGGTCTTGTCGTATGCACTTTTTTTGTCGCAAGATCATTTCGCGAATCTTGCCTCGGGAGTTTGGCTTGGGAAAGATGCGATAGCAGACGTTAAGTCCTCTTGTTTGTTTCTCGCCCTCGCAGACCTGACAGCCGCAGCAGAAGCCGCAGACGCTCCCGGAGCCGTTCTCCCAGGCGCCGTCGCTCCCGCTCTGCCTCTCGCCACAAGAGGAGTCGCAGCCGTAGCCGCAGACGCTCCCGCACCCGGTCTCCGACGCCGGCCAAGCGCAGCAGACGCTCGCGCTCGGCTTCGGCCTCGCGTAGCCGATCTCGCACACCGCGCCGAGCACACTCCAGGTCACCCCGCCGATCGCGTAGCGGTTCTCGTCGTAGCAGACGAGGCTCTAGCGACTCCCACTCCAAGAGCCCCGTGGCAAAGCGCAAGTCACACAGCCGATCGCGGACGCCCAAGAAGCAGAAGGCAGCCAGCCGTAGTCGATCGCGATCGGCTAGCAACCGGAAGCAGCTGAGCCGTAGCCGTTCCCGGTCGGCCAGCAACAAGAAGCGCCAGAGCCGCAGCCGTTCGCGGTCGGCCACCAACAAGAGGCGCGTGAGCCGTAGCCGCTCGCGGTCGGCCAGCAAAAAGAAGCGTCAGAGCCGTAGCCGTTCCCGGTCGGCTAGCACCAAGAAGCGTCTGAGCCGCAGCCGCTCACGATCGGCCAGCAATCGTAAACAGAAGAGTCGCAGCCGCTCAACGTCGGTGAAGGGTCGGAAGTCGCGTAGCCGCTCTGTGGGAAAGAACAGGAAGTCGCCGGTTAGCCGTAGTCGGTCTAGGAGCCGTAGGTCGCGTAGTCGTTCCCAGTCGAAGGGGGAGAAAGCGCTATCTCGTAGCCGATCACGATCGAAGACTCCATCATGCAAAGAGCGCCAGAGCCGCTCGCAGAGCCGCCGGAAAACCAAGGACAGTTCGAAGTCGCCCAAACGAGCGTCCAGCCGTAGCCATAGCCGCGGCAAGTCAGGCTCACCCAAGAAGGGGGATCAGAACGGGAAGGTGGCGAGGAGGAAGAGTGCGTCACGAAGTCGATCGCGGTCGGCTTCGCCCAGGGCCGCAGCTGGCAAAAGTCGATCGGGGTCTCCTCGTTCCCCGAAGAGGGGTTCACGTAGCCGTAGCATTTCGGCTGACCGTAGCCGGGAGAACGGACGCAACTGATCTTCGCTCTAACACTGGGGTAGTGGAGCGTCATTTTTTGGAGGGAGGGGTCAAACATTTTGGAGAGAGCAGCCCCCACGCGCGCGTCTGCTATGGCCGAGCATAGTTTTCACAGGACGTCAAAGTCCAATCTCGCGCGCGTTTGGTTTGTCTAACCATTTTTCTCGGAGCGAAGTGCATTGTTTATTTTGTCATGTCCCTCTCATTGTAAGAATATCAAAAATCGGGAGAGGTTTTTGTGTTTTTTTTTTTTTTTTTTGTGGTCCTACATTTTCTTTTGATAGCTGAAGATGAAAACTGTTTTTTTTTTTTTTCTTGCACTGTAGCAGGCTTGCATGTGTGCCCATCAATAAAGTCATTTGGTCCTTTTGGTGTTTGTTTGCATAATCAGACAGTTGTGGTAAGCAACTGCAGGCACAACAAGGCGAAAAGTTGGTATTTGTTCCTAAGAAACTAAATTCCAAAGTACCCTATGTTTTCACACTGCTTGGTCTTAATAAATCTGTGGCTTCTAAGACTAGCCTCATGTGGGGTAGAACTCTTTCCAGTGCCTTCACATTGAAACGGCTGTAACTCCAATTCCTTGAATTTGTATGTAGCAGCTACTGAAATAATAATCTGACGGTTTTTGAGAGCTGTGGTCCAAAAGTTTGTAATCTGGTTTCAGCTTGTATTGTCCGTGAAAGCACTTTTAGCTTTTATTGATTTTGATAGTTTACTGATGCTCATCCACGCACTGCAGTTTCGAGTTCGCGTTCATTGTGTGGGCGAGCAGGAAAAGGTGGGGTCACGCAAGTCTGAGTTGATACTGAGCAGTGTATGAAAATAAGGAAACCAAGAGCTCGAGCGACTTCAGATAGTTGCATCAAAACTAACATGTTTAACCTTGCGTCCGCTTTCTTTCTCTGCTCTGTTCTCATTTTCCAGTCTGCCCAGCACCCCCTAGAAGAGAAGACCGTACTGCTCTTGAGACGTCGCAAAGGAAGGCCATCGGGGGCACGCGCAGATAGACCGTTGTAATGCGCTTTTGGTCACATGTGCATGACTTATTGGCTAAAATGAAAGCTGCACATAGCAACAAGTCTAGAAAACATTTTATTACGCTGCTAAATAATCGGTACGACATTGCACGAGGTATGCGTATAAGACTTCTATAGAAAAATGCGATTGTTTTAAGTCGAAAACATTGAGCCACGCAATTATTGCTGTAGGAGTGCATATTTTATACAGAAAAACTTCGACAAAATGGTGAGACGCGCAGTGATCAAAACGGATCCCGATTCAAAATCTGGTAGATGTAGTCGAACGCGGACACAGCTAGGCAAGTGTCACGATCACGTAAGCGATGTTATCGCATGCACTTACTGAATTCTTGCATTCTACTGTGGCTACATGGCAAAATTAATGTAATTTCGATCGAATGACATTATGGGGTTAAACACAAACTCCAACAAGTCTCCCTCTTTCGAGTGAGAGGTCTATCGATAATCGACCAGTGTCATCGTTGACTACTTACCACACACATCACTCTAACAGTAATAGGACTTGTTCCACGAATCCACTTACAGGCCCTAGTATCAAGCGAACACAAAAAAAAAGAAAAAAACTACCCGAGACTGCGGTGACAACAGAAAAATGACGGGAAGAAGGAAAGAAGTATCAAAAGAACCACGCAAGAGAGCAACGGCAGCAGTGTGGGACAAAAGGCTTAATGTCGCCGACCCATCTTTCGCTCGTGCGCTCCCTGCTGCGATGACTGGATTTTTTTTTCGTTTCCCTTCCCTTTTGAAAAGTTTCAGCGTTCCTTTCCAGACAGTCAGCAGCTCTCACACAACATAAATTTACCATAATCGGAGCCCGTTCAGGGAAGAAAATGTCGCATCGAAACCAGTTCATTCAAAAAGTGTGGGAGCTGCGGGACTGCACGTAGTCCCGCGGTTACGGGGATACTCGTAAATATAAATTTGGTACTCTCAACCTTGGTAGCGCATTGTATATTACGTTTATATTATATATATAATAAATTGCACAAGACTGTGCTTTTAAAACGTATACTGATGTCGGATAAACTTGCACGAACGCCACCGCGCCACTTGACAAGAAACATTTTTTACGTTGATACCAGATATTTTCTTATATAGTTGCACCATGGCCTTCGTACTCTGACATTGTGACGTAACCACTGGGACAACTACAGCCTTCTTTTCTAGGTGTTCCTTTACCCCCCTGCTTCGAAGCAATGTTATTAAACCGACTCGGTTGCAAAACTGTCCGTAGATGCTGCTGCCCCCCCCCTTCTCTCTATAAACATTCGGCTCCCGTAGGGCGCCTACATGTCTGTCTGTCTCAGGGTGAAGGCATCCATTGTTGCCCTGAATCTGCCAGCTCGTGACGCCCTCGCGCACTCTGTGCGTGACTTGGGCGGTAAAATGGCGTCTATGCATTCGCCATTGCTACGCGCTCGAGCTGAATGACACCAGATTGCGCGCACTTCAAAACGCAAAAGATTGGGAGAAAAAATGGCTGAGATGTCACCACTCAAGCAAAAGTGCGCGTGTATGAAGACACTCTAGGCTCCCGTCGTACAAAGCGCCATGGTTTTGGAGGTGGCTTTTAGGGTAACTACAGTTCATGCCACTGCAGAGGCTTTGAAGGAGTGTCTAGATGGCATTTTGTCATAGCCTTTTTAATGAATGCAGTTCTGAAACATGGCCTCTAGGTGGCGCTTCAAGCGATGGGTGGCTAAAGCCCCATCATTTTTCAAAAGTAGCACAAGGTGCGTTGATGCACGAGGCGCGTGCAATGGGTCGCCAAATCCCCTCAATATGTGTGACGCACGAGGCCCCTAGAAGCAAAGAAGCGGAGCATTCGCTCGATGCATGTGTCTCGCGTGTTAGCGGGAACGACGGTTGTCGGCACTTGTAAGCAACTCAAAGCAGGAATTCTATCAAAGGCAGAATGCTTGCGCTTGAGGTGAAACATCTGCTGGGTTTTTAACCTGTCTTTGACCATTCGCAACTCCAGCCTGCCCCTCACTGTCTCGCGGATGAACGAATGACCAGAGACCTTGGTGCTGCCGTTCTGGTCGGCATGCTCGTGCACCATGCAGTTTTCACGGAAAAAGTGCGTTGAAATGAAATTGTGGCCTGCTTTGCAACAGTGTTTTACAAAGAGGCCGGGATGTCTCATTTCATTAGGAACTTTTTGTAGATGGCATACGCTGCGGATTATGGGTCCTGCGGTCACCAGCAGAATCTCTGCTCGACCCGACGGCAAAAGATTCCACTACTAGTACAAATTTGCTCTTGCATACGATCTACAAAAAGTTTATACTTTTCAGAGAAGAGAGAACTGCTTGTGCAACGGCGTACTGAGCGATAGATATCGGGAATGGGTTTGCAATTTATGCACCGACGGGCCATGACGAGAAACAGCGATAGAAGCGGCATTTGGCCTTTGTAGCAGGTTCTGTAACAGGCAAATACTTGGTTTGGAGCAGAAGCCAACATCACTTGAGAATGAAAAACGAATTGCATCTTTAAATGAGTTCATTTATTGTAGTGATCGAGGGTTCCTCTTTGATACTTAAGCATATCACTTATTACAGCTCGTTATAAGATAGGGCGTAAAAAGAACAGACTTCTTAAATAAGGCTCTAGTCAGAGTAGGTCTCATTTACAATGGGTATTAAAAAATGGTTGAAAAGTGAATCATAGCTCAACACTTAATTGGGACAAATCCCCTCTTTATTTTACACTGTAGTTTGTTTAGCCTGTAAACATAATTTTCTGTAAAATGCCATCAAGAACCAGCATATCCGCTGGGTCTTGATGGCATTGCATTGAATTGCGTTATAATATTCGCTAACATGTCTACTAATAAAACGGCGTCCCATAAGTTTAATAAAGCTACCGAGCTCGAGACTATTATTATGAAGTGCAAAAAACAACCACCCAAAAATATTATAAAAGCATAAACTTCTACTTTAAAGGTGACACCGCACTACGTAGGAACCAGAGGTAGCCAAAGTTCACTGCTCTTTCGATCAACAGCTGCACGGGAACTACTGTAACTGCTGTATTTATTCAAATATATATTGGCGGCGTGCACGAACTACAAGGGCGCTTTTTCTAGCTATCATCATCGTTTGAGACGCCACGGGTAGGAGTTGCACTCGCAAAACACATCCACACGGCATCGATTCTAGAACAGTATCCAAGCGCGCGAAGGCACAGAGACGCAGCACTTCGGCGTGCCAAGAAAGCTTCGAACACGCCGCCAGACCGGCGAAACCTGCTTTCGACGAGTTGTGCCTTTTTCCTGCGGCACTGCGCTTTCGTATAAATTGCCATGTGTTCTGAACGGCAAGTATCACTGCTCACCCAGAATCTTAAAGCAAGTCTTCGGCAAATGACGACGAACAAGTAGAAAACGTGTCTATAGCACGCTGGAAAACCGCAGCAAAACGCTAGCAAAACAAGAAAAAACGGCGTGCAAGATGGCCGTCTGGTGGCCGCACACACGCTGCAGCGAACAAGTGGGGACGCGTGATCCAGCAATTGTCATTGAGATCAGTGGCTCATTTAGTTTTATTATAACTATATCTAGGAACTGTGACTTCAGAAAGTCTAATGCCTACGTTGGGGTAGCACGTAAATGACTGATTTGACATAAAATTAAACCTAAAGAGAAGCCCAGCTATCCTAATTGAGGGAATCTATAAATCTGCTCACCATATGAAAATATTCTCTTTAATCTCAGAAAAATAAAAGAAAAGACAAGCACAAATAACGAAAACAGATTGTCCGGACATTTCTGCTTGCTTTAATCGCGGTGGGATGGTCCCATCGAGTTCCCTTCACACTGAGCACCCGCGTACTGCAGAAAAGCAATGACCGCGAGCTTCGTGGGTGTTGCTTTCCTGCAGTACACGGGGGGCGACGAACCAATTAGTATGAACTAAGCGAAAGTGCCATCTGGATTAAGCAGCTTATAAATAAGCGGAAGAACCAATATATTTTAATTTGTTCGAATTAACCGGAAGTACGAAATATCCGAGTTTGAATTATTGCGAGTCCACTACATAGGGCATTGGAGATGCGAACAGTAACGCTGCTTAGTGTAGTTAACTTGGTGCTTCTGGTATCACCAGAGCAAATGCCGGCTTTAGGCACGAACCTACGAAATTTCTCGAAAACAAACGGAGAACCGTGCGACTCCCTTCCGTATCCTCTTTTATTTCCCGCGAAGTCCTTCTGAGGGAAACGTCCATCCCCTTCACGGCAGACGGCCTGAAAAGTTCCACTGGGGTCTTCCGCACACCGCAACGACGAGAGACGAGTTCGAATGGCAGCACACGGTCGCTCCTCGCTAACGGTCTCGTGGGTTCGGCGTGTGGCGGCGACTAGTTGCACGTGCGGTGCGACGCGACGGTCTTGCTAGGCCCGCCTGAAGTAGGCGAGAACTCCCAGGAGCAGCGCCATGACCGTCATCAGGTACAGGTCCCAGTCCGGACCGAGGACGTCGCTGGGGCTCATCTTGGGCAGGACCCGGTCCCACTGTTGCTGCAAGGTGCGGGGAAACACGGGGGATGGGTTTGTGAAGCCATTTCTTTGGGCACAAAATTGGCGAGAAAGGGACTCGCGAATCAACGGTGGGTTCCAACCCTGTATGCGAGCCTGTCCTTACGAGCGCAGTGCAAGTGTGCTCCCACGCGATGCCACCGAGCCGGGAGCTTCTCTGCCGTGTTGCCACGAACGAGCAATTGCTGGCCGTCCCGGTTTTTCTCTTGGAAACTAAAGGCTCTCGTCAAAACTGCTTTCGGGTGTCTGCTTCGAAGCAGCTTCGAGTTTATGAGGCTGGCTTATTTATGGGGCTTTTTTCACGACTAAATAGCGCTCGAGAACACCTTGTGTACGCCGACGTTACTAGATTGAGCTCGGTTGACAAGCTGCCCAAAATGCCTGCCGCCCTTTCGTGGCGCAACCGCTCCGCGCCATACGCTGCACTGTCGGCCCGCCCAATGGACAAAGAGTGACAGGACCGGTGGACCAAAGCAATAAGGCTGAAAGGTAAACAAAAATAAGGCGTTCAAAGTGCAATGGCAAAACCATTGTTGTCGACTTGCCGGAGGGCTTCCTTTTTTGTTTATTTTATTTTGGGGCTAGGGGCTCTTATGGGCATCAGCAGTGTTTGGGGAAAGGGCGCAGGCTACCGTTCGGACAGCGAGCACTTCCTGCTCTCCCTACACGTGCGCGTATGTCTTTTCCTTTACTTTTGCCATCCTCCACTTTTTTTCTTTTTTTTACGGTTCATTGTCTTATTTTCTTACAACTGCTCTTTTGCTGCACATCTTCTAGCGTATCTTCCAGTGAGTATGCTGGCTTGGCAGTCTGCCAGCCACACAAGGCAAGCGATGCGTTCGCCACCTGCGCAATCGGATCGCGGAAAAAGCAATGGGCCGCCGGGCTTCGGGCTTCGTTCGCTATATCAAGTGTACCCGCCATGGGAGTTAAATACAAAAAGACAACGCTCCTATACTATTACATGTGATTTTCAAGGGGACGTCTGGACTGTTTGATATAAACAATAATTCCAAATACCCGAGTGCGATATAACCGGGCTCGACTGTGCGTGCCACGCATATTTATTTATTTGCAAACTGTTCTCACCTCCCTGAGGTAAGAGAATCCGTAGAGCAATCCCAGCTTGACCAAGGCCAGGGCCACTGGCACTTGGGCGTCTGCACTCGTCTCGGCGGCCATGTCGTAGTAACGCTTGGCCAAGTGGATGTCCTGCGGCAGAGACGGACGTTTACGCGCCGATCGCGCTAACCCCCGCTTCTGGAGCTCTTGGGATCATTAATAGCCTTAATTTCAGCACCTTTTCAAAACAGTTCAGTGGAAACCGATGGTCAAATAGAAGCCCTCGTACAAGACTGCATTCGTTGCGACATAGTCTTCGGGAGAAAGTCACGTGGCAACTGAATCTAGTGCACCGAAGTTCCAATGAAGAGAGCTATAACTTAATACAAGGATCATGTTTTAATCTTTTAGATTCATCATCACTGAAGTTTCAGGAACCAATGCGCAGAAAAGCATAATACTAGTCCGTAAAACTTTTCAATTGTCGTACCAAAGATTCTTTTTCGGGCAACATTTTTTTTTTTTTTTTTTTTTGTTATCTATTCAGAGTGAAGTGCCATTTTATTTAATTATCGAGCAGCCGATGCAGCTCTTTGCCCTCATCCTTTATAAAAAAAAAATAAAGATTAATATTTTTATTGCTATTATTAATGGCGCAAGATTCAGAATCCCTCGAGGTCCAACGACGTGATGCGGTCTAATTGATAATCCCCACCAAAACACAGAGGAAAACGTTTCGATAGGGGGAAGTACGGCTCCGAGAAACGCACTCAAAACATGGTAGCACATACCTTCTTCAGGCCCAGCCCCTGCTCGTGCATGTACCCCAAGTTGAACATGGCCTGGGCATTGTGCTGCTGTTCGGAGGCCAGCCTGTAGTGCGTGGCCGCCGTCTCGTAGTCCACGGCGGTCCCGTAGCCGTAGTAGTGGTAGTCTCCCAACTTGACTCGGGCCACCGAATAGCCTGCGCGAGCGTTCCAGGGTTACGGCTACGCAACACGGCTTGCACATAATTTGCAAGGAAGAGCATAGGACGCTAGATACTACCGTAATGTCTCGAGAGACGGCGCACCTAAAATAGAGAGCAAGTCGGGTGAAAAGAGCGGGTAGGCCAACCTTCAAAGTGTCACCAAAGAAGGTTGTAGCCAGGTCGAATGTTTTGGTTTTGCTATAATCGCCATGGCTGTCATTTGTCCTCGCAACATAGCTACTGTTCTTTTCTTTTTTACAGCGGAGCTGTTAAGGGCTAGGTTCCCCAGGATCGTGTCTGTGTATGTCGACACAAACCTACCTGGACAGCTACCGCCATCTATAAGCGACGGCGGCAAGCACTTAACCAGTATGGTTTCCGCCATCGCTCGTAGATGGCACCAACCTTTCCAGCTATAATAGAAGAATGGATAGTTGGGCACGTTGGTGGGAATTCATCATAGGAAACAGCGCGAAAAACAGACGAAGACGAAGAAGAAACACACAGTGTATCGAGTACAGCTCCGTTGGTTTCCCTTCTTTACGAGAGTGGAAAGGCTAAACTTTTTTTTTGCTTGTTTTTTTTGTTTTTTTTTTACACGCGATTGTTTTTTGTTGATAGACCTAGAAGTAGCAAACCAATATTAAGCCTGCTTCATATGGTGCTAATTTTATTGCGATTTCGCTACCACAACATCGGGCGCAGCAGCTTCCTCCACGCGTGTCTTGCCGCACAAGCAACTTCGCAGCTACGAAATCCCACGCAAAATTGCACCGTGTGAATCGGGTATTAGTCGGCCGGACATTGTCTTCGAGCAGTTCCGAATGGCGCCAACGGAGGCCCCGACAAACCTGGCAGCAGTACAAAAAAGCTGCCTCGTTGCTGCCCAGGTCGTTGGGCAGTGCGATTCCTACAAGCAAACAGACTTCTGGAGTTTGTTTTTTTTAACGGGAAAGCGTGCCTAAAACTGGGGCGGGCAATCTTTCAAGGGTGGGGCATCTCGGGATATTACAATTGGTCCCTCCCAAAATTCAAACGATGCGATTACCGTGCTTACCCTGTGTAGCTGCTCGGTTCCAGTATAGCAGGGCCCACGCAAACGTCTCATTTTTCAGGAAGTAGTTGCTCTCTCCTGCATGCATGTACGAGATATCAATTAGTCGGTCGAAACGTTAATCATTAATCTAGTAGAGGTGTGCGAATATTCAAAACTTCAAATAATTTGCGAGTAGTGTTTGCTATTCGATTTGATACACAGCACACTTTTACCGTTCAATGTATTCAGAGTAGAAAGCCGCAAATAATGTCTTCAGAAGTCTTAGATTTTTGCCTGTCAAGCTTCACTGCTTCGTGCCGGGGCTCTAGCATCGAGCTCCGTCGCTTCGCACCAGCATGCGTGCACTGAGTTTCGCCGCTTTGCAACGGCGTGCTAGGAGAAACGGCCGACATGTTCGAAGATCTTGGTTGGCTCTCTGGTCTACGTAGTTTTCCTCACTATTTGTAAATCAGCCTTCTTTGGTTATAATCATTTAGTTCAACCCCCGATTTGAAAGGACATTGTCCGAAAACAAAAGCCTCGAGCTATATTCAGATAAATGAAGTAGTTGTTGTTTTGCTTGACATGTTACATTATGTTTTACCCAAAAATAGTCTTCTAGGGATCTTTTTTTTTCTTTTTCTTAATATAGGTAGCATATACGAGACATTTCTCGCAAAATAAAGCATTGTTTTTGGTAGGTAGGCCTTCCAGAAAATATTTCCATCCATGATTTCTAAAAGTGTAAATGCTCGATTGACGCTAGACGTAAAATGTTGCCACATGCACAGTCAGGGTAGCATCACGCACGGCTTTCACGCTAGAACATGTGTTCCAACCCCACCAGCCTCAGTCTTATTTTTATCTTTCAGGGCTCTTCAAAAACGTTCTGGTAGGATCTTGTATCATATCGCTCGTTCCCATGTAAAGCGCAAGTTTATCTGCTTCTTGCACAGGGGTTGCAATGATGTCAGAACGCCGAGCTTTTATTGGCTGATTGAACAAAATAGTCGGTAGACCTCAAGGCATCTAGCATTGAGGTCTACCCACTATCCTTCCAATCAAAACCATCAGAACTCGGCATCGTTCTGACGTCGCCGCAACTTCTGCGCAAGAAGCGGACGACTTGTTCTCCGCATTCCGAACCTTTTAGACATCGTAGTCCGTATATGAGAAGCAGAGAATCTCGACGTCGAGTCTGTCGCTTTTTCGTCGCCGTTGCACAGTGCACGGTTCTTTTTCGTTTAACTTTGTGACAACGAGTTTGCCCCATTGAACATTTGTTTTCGGTTTTACACTTTTTTATCATTTTCCCTCCGCAACACTATTCATATTTGACAGTGTGGGGAAGTACTTTAAGTACAATGTACTTACAGTACTATTTCAAGTAGGTTTAGTAACCTTGTATACTTCACTTGAAGTACGTTCTCTCAGTATGTACTGTACTCTAGTTATTTTTTTCTGGTACTTTCCGACAAAAGCATAACTGCCAACTTCGAAATGCATTCCTCAAATTTGATCTTGTTAATTTTGCATGACAAAAATATGGTTTTTCAACAAATGAGTGCTTTATAAGTTGATGGCCTTAAATAGCTTATCAGCGAGAGTAAAACTACTATAATCGTTTTCACCTCCAGAAAAAAGGAAATTTTGCACATTGTTCGTACGCCGCACGACATAGTTCGTGCACATAGTTCCTGCAATATTTGGTTGTCGGGGGCGGAAGCGATGCTTTTGATGTTTTAAGTGTGTATGTCTTGATAAGATAACATATATCTAACCTAAAATGCACCTACATGTCTTAATTCTCTACACAAAGGGGGAAATCGCAAATGGTCCGTGAGGAGCCAAACTTTTTTTACTACAGTTCTTGAGGTGAAAACGAGTAGTCTGTGACCACTTCACTCTATCCAATATTTGCCGCCATTTTTAAAAATAGCTGCTGCACCCCTAAGCAATGCATATTAGTTAAAAAAAGAAAAACTGTACGTGGGAATGAGGGGGCATCAAGAAAGATTGTGTCAATAAGTACTTGTACTACACTCTCTTAATTCAAACTCGCAGATAATTCAAATTAACATGCAGGTCCCATCCTACGTGCTTCTAGGCAGGAAACTCCCGGTAATTCAAACTTTGCATTATCCTAACAAAATGTTGGTCTCCCTTGGGTTCAAATTAACGAGATTCCAATGTACATCGCATTTACAGCACTATACTTCAATTACATTGCACCCGGTGTACCTAGTACTTTACTTGAAGTACATAACCTTTAAATTACATTGTACTTTACTTCAAGTACTTTTTAGATGTACTTTACCCAACACTGACATTTGAAAACATTTGAACTTGATTCGCAGTCAAATTCTAACATTTGTACTCAATTCGCAATTGAGAAATTGATGTTCACACCAGGCACGCAGCCAGTATTTTGTTTCAAGGGGGGCTCGCCCATGACAAAATGCTGTATGAGGGGGAGGGGAAAGAGGAGGTCCCAGCAAAATGGAAAAATTTCGGGGGGGGGGGGGGGGGCCGGGCCCCATGGGCTTTCTCTGGCTACGTGCCTGGTTCATACGCCTCTACTCTAATGCGCGGCTCTTTTAGCGGCTCCTGCTGTACCCACCTCTGTCCAGGATGAAGGCTGAATTGCTCTGTGCCACCTCGTAGCCCAGTTCAGCGAGGAAGGCATACTTGACCAGCGCTGCGTCCACCTTGCCGTCGCGGTAGTCGCTGTACGCCTGCATCAGCTTCTCCGTCCAGCGGCCGCGCTCCGCCACATTCTTGAACAGCTGCATGCGGGTAAAGGCAAGCTTTGGCGCCGAAGCTTTGAGGCGTGGATTACGATATAATGGCTTTTGCGCTTTTAAGCAAATTAATTGCATCATTGCCAACAAATGTGAATTAAGACCGGCAGACTCGCGTTGCTCGGTCTAGGCTAATAACACCTTCCCAAAGTGAAGGCTTCATCGTCATTAATACTGCTCTATTCACTCCTTGAATGGGGGAAATCATCAATGCAAGAGTAGCCCAGTTGCAACTTCGTGCGAGCAAAGAAATATAAAAACATTTGGGTGCAAGCACGCTGCTTTCAAATGTCCCTCAACTAAAGGACACCAACAGGACAGAGCAAAGAAACCCATTCAGTGAAGATACTGGTAGGGCAGAGAGGTCAAATGGGACCCCTTGCCCCCGAGACATTTTGTACCCACATTATATGCCCCGCCCCGCCCCGCCCCGCCCCGCCCCGCCCCGCCCCGCCCCGCCCCGCCCCGCCCCACCCCACCCCGCCCCGCCCCGCCCCGCCCCGCCCCTCCCCTCCCCGCCCCGCCCCGCCAGCGCTCTTTCAAGTCCCAAACCGCTTCCACGGGGTAGGGTGAAGCAAAGTCGAGGTATGCTTCTAATGTGTTTGAGGTGCCAACGTCGCGAAGACACTGACAACGGTCAACAATTTTCCCAATAAAACTAACTCCACCGTGAAAAAAAAAAAAATGTGCAGCGATTATTTTTTACATTTAGTAAAGCACAATGGCACGTGTGGCTCCCCTATGCATAGATGCGCGCAACACCACGTTGTGATGGCCGTGGACTCGGCACCACCGAGCGGGGCCTCACCTCCACGGCGGTGTTGCAGGAGCGCACGGTGCCGGTGCCCGTGGCGTGCATCTGTGCCAGGTTGTAGAAGGCGAGGACGTGGCCCGACTGGGAGGCCAGGGTGTAGTACTTGATGGCCATCTTGTAGTCCCTCGACACCCCCAGGCCGCCTGGGCAGAAACCATCGGTCGGGCAAACATTGCAGCACCCCGCCACTTAACACTAGGGTTCCATATTTTGGGTACGTAACGACGAACCCCCTTAAATTAACCATCGAGCTGGTTCAATCCAAGTCGAAGAACGCCAAGTCGGAGCTGTCCTCGAAAAAAAAAAAAATCGGGCTTCGAAAAAATCTGGTATCCCATGCTTTATTTTGCATTCGCCAGGAGTGCAGCCGTCGCTGAGCGGTCACCGGATCGCTCCTTCCTTTGGGCTACTGCACTCCCACCCCTTTTCTCGGTTCCTTCTCTCATCGATCCCGGGATTTCCAGGCATTTCAGTTGCACGCGTGCCCCTGGAAGTGGGGGACTCCTAGGCTTGTGTCCGGTTTTCTCTAATGTGAGAGCTAATAAACCTAGGGTGACCATACCCCTCCGAGTAAGAAACGGGACATCGGGGGAAGGGTAGAGGGAGAGAAAGAGAAAAGGGGGGAGGGGCAGGGGGCCAAGCAAGATGAAAAGAAGAACACACTTAAGACTGCTTACATGTAGGAATGCGAAAGCATTCATACATACAGCGCATTCCTACAAGCAGCGCGCCCCACTGTCCTCCGCAGATGCCAGCTGTGTGGCACGACATACAGAAAGCACAGCGTAGAGCAGAAAGCAGAGTGGAGGGAAGGGTTGGGAAATTTCCTGCACCCCCCTCCAGGCCCGGCCACGGACTGACAAGTGACCGAGAAAGGAAAGAGAAGGGCAGCCGTGCGCGCGCCACCGTCTTCCTTTTATTGGCACGCAGGCCGCAGCGCCGGGAAGAGGGCTTCTCTGTAAGGTGGCCCTCCTTGGAACTATGACACGTCACGGCCATTTTAACTGCCATTTTTTGCGGCTACAAACTTGTGCCTACGCTCCATGGGACCAGTCAGTGCTTCCGCATTAAAAGCTCCGCTATTATTCAGCTCACCGTGAAAATGCAAGCTTTTCGTTGCGTGGTTGGGTGGACAAGCACATTTCTTACCGATTCTGCGAATCCTAAGCATGCCAAATATAGTATAATATAGAAAAGTGCCCCGTACAACACACGTCTGTGCAAACAGAACTTATTGGCAAAGGGAGTCCAGAAAATGCCAAAAGTCTCGTTTTATTGAAAATAACATTTTTATACTATGTTTACAGTACTCTAATACACTGTCACAAGTAGTAATCATTTTTCGTTTTCTTCAACTTTTGGTACCGATTTTGCAAGCAAGTTCCCATGAACACGGGATATTTGGCTATGTTCGGACAAAATGACGGGACGCTAGAAATTAATTTGTAGAATGGGACTGTCCCGGCCAAAACGGGACTTCTGGTTATTCTAAATAAACCGGAATTTTTTCCAACACCAAAAAACACCGATCTGTCGGAAAAAGAATAAAATGAAACCTAGAAAAGGATCCTCAAATTTGAAGGAAAATTAGCTCTGAAAACACGGACTCATAGCCGTTAAGTACAGTGCTAATCACACTTGTCTATAACGTGCGAGCGTGCAGCTTTCTCAGGGGAGCGCTAGACTGGTGCCATTCGCGGAAACTAAGCTATTCACGTGGTGCAACAAGGAACGGCCCGCTCGAGGGGTGTCCTGCCCACTCTATCAGCTTGATAAGCGATAAAAGTAAACTGCTTTATGATATATTTTTGTTTTTTGATGACAACATCGTTGATGCTTTAGTTTGTTTATTGTTCGAGCAATGATCTGTGTAAAAAGCACGCGAGCAGCCTTCCGCATTCGCCGCCAGCTCTGGCATAGTATATGCCATGAGGTAGCAGGAATAGCATAGTCATAAACACCAAATGATAAAAAAAAAGTTGGGGCTCTAATCCACGCCGTGAAGGTGGATGGTCAGCGAAGCTGTGGTGTCAGCCGCAATGATTGCCTACTGCACCGTACGAAATGCCGCCGCCGGTCACAGCACGCCGCCGCAGGTCGTATTGCCGTTTCTTTTCCCTCTGCCGCTCCTCGTATTCACGCTGCTCCTCGGGAGTCCTAACTACCGGGTGAAACAAGGAGACGGTAGGCTCTTTAAATCGACCGGAAAATTCGGTTTCTTAACCTATCGTGCTACGACTTTGTGCAGCGTTGCCCACAGATGGTGCATTTTTTTCGTAAAATTTGCGATGAGCGGACTTACCTGAGGAAAAAGTAAAGAAAGAAAAAGGCTTAGCTCCTATGGAAACGCAGCGACGCCACCGGTCTGCAATCAACACGGCGCCAATTTGCACGGTAGACAAGAGATGGCGCAAGCGGTCGCGACGCCAACTGCCGCCAACGAACGAGCAGACGACGCCGAGAGCCGGCGTAATTAGCAGACAAGGAACTGCAGTTCCTTGTTGTTACCGCGCCTGTCTTTTTTGTTTCTGCAACTGTCGCCGCCTGCGGAACGCGCGCCGCTTTTGAGTCGAAAAGATCGTCTGCTAAAGAGCCTTTGAGGAATACCTCGGCCGGCTCTCGGCGCCCGTATGCTCGTTCGTTGCATTCGTTGGCGGCGTTCGTTGCGCCATCTCTTGTCTACCGTGCAAAACGGCGCCGTGTTGATTGCAGACCGGTGGCGTCGCTGCGTTTCCATAGGAGCTAAGCCTTTTTCTTTCTTTACTTTTTCCTCAGGTAAGTCCGCTCATCGCAAATTTTACGAAAAAAATGCACCATCTGTGGGCAACGCAGCACAAAGTCGTAGCGCGATAGGTTAAGAAACCGAATTTTCCGGTCGATTTAAAGAGCCTACCGTCTCCTTGTTTCACCCGGTATGTGTGGCCTATTCATCGCGGTGCTGCAGCAACAATGAAATCAGTTGCTATACTCTGTTCCATTTTACGTTTAAGTGCAGCGGATGTTACGAGTTATCAGAGCCAATCGGAGACAGTGTGAGTGTCGTGCGACCTTAGAGAGAAGGTGCAGCGACGCGTGGAAAGCGTATCACGGGCCACGTCCACAGAACGGGATTGTCTAAGATAGCTCGCACCATCCGCTACGACCGGATCTAAGATAAGGATTCTTTTATACGTGAAAAGCTAGTGACGTCATTCCCCACGTCGCAAGCTGCCGTCGCCGCGGCAGCTCGGGCAACAGTAATCTTCACCGGGAATGTATGCGGTGAGCGCTATGTGCTTCGCATTGCGGGAGTAACTATGACTCTCTTGTCTCCTATGGCATGCACGCCTTGGACTTCAAGGTGAAAGCAGATAGTTACTTGCTATGCGCAAAGTCAAACTCCCACCTGCTCATGGTGCCCGCCGATTGGTGAGCCTAAAGGGGGTGCATCACTGGTGAACTCGCCGTCAACGGGAGCTCTCGTATTTTTCGGTGAGTGTGATCCCTGCCCCCACTACCCGGCTTGGCCAGTAAAAGGGAACATTTTTCCAAATCCCGACCGAGGGGCCGGGGTTCCAAGTCTTAGAGTCCGGGCCTTGACTGTCTTTATGACGCCTTGGATTGCCTTAGGTCCTTGGCTGATGGCTCGCGAGGGTCCAAAGGACACTAATTGAGGGCTCTTGTCCTCTCACGTGTAGCAAATACGTTGGTGCGGCTCTAAAACCCGTTTTACACGGGGAAGTTTGGTTCCCTCTGCCCTGTCGTCCACAGAGCGACAATCGTGCTTTTTCATGAGATTCCGGGGTTTTCCTTAACACGTGGGCCTGGAATGGCCTCGTTCACCCAGTTTGGGACTTGCTACCGGCCCTTCATTACATGGTTAGGATGCCTGTTTTGTGCTTATTCTTAATTGAAACGAATGTTGTGCTGTATGTTGTATGCTTGGTGTTTTACTTTTCGCTTAAATCTTCTGATGTCTTTTTTGTCCGTGAGAACGCCGACACGAAAACACATACGGGGAGAAGGAATGTGTTTCGCATTGTTTGAATGTTTGAGGGCTTAGATGTGAAGTGCAAATTTCACATCAAAGTCCTCGTATAAAGTTTGCACTTCACACGAGGGCTTCGAATGACGGCAACCCCTTTCGAAGCAGCTGCAAACCTATCTTTACCGGAACGCGTGGGAGGGTATTCCTGTTGTTCACAAGCACCTTATCATCCATCATGGGGTTTTGATGCTTGTTTTGTTGATGCTTGTTTTGTGGTTTTCTTTATTAAAATGGATACTGAGCTGTATGCTGTATGACTGATTTCAAAGGAGATATGCTGTTTTGCCTTCAATTGTTCGCCGGGAGTTTTTTGCTTGCAACGCCAATGACACAAAAATTTCCTTGGCTGGTAGAGGGATACAGCTCCGCTGTAAAAAAAAGTTTTAGCTTTTCCACTCTGGTGAAGAAGGAAGAGCAGCGGAGCTGTAGGAGCTGTACTATGTGCCGCCGTCTGTAAACGAAAGCGGCAACCAGACAACTGGCAAGCCGGTTGTCTGGTTGCCATTGTCGTTCATAGATTACGGTAGCTGTCCAGAGGGTTGTGTCGGGATTTATTTGTCTACAGACTCGAAACTGGGGAAACTAGCCCTTGACAGCTCCGCTGTAAAAACTTCGGAGCTCACTTGTTTTTGTTCATCAGTAAAAAAAACTTTTTGGCATTCATTTATCGCCGTTGCATTGCTCAAAGACCGGAAGCTAGAAACCTTAGTTCCGCTACAAGATCACACTACCGGGAGGCTTCATGACTATGAAAATACTGTTTGCATATGGCATTATCGGGGCAACTAATCCCGGTACTATTAAAAAGCCACCTACCTCTCTTTCAGCGGTAGCAAGGTGCGAATAACTTAATTCATTTATCGGCGGTGACATGCAACTATGCAGGTACTTTGATCCTTTTGTGATTTCTAGACCCCCACAAATCTTACAAACAACCCTGTGCCATCCGACTTCCTCTGCCCGTCCCAAGCATAGCGCTCAGACAGACCGAGGCAACTCACTATAGTACATGTTGCCCAGCTGCAACTGGCCATCCACCCATCCCTGGTTGGCTGCCAGCAGGAAGTACTTGAACGCCTTGGCATAGTCCTGCACGATTGGATAGGGTGGAATCAACCGAGAAACCGATTGGTCCACTAACAGATCGGTTGGGCATTTTTTGCCAGCAAGCACATCAAAGTGCATGCTAAAAATGTGACCTGTCCAAGTCCAGTCCGGCATGGTAAAAGCAAATGGGGTAGCGGAGGGGTTGCAGGAGTGATTCTTGACGTCACGAGGGCTTAAAACTGTCCGACGGTAACTGCAGTCTAAAAACATGCAAATGAGGCTTTACTATTCATGGCACAAAGATTTCCCAAACAAGGTTCAGTAAATCCAATACGACAGGTTAAAAGGAAAAAAAGAAAAGAAATTGTCCGTATATGATCGTTGAATGTGAGGACACGTTCCACCAATTACGTGATCACATCTGGGAGGTGCCGCCAGATTCGATTACGAGATATGCCGCCTATAGGCACAGCATGCGACCTGCAGAGATTTAATTATGGAATGCAATGTAAGCTTGCGAACCGAGCTTGTCGCTTGAGGAAATAAAGCAAACCTTAATTTTTTAGGATGGTTAGTAGCACACTCCTATAAAGGTTTATGATAGCAGAAGTTAGTTGTTCTAACCGCGAAGTACACGTTAGCCTGTCACGGTGACTTTTTGGTCTAGAAAACTGAGACTTAAACTAAAAAAAAAAACACGTTCAGCCTTTCCACTTTTGTGAAGAAGGAAAACCAGCGGAGCTGTACTCGATACACTCTGTGCTTCTTCGTTGTCATCTGTTTTTCGCGCTGTTTCCTACGATGAATTCCCACCAACGCGCCCAACTATCCATTCTTCTATTATAGCTGAAAAGGTTGCCGCTAGCTACAAGCGACGGCGGAAACCATACTGGCTGTGTGCTTGCCGTCGTCGCTTATAGGTGCGGTAGCTGTCCAGGTAGGTTTGTGTCGACAGACACGGACACGTCCTGGGGAACCTAGCCCTTAACAGCTCCGCTGTAAAAAAGCTTTACTTATATGTAAACATAGTTTTAACAGGTTCCACATTTTTCTTTTTTTAATTCTATACCTGGCCATTGGACGACAAACCTTTTAGTGATGGGCTCCTTAATGAAGGCTGTAATATACCAACTAATCAAATTCACCCTTCGTAAAGTACAGTAAAACCTCATTATAACAAAATGGGATATAACAAACTAATGGATATAACAAAGCAATCATAATTCCCCTTGCTTGCTATAGTGGGAAGAAATGGACATTGGCTATAACAAACTAATAGTTATAACAAAATAATTATGACCGCTCCTTCAACTTTGTTATAACGAGGTTTTACTGTACACAATGACAACTTTACAGACAATGTGGGAAAAGGTATAACAATACCGTAAGAACTAGCACATGAGTTCAGTAGTATTCTCTAAAACATGATCACCCTTCCGCAAATCACCCAGTGTAGGCCACCCCACCCTCACCACAGGGACACCTTTCCTCACCTTTGGAACACCCTTGCCGTGGAGGTACATCAGTCCGAGCCCACTCTGACCCACTGCATTGCCCTGAAACATACGAGTGCACGCGTCCAAACCACGACGTAGCAACTATAACGCTAATAGAAGCAGGATCTGGCACGACTCGCTATCTTACGCAGCTATAAATTCTGTAGCTTGGGCTACATGCATCAATCAACCCACCGACCGTTTAGGCCTCCCCAATGAAAGCACATAAACATGTCCCGTGTCATTCGAAAACTTCTGTGCCGATTTGGCGGAAATAAGGGCGCCGCTACTTTTCCCATTATACAGTTAGGACCGGGCAGTCATTATCGCCGATAATATTGCACCGCAATATTTGGCGTCTGTCCGACACTTTGGCAACTCGCATTGCCGGAGGAAGCGAATTCCGGGTTGCCACATCGAGAACCCGGAATGCATTTGCTCGGCACGCGAGACCCACATTCTAGGGATGCCGTTTTTGAACACCCGGTTTGCTCCACTAGATGAATCTGCGACCTGCGAACCTCCCCGTCGTCCTGGCCACACCTCCTCTTCGAGCGTGGTGCCCAGAACGAGTCTTCAACTGGTGCATTCACCATCCTGTCCTGCCAACAAACTATGTCGCGGGAGGCGGCGTGCCGTGCTGTCGGAAGTCGCGATGACACGACGTATTGCACAGATCGGTGACGTGCTCCAGACGCCATAGGCACGAGGTTGCGCTTTCTCATGTTAGGGTTCTCACCCTAACATGAGAACCCTAACATGTTCTCACGACAAGCGACATGGACACACCTTGTCGGCGGCCATAGTGAAGTACTTGAGGGCGGTGTCGTTGCTCTGGGAGACCACGGGGCCTCCCTCGAGGAACATCTTGCCCAGGAAGGCCATGGCATTGGCATTGCCGGTGTTGGCCGCCTGGGTGAAGTAGCCCAGGGCCCGGGAATGGTCCTGCTCCACACCTCGCCCGCCCTGGTAGTGCAGCTGTCCCAGCCCCACCTGTGGGGACGCACGGGGGGTTGGCGCTGGGGCCCGGTGCCGAGTTTGAAGGGGCCCCCGAGAAGGTTTCCGAGATCGCCTAAATGTGGCGATAACTCACTCTGCTGACTCTAAGCATTCTAGAAATCCCTAAATCACGACGATATGCGGCCGGTTTCTCTACTAAAAGCAATCAAAGATTGCGACACACCAAGGTTGTCCCCTGCGATGGGAGGAGCGTGTTCCGAAACCAGGACTACTGTCGGCCAATAGCAAATGAAGGACCCTCACGTCTCCGACCCGTGGACCCACGTATCGAATGCGCGTGGCCCATCGCCCGGACAGCACGCACACCCAGACTTTGGCGAGTTTTTTTAGTTGGTCGTACTCACGGACGATGACGGATTGCAAAGCACACTTGGAAGTCACCTGCGTCACAGACGGAATCTGCGCGAGGAAGACCAATGACTCAAACCAATGAGCGCGTGCTTCAGAGCAGACCAGCAGACGACCAAACATATCACTCCCGCGGAAGGCGAAAAAAAAAAAAGAAAGGGTACACTATTTTTCAAGCATTTATAGCAGTATATTATGTTTCCACTCCACAAAACGTTAACATTTGTTTCATACTCTTAGTTGCTCTTATCATCTACAAAAGCATACACATTTTGTAATAACTGCATTTGCAATCTCAACAAAATGTCACATTTTTGCTGGTCATATGTCGACCTGGCTTCCAGAACAATGCTCCTCCCATCGAAGGAGGTGACCTCGGTATGTGGCAATGTTTGAGTGCTTTTTTAATAAGGAAATCGGCCACGCATGATTCTGATTTAGGAATTTCTAGCATGCTCAGAGCCCGCTGAGTGATTTAATGCCATATTTACGCAATTTAAGAAACCTCCTCCGGGCTCCTTTAAGGTGCCCGGGGCCGGGGCCCACCTGTGCCTGGACGTCCCCTTTGTCCGCCAGGAACTGGTAGTATTGGATGAGGTCGTCGTCGATGAGCCCCAGCGAGGAGCCCGGGTTCTCCGCCTCGTCCGGCAGACGAACCCGCTGGATCACCGTGGAGCCCCCCTTGTTCACGTCTTGCTCCACTAGAAACAGAGTCGCTCCGTCAATCCCTTCGTCGCTCTTCGGAACCCTTAGGACCCCGGCAAAGCGTTTCCTCATTGAGATTGAAGGAAGAATAAACGCGCAAGACAAAGGTGACACAACCACATCTTTCATGTCTTCGTCTTGCACATTTATTCTTCCTTCAATTATGACCCGCACCAACCCTCGCTTCGTCCATTAATGTTTCCTCGTGCTCTGTCCTCAAAATTCACCCGGCGTCACCCCAACTATATCTTGCGTTCGACGTCGACTTCCGTGCTCTCTTTCGAATCCTTAGCTGTGCCCCGATGCGCAACTGCGAGCCAAGCGTCGTTCGCAATTCCCGTAGTCTTCTGTACAGTTTTACGACAATACGAAACCCTTCTCCCATTGGGTAAGTAATCAGTCAGACTTATATTCTTTACCTCCACGCTCTGTTTTTTTTTCTTCTTCGATAAATTAGTAATATCGATTGGCTCGTGCAGTTCGTCCACACCGCCTCGGACAAGCAAGCACCAGGAGTCTGCCCTCTTCCCTAGCTCACTCACCCACTCTGGCGACCTTGCGGTAGTATGTGAGGGCCGCCTCGCAGCTCGTCAACACGCTCGTGCCGTACCAGTACCGGTAACCCTGCACCAGAACGGGCACGCCGGTCAACACGTTTCACGTCGGAGGGTCGGGGTCGCTGTACTTATGGTCGCTTTGCACAAGGCAATAGACCCTTTCCGGAATTGCAAAATGACGCGTAGATTATGTGCAGCCGCCATTAGTTGGTCTCGTTGCTTCTGGCGTGAAACCCGCGATGGCTTCCGAGTTTACAATGAGCACCGACGCTGCACTCTCCGAATGCTAACGAAGCGCTCGTGTCCAATGCGTTCTCGCAGTGCATGACCACCTAATGGCAGCCGCACATAATCTAGGCATCGTTTCGAAAAGGAGTAATTTCTTTGCACGACCGTGCGGCGTCGCATGTGCATTTGTGCAGGAACGTTTTGAGATGGCCTTTTGTGTACCGTAAAGGCTGGTTCACACATTTGCATCCGGGTGCGAGGGACTGCATTGCAATCGCTCGCCACTGCTTATGACGAACGGTGGTGCCATCTATTTACGGTCCATAAACAATGCAAGCCACTTAAAATTAACTTCTTTTATTTTGGGGTGAAGTGCGCGTCTTATGTGGTGGCGGCTTTTGGTGGTGGCTTTCGTCATCGGTGAGCCGATGTCTCGCCAGCTTTGCTCAAAATCCCATTTGTTTATCTATGGATGTTCGTTCTAGTGAAAGATTCTCATAACCGGCAATATTGAAAGTGGTCTTCACCGTACGTGCCGACTAAATGCCTCAAATAAATGTAACACAACAAAAATAAAAAAATGAAATTATGCGAGTGCAGCTACTGATGCTGTAACTCCAAGAGCAGCTGCCTTTTTGGAAGAACTATCATCCTTAAAAGAACGAAAATAAGGAGACGTTAAACTGCCCCGAAGCATCGCCGCCCAGGAGGAGTCTCTAAAGACAGCTAGCACCGAAAAGTTTGCGCGCTCCAACCGGCGTAATCAATTGGTCCAAGTGGGATCTTAAACAATACTAGAGTCTAACGCTTTTATGACAAACTCCAGAGGACCGGCGAAAAAATTTTTTTTGTTGGCAACGGTGGGAATTCATCACGGGTTTTTTACGGCGTTGACAAAAAAGAAGCAACTCACCAGTGCCATCTGTGCAAACGGGTTGCCGCCGAGCGCTCCAAAGGTGTAGTACACCAGGGCCTGTGGACCGCAACGAAAGGCATCGTATCTCGTGACAAAAAGGGGTAGAGAAAAGAAATCCCTTTCTAGCAATTCGGGTGCCACCTAGAGGCTCTCGGTGAAACCGTCACAACAACAACAGGGCGCTTCTTCGAGCTGCCTGGTCACAAATGTTAACTCGACGTGGTTTTCTGGAAAGCGGGGACGAGCGGTGCGGGAGCTATCGTCTGCTGCAGGTTCGGGATAGCAGGATCAGCTCTTCCCAGAAAGTCCTCCACTGTTTGCACTTTAGCAGACCAAGTGTTGGAGAGGAGGGACCTGCTACCGTTTAAGCTCATTAAACAGACCTGGTTACAACAGACATTTCGATAAACATACCAATTTGTGAAGTTTGATTGGTTTTCCTCTACATACTGTTGACTCAACTTCATATCTGCATACAACATACTCCTTTTACAACAGACCGAAATCTTAGTCAAAATTAAGGTCTGTTATAACGAGCTTAGACTCTAGTCATGAAGAACAGAGTTTCGTGGGATCAGCTTGTCCAGCTATTCTAAACCTGCAACAATGTAATGAGCTTAATGACGCAGGTACAGACACCTAACAGAAAGTGTAAAAAGATGGTATCGGAGTCTGGAGATTTCCAGAACTGGCAACGCTTAATCACCGGGAAATCCAATCTTAAAGGGGCACTAGAGTGGATTTTTAAGCCGCCTTTTTACAGTGCAAACTCCATCTACTTGGCCCAATCATCCTGGGAAACTAGAACTTAAAGTCATTAACGGCCTTTTTCCCCGTCGAAAATGCGACGAAACATCCCCACACTCTCCTCTTCTCGAGTCTCGAAAAAGGGGCGTAAAACTATGGCTGGTCGTGCTTTTAATATTAATAGAAAAGAATTGTGCACACGACCATAATTTTAGGTTTTCTAGGATGCTTAGTGCGCGTACTGAATTTGCGCCTTGACGATCTTGAAATCCGCTCTAGTGACCCGTTCAAGGTAGAAAATTTTACAAAACTCGGGCAAAATCTCTCAAAAAGACTAAGATGTATTAGACACAAAGATGTACAACTTGCCTTGGCTTGGTTCGAGTCGACTCCCAAGCCGACAGCATGTAGGAAACCCAGAAACTGCAAAAGCAAACCAAAGAAAAACGACGATGGCAGTAGAGTCACTGTATCTGCTCCCGAAGGAAGCAGACTAGTGCAGTTCTTTGTTCCACGCCTTTCTAGTCGGCACCAATCATGCAAGCAGCTGCCCCACGCAGTCCTCCAAGACGTGCTCCAAGCCCCTATGGCCAGACGCATCGTTACGAACGAATGTATGGAAGTGCTCCATCAAAAAACAAGAAACCGAATTCACACTTTTCAGAAGTATTGCGAACTATCTGCGAGGGTGCTTAGATGGCCTCCTACAGCATAAATGTCCCTACAACCCCCCGCGATATAAACATCCACACATTTAGGCTGATTTTTTCCCCAGCTTCCCACTGAGGCCGAAACGCTGGCTTCAAAACAGGGAGATGGGGGTTAGAGGGGGGGGGGGGGGGGGGGGGAATGATTGCTTTCCCATCCATAGACATTTCAGGAATTTCTTGTAAACAAAAGTGGGCACGGCAGCTCTGTCAAGTAGAAATGCTTTGCCGGATATAACGATTTCTGAGGAGGGTATCATGAATTATCTACTGAATATGGACATTAAAAAAAAAAACCGCATCTCCACGTGGTGAATGATATTGATTGGGGCGAAGCTCTGGTGGTGCTTGTCTGCGTAGATGCTGAACCGCAGCATGCCGAGTCTTTCGTTCGTTTTCATCCATGTCACGCTGCGCTCAAATGCTCAAATGCGTATATAACACTGTTCCATACCACACATTCTCTTTCTGACATGGATGAAAACAAACGAAAGGCTCGGCATGCTGCGGCTCACCGTCTACGCAGACAAGCACCACCAGAGCTTCGCCCCAATCAACATCATTCACAACATGGAGATGCGGTTTTGTTTTTTTTACCCTACACGAGCACGAAAGCACGTGCCCACGTGCTCGTGAGCACGAGCACCCGACGCCGGACATCGGACGGACATACGGACATGGCTAGCCCCCAAGGAACTTCGCCCCTAAAAGGCAACTGGGTCAGACAACATTCCTAATGCCTTTTTCAGAAGATACGCGGAATGGAGCGCCAAGTACTTGGTTCTGATATTCAGAAAATCTCTGGAGACTTCCACGGTACCCTCCAAGTGGAAGGTCGCAAGGGTGATCCCAATTTTAAAATCTGGTGACTCAAAGTCGGTTTCCAATTATAGGCCCATTTCTTTGCTTACCGTAATTACCCAATCCTAACGCGCACATTTTTTCAAAAAAAATACAGCTAGAAATGGCATGCGCGTTACAATCGGATACGAAACCGAAACAAAAACCGAAATCACGCTACCGGCAGTCTCACTGTCATCACTAATACAAGATGGCGGCGTAGCCTCTGCGCGACAGCGCAAAACACGTGGTCTCGTGGTCGCAATCTGAAGAGCTGCTGCAGCGATTTGCTTTGTTGTCAGTTGTCAGCGTTTGCGGAGCTGAAATGACCGCCGCACCAGCTAAGGCGCGGCAATTTCATTACGAGGCCGAGACGAACGGCAACAGAGCCGCTTCGCATACTTTCGGTGTGCCCGAAACTTGTCTTCGTGACTGGCGAAGGCAAAGAGAAAAGATCTTCGCAAGCAAGTCGACCCGGAAAGGATTCAACGGGCCACGGACAGGGCGGCCACGGACAGGTGCTTGTTTAAGAAGTGCGGAATTTAGAAGGCGCGGGACGGCACCGAGGACGACATGCTGTTGCACGTGGAGAGCGGCTGTCCGAAAGTGAGGACAAATGATATGCTTACATGTAAATAAACTTCGGTTGTCATTTGTGCACAAGCACAGATTTTTCTTGCGCATGAAAACCGGGTGCACGTTAGAATCGTTGACACGTTGGAATTCTCATTTTTGGGTAAGAAAACGGGTAGTATGTGCGGTAAGGTGTTGGAGCATGTGGTGTTTAAACACATATCAACAAATCTTAAACAAAATAATTTTTTTACTAATTTTCAACATGCTTTTTGCCATAAAGTATCTACCATTACCCAACTGACAGAAACTGAGCATGAATTTGCATCTGTGATTAATGTAAGAGGGCAAACTGACGTGATTTACTTAGACTGTGTTGACTCTGATATGAACCGTAGTTATTTCCGTATTGGTAATCTTTTTCCTTCATTATTTTCATTTGGTCAGTTATCGTCTTTCTCATTTCTCTTCTACTATACTTTTATTTTTCTTCCTTTATCTTGTTTCATATTACACTGAATTTCTCAAATTGGGAGGGGGAAAAATGTTGTATCCTGACTGATCATTTTATTCGTACTTCCTCTTCTTTTATGCTAAATTTCCTTTCTTCGTCTTCGTCATCTTCACTCCACAATAAAGACAGTCTGGTATTGGCCACCGCAACGTTCGGTCGCACATTCCCGACCTTTCGGGTCCACCAAGGACACCACATTAGCGTGGCTACCAATTCAAGGAGATAGCCTGGCGCACGACATTCGAGACACAAATGTTTTGGTGACTTAGATGTAACGTAAGAAAACGGTGCTGTATGATAAGTTGAACCGAGCTCAACTCCTTATGTTACGTTACGACAAGCCTTGTGTCCTTGGTTGCCACGGTAACTCACCATCCTAGCTCGTCGTCACCGAAACATTCGTGTTTCGAATGTCGCGTGCCAGGCTATCTCCTTGGATTGGTAGCCAACCATAATACGAAGCACAGATTTCCCGGTGACTTTTCGTAACGTACCGTAAAAAAACTGATCTGTGTGAACCAGCCCTAATTCTTTTGTCGTGGACTCTAAATAATTCTGACAATGTTACTAGCAACCGTTTCTTGCAGATAGCGCATACATTTTGGTCTCGCAAATACCGCAAGACCTTTGGTCTACGAAATGTCCCAGTACGAACAGTACGAACCGGATGCCAAAGTTTCAAAACGAACCGCTGTCTCCTTCGAGAGTTATAGGGTATTTTTGGAAATTTTCAACGAGAAAACAATGGCCGACAGTGCGAACAAGTGTCTGGGACTCAGTGATGCAAAACACCGAGAACGGGGCCCCCGTTTCCAATTGAAGGTTCCAAAAAATCGCTCCTAACATTCGAATGACACGACAGGTGGCTCTGGAACTTTGGTATCTGGTTCAGACCCCTAGTGCTACGCCCAAGCGTAGCGCTAGGCGACAAGGGTAGCGTCCCTAGCGGACGCTACCGGTGACGCGGATGCACGATGGAGTCTGGGCAAGAAGCTCGCCGTCATTCATAAACAAAGCATCGGAACACGATGTTGTCGGCATCGGTGCCAGTCCCGGTGCTCTTTCTCACGTTGGAATTGTTGATTCTATGTCTTCCTGACAATGTCTGACTACTTTAGCGGCCTCAGCGAAAATAACGATGCTTGTTACACGCAAAACGTTGCATGAATAATGTGACATGCGGCGATTCATTCTGCGTGGAAGCTGCAGAATGGACGGTAAAGCCTGATTTGCATGATGAGATTCTGGTTGCTATTTGCAGTCGCGACATCGCTTGAGCTGCAATATCGTGAACCGCTGCTGAGATAGTCAACGTCGATACTAAAAATCGCAAGCAGAATCGGACCAAGTGAATCAGGCATACCAAGTTGATGATCGCCACAAGTAACAATGATAAACATCTCCTTCTATCTACTGTTTACACTGAGCGTAATTACCCCAACCAACCATCAAACTTAAAAGTCGTTTGAGGCCTGCACTTACTTCTAATAGGAATTACCGGGTCAATGTTCCATCTACAGGATGCTGCCATTTGAAAAAGCAGACGAAAGTGTGAACAATCAGGCGGCCGTTTGAACTTGAAGACGCACTGAACATAGTCCGCAAGTGGTCCTTACAACTTGGTGGTTTTTCTGCCTTCATGTTGGAACAAAACTAAATCTGACGACCACATGTATCCGTAAATTCAACCCAAAAGTGCTTCCCGCACAAGCAATCGTGGTTTGACGGCGCTTGGTTCTCCTTTTCACGGCACTTACCGTATCCACGTTCTCGGACGAATTGAATAGGCAGAATACACATAAAAACTAACCTTTAAGCCTTTCCCCGACTCTTTTGGTACAGCCATAGCCACGGCATTCTGTCGAGAGGGCGGGTTTTTGTATAGTTTTAAAAAAAAAAAACAGGAATGCACGTCCTGCATGGTGATTTCTGGTGACTTCCGCCCACAGCTCCAGACCGAAAGTGCGCCTGACGTGCCACCACAGCACCGTGATGTAACAGAGCTGAGTTAGTGTATAATTAGACATAGGCCGGAAGCATTCTAAGGCTACAGGGTAGATACGCCAGAGTGTCCTTTCACCGTTAGGGTCACAAACGGTGTCCCGCTATAACGCAAATGTGCGAATCAGCCTCCGCACGTGTGCACTGTGCGCCTTACCATCTGTCCCGTGGGGGATCCCATGGATGCCAGGACCTCGAAGTAGCCTCTCGCCTTGACCACGTCGTGGGGCACCCCGTCCCCGAACAGGTAGGCCTGTCCCACCGCTTCCAGGGATGGCTGGTGGCCCAGTCCGGCAGCCTGCTCCAACAGCTCATACGCCCTGCGTTGGGATGCCAAATTCGGTTTTGCCGCGGTGTTTGGAACGCGTCTTCTGATCAGCGCACGCGCAGTGTCCCATCCTGCCCGTACATCAAAAGTGGTCGTATAGTGCCAACGAACGACGTCGCCAAAGCCTGCGCGTCGTGCCGACACCCGTCGCAGCCTGGCGGCTGGTGCTATGCTTTGTTTCAGCTTAAACGGACACTGACACACTATTTATGCTCACCGAGGTTTTTAGTTGTTCGTGACATATGAGAGCCCAACTACCCAGAACAGAATTTGCGGCTCAAAATTCGGTTACTTTCCGCCCAAAAACCGCCGATCAAGAACTGGCCGGTTTGAGTCACGCTCACTCTCTTCTCCGTGGTCACGGGCCGTTTTCTAAGGTTTAGACACAACCAGCAAATTTAATCAAAGTCTTGGGTCATTGAAAGAACACACTCAATATTAAAAAAGGAAAAAAATATGAAACCCATTATTTGAGGCTTCCAAAAAGCTGCAAATAAGTGGATTAAAAAAAAAGTTGCACAGAGAACCGGAAGCAATCTGTACGTTCACTGCGTAATTCTCAACATGACGTTGTATCGCGTATCATGGGTCTCACAGGCTGGACGGCGATGACCGCGTGCGACGGACATGGGACCTCTACCGCCAGAACTGTCGTTCGCGGTAGTGGCGAATCTGTCTGCTTTCGAAAAAGAAATTTTGGACCGATCAAGAAAATTGGCATTCATTGCGTACGACACGCCCGACCACCAAGCCGATTTGCACGAAAACGTCGCCGAGCCATTGCCCCTTTTCGTGGCTGAAAACATCGCTCGTGCAAACGTCAAGCACGAAGGGCATACTTTGAATTTGATTAAGCACGCATACATTAAAGGGTTGATAACTGGGCTGGTTGGTAGTTAGACATTTGAACGGTATTAGTGCAGACGTATGAGGAAGAGAGAAGAGACAGAAAAGAGCGCTATTTTCTGTCTCTTCTCTCTTCCTCATACGTGTGCGCTAATACCGTTCAAATGGCACGCATACGATTTCTTTACTAGGTGCGAATGTGGCCAATGAGTGGTGATGCCCGACTTCGAGCCTAGGGAGTGCCTTTGGTGGAGGCGCCCTGATAAGATACCCGGAATTTTGGTTCACTTTTCAAATCAAGCAACTCGAGATCTGTGGCTCAAGAAACGAGTATACATCTTAGAAAACTTGACAAACCAGGATAAAACACTTCTTTGGGAAACGAGAGAATGGGCAAAGGCAAACCGGACTTGCGTCGTAATATTTTACCTGCAGGCTTTTCAGATGATACGACGTAGGACTGCATTGTTTTCTCAACATCGAAATTTGACCGGAGTTAGCCATTAAAAAAGCCCAGTAAAATAAACTAATTCGCTCCTTTTAAACCACCGAGTGCAATGAAAGACAAAAATAATGTGCGCGACGCTTCTTTAATTTTAAAATAAATGAAAATGGCAAAAATGACACTTCAAGGGGCTAAAACAAGAGTTTCTTAAATTTATCATAAATATTAAAAAAATATATGCTCTAAATAAACCTAGATAGTTACATTCTTCATTTCTAAAGTATATGCATGCCACATTTGGTTAATTCTTGCGCACAAACTGTGAAGGTGCCCAAAACTACATGAAAATAAAAATGTGCTCGAATTTTAACATAAATGTGTAGCTATAACCTTTCGCAGTGTGAAAAATATTGTTGTGCTAGTCAATTTCCGCGAGACGTCAAAGCTACAGAATACTGCAATAGAGAGGAGACGGCTAGGCCTACTTTGTCAATGTATATGTGATAGTGGGCGACGTCGCAGCTCGGCAAACCATGCAGAGAAAAACGGCTCAAATTCATGCCGTTTTGGGTTGCTTGGAGGCCTTCAAATACGCATTAGACCAATTTCGCGATCATAACCGGCACTAATATTTTTTTTACATCAATATAAAGATTCAAAAATAATAAAAACACTATAAAACCCTAAAATCACACATTTCGCAAAATATTGCAGTCTTTTTACCCGCATCCTCCCTCAAGTTCAGATGCAGCCGACACTACAAAGTAATGAGACCAATCAAAGATTCGTTTGGTGGGAGCAGCACTAAAAGATGTGGGGACAGGACGAGGAAACGCACAGAGACGGCGTCGGACAGGTTCTTGCGACTGTAAGTAGGCGTGGCCGATGCCGGACGTCGTCGGCTTGCTTTCTTTGTTCTCTTCCCTTCCCCCTTCCCACGCTTTTTCCGTTTTTGCGCACCAATAGACTTTCGGACGTAGGTCGGCGCCCTGTCTGTGCGTTTCCTCGTCCTGGTCCTACATTTTTCAGCGCTCTTCCCACCAAACAACTAAACACCACCAAATCGCCCAACTACGTGCCTTGGTACTGACCAAAGTGCGTCAAAAGAGCAAGTCGCTAGGCCTTCCGCATACACGGCCGGTCCAGCGATGATGGGACGCATATGCACTTTCGACGCTGTCCGATCGGTCCTGTCGGCTCGTGGCACCGGCTCGGAATGGACTTCAGGTGACGCACAGAACTATCGAATTTCCGGCAAAAAGTATGAATAAAGGTGAGTGTCGCCGCCGTCGTGAAGTCCCATCCCCTGGCTGCCAACGCTTCCGCAGACAGTAAAGCCGGATACCTCACTGACCGGCAGCCGAATAAGCATTTGCCAAGCACACCTACGCCACTGCGCGACCACCGGGATCGCGACGGGCAATGGCGCGACATTTCTAAGACGTCGTCGGGCAGAAATTGAGGTACCACAAATCGGAGATGCATTCCGGGATTAACGGCTCCGTCGAGTTTGCTCCGAAATGGTGCGACCGCTTTAGGGATGCGATCCGTGCCGCTTGGCATCCGGACGGCCGACCGTCGCGATTTGGACGCCAATGAGCAACGAGACGCGGACGACGCGCCAATTTTCGTTTTAAACATTCTGGCACAAGCAATCTCTTTTTTTTTTTTTTTTTTTTTAGTATTTTGGTTTTTGGTTAGGTTGGGAGCGCATTGTCGCCGAACGGTGCTCGTGCGAGCGGAAGACGAGAGAAATGGAGAACCGGCACGTTGTGCTTTCAGGAAGCGAAATGCGACGACGCAGGGGGGCCGCTCACCTTTTTTGATCCGGGTGCGTCGAGTTGAGGAGCCCCATGGCAGCTTCGTGAAGGGCATTGGCTGAGGAAGAGAAACGTGTGCGGAGGTTTTGCAGATTTTTAACGACTTTCTCGAAGAAAAGAGGAAGGGTGCCGACTAGAAAATGTTGAAAAGATACCGTAATATCCCAAGTCATCGCCCACCAATCGGCATACAGTGCGAACACTTGTTCCAAGAGAGCATGTTTCTAACACCGCTATGTTCTCTTTGCTAATTAAAAAAGAAAAAAAATAAGTCAACAAGAAAATAGAAAAACCAACCAGGTGCAATGGGCAAGAGAGCGGACGAAAGAAACGACGAAGAGCGATGCTGGGGAAGCGGGAAAGCCAGCGATTGCATAGGCCAAAACTTTGACATGGGCGACTTGTCAATCGCAACTTTCTTGTTTGGTGCATGCATGCATACGTCCGTGTGCGGCGTGCTATCAACGCGGGTCGAGGCGGCTTTACTGCGTGGCATGGACGGCACCACGAGCACGGACCTCAAAATGGGACGCTCTACAAACGTCTGTATGCAGCGTTCCAGCAAATCTTTATTTACCCGTTGGTTTTGTCTCAAACATCACACAACCTTACCAACCGCTGGCGCAACGTTCCGCGAGAAGGAGCGGGTTTGCGGTGACCTTGCTTCGGTGAAGGCAGACTTTATTTTACGCTCCGAGGTTACATTACAGGATATAGGGCGTTCGCTGACCTCGCGATCCCTGAATGGGTGCCTGCTTGTGTTATTTATCCAACTTTGTTTTTGAAGCGCAGCTCTTAGGTGCCCGTTTCCGGCATGAGCGGCGTCGCCGTCGGCGTAATTGCGCGTTGCATTATGGGAAGTTTCCCATAACGACGTCACGAGAGTTATCTTCGTGAAAGTTACAAGGATTACTCTCACAAGGGTTACGAGAATACCCTCACAAGGGTCACGAGCGTTACCCTCACGAGGGTTGCGAGGGTTAGTCACCCTCAAAAGGGTTACCCTCACGGAGGTCACGAGGGTTACCCTTACAAGGGTCACGAGGGTTATGAGAGTTATCCATGTGACCATCGTGAGGGTAACCCTCGTGAGAGTAACCCTCGTGACCCTCGTGAGGGTAACCCTCGTGAGAGTAACCCTCGTGACCCTCACGAGGGTAATCCTCGTAACCCTCCTGAGGGTTACCCTTGCAACCCTTGTGAGGGTTACGAGGGTTACCCTCACAAGGGGGGTTACGAGGGTAACCCTCACGAGGGTTACCCTCATGTGGGTCACAATCGTTACCCTCACGAGAGTTGCAAGGGTTAGTTACCCTCAAAAGGGTTGCCCTCACAAGGGTCACGAGGGTTACTCTCACGAGGGTTAAGAGAGTTACCCTCACGTGACCGACCCCCCCCCCCCCCCCCCCCCCGAGGTCACATGACCTCAGGGAGTCACCTATCCCTCCGTACCCTTCCATCCTCCTCCTCAAGAGCTGCGCTCTAATCCGGTGTTACAGGGAGTTGTAAACAGCTTTAATTATTTTTTCCCGAACAAACTTTTTTGTAAGCAAAACAAAGTTTCATTTTGTTTTCTCCATCGTTTTCTTCTTGCACGCATGTAATAAGACATCGGGGTCGCAGAAGTTGGGGAGGAAACGCGTACACAAATAGAAGTGTCTTTCCTTTTTTCATTGTACTTTGACACGGACGTCCTTCAACTGTAAGGTCTGCGGCCGCGTCATTTGGGTAGGACTCTGTGTTTTTTAAGTAACTGATATTCGCCCAAAAAGTGGGGTGGGCGATGACTCAGAATATTACGATTGTTGCACAAAATTAAATACATAGAACAGGGGGGGTCTCCAAACTCTGGCCCAAAGGCTAGATGCGGCCTTTGGCTGGTCGCAGTTTTAAGCCTGTGGCCAAAAAGAAGCGTGTCTAAAGAAGGAGCGGCACGACACACTCCAAATGTGCAAACAAAGATATATCAGGAAGAGTGAGAGAAACAGCTTAGTAATGCGGGTCCTCTCGCCACCACCTTGTCCCTGCCTAACCTCTCTCTCCGACGAAAAGTTGCTCGTTTGTGTCTTTTTCACAAGATCTATCATGCTAACCCATACTTAAAGCAACGTCTTTTCATCCCATTATTCTACAATTCACCTCGCATCGATCATCACCTCAAAGTTGGAATTTGTAAATGTAATACCAACGCATTTCTACTATCATTCGTCACTAACACTTCTTTGGAATGGAAGCACCTTCCGACTTCTGCATTTTATATTATTAATACCCAAATGTTTAAAAATGCTTTAAACACTTTTTACTGTCCTGAGCCGCCATCACAAACCTCATGTACTCTGCCCTTTTGTTTCTTTTTGTGTGTTATTTTGTTACTCCCCCTCCCCTCATTAATTTCGATTGGCCTTGAGGGTATTTAAATAAATAAATAAATAAATATTATCAATTGAACATAGTCACCATTAGCATTACCACTCTTAGTCCCTTGCTTCATGCCTGTGTAACTACGTTAAAATTCCATTGCGTTATCGTCTACATTGTGCTTAGTGTCCTATGTCGCAACTATTACATATAGTCAGCATTAGGCAGTTTTATTTTCCTCATTAGACTTTTGCTTTACACGAACATGCTAAAGTTCCCGTACGCTTTGATTTACTATGCCTGGTGAGATTTTTGGCCACAAGTGTAGTGTAATGTCATAATTAGCTAAATATTAAGTTTTAAATTTGACGTATACATATTAATTCATCTTAGGGGTTTTTAATACTTTCTCTAAGATTCATTTCTGTGTTTAAATGCTTATCTAAATTTATTGACTTAATTTTCCATCGATTACAATTACTTTTTTTTTTTTTTTTTACAGCCCTCGAGACCATGACAGATCGCCGATCCGGCCCCCGAGCCAAAAAATTTCGAGACACTTGTTATAGAGCGTTAGAATGCATCACAACCGATTTGCGTTATGCTTGGGCTTATGCACATTTTGTGAATTAATAAAGAGGTGGACCACTCTGCACTAACTACTTTGTTTACTTTTGGTCGGGACAGCTGCTTTCCGTATGTACAGGTTCCCAAACTTGGTTCCTAGAAACACGGGGGTTCTCTGAACTCCAAAATTTCCTCAACCGTCCCCGTTAAAATAGAAGTGTTTCTTCCAAAAGAAGCAGTATTTTAGTACAACCGAGACATTCACCGATGCATAACTCTATGCCAAGGCTCCCTCCAGGATGCATATTATCGTTTACAAGGTCCGTAGGCTTCTCCGCAGCATTATTTAATCAATGCCGAGATCAGGAAGGGTCCCTCAGCTATCGACGAAAAGAGTTATAGGTGTTTTTCCAAGATGAAAAAGCTCAAAAGCCCCTGCCACGACGTCATTAAAAGGAAACATACTTTAGAAAAGCGGCAAAGCATTAATCCTGCAATTATATATACCACTAATTTAGTTTCGTTGGAAAAACGTGCAGATTAACGGTGAAAATTACTCAAAACCATGGTGCTTCTTTATGTCGTTAGTGCAGGTGTCGATAAGGTGCGTGAATTAAAGTTGCACATTTAACATCGGAAGAATTAACCTTCCCAAAAACCTAAGAGGAACTAAAAGTTCCGTACCAGTGTTGCTGACCAAAGTTGTTGTTGTTCTTTATTATCACACCCACATCTCGGAGGTACTTGTCACCCTCTACACGGTCACGGCATCCTCCAGCAGCGTGCATCGCTAGGCGTTATCAAACGTCTAGGTACTTCTAGATTTGCATAGACAGATTTTCTATTTTCCATCCACCCTGTGGAAAGTGTCGAGGCAGAAGTAGATCGACAAAACTCCGGCAGACAGACACATGTTCTTCTACCATAACATACCGAGCGAGCACCCGCGTCAAAATAAGTGCCCATCACTAGTTTCGAAAAGTTTAAAAACCAGGTAAAGAATGTTTAAAGCACGCACCCCATACTTTTGAGGCCACCTAACTAACCAAGATGCCCCTCCTCGTCAGCCCCCTCTCTGAGCACTCCGGCACGATTCGGTGAATCCTACCCAACCTCGTGCCCCTTCTGCATTTTTGCTCTTGGACCTCACAAGCGCTCATACACCGGTTTTTCACAATTACCTTCAGACTTTAGGTGGCCGCTTGCTCGGTATCGTCCAACAACTAAAATGCGCGTCAAAGAGACCGCCCTGTGTACTTGCGTAGGAACGTGATGCAAGCGCAAAGCGTAGAAAGGGGGGTCACCTTGCTTCTCCTTTTCCGTCAGCTCTCTCGGAGGGGGTGGGGGCGGGACTCCCCCCGTCTCTTCCTCGCGGTTTGTTGCCCCCGATTGGCCGTCGGCAGCCTCTTCTTCTGCGTCGTCGCCTTTTGGTCTCCCAGACGGCGCCTCTCTTCCCGTCGTCCCTTCGTCCGGCTCGCTGCTCGCCTCCGACTCCGGAGTTCCCGCGGATTTGCGCTGCACAAGAGCGACGGTCAAGTCGAGGCATCTGCAGTTACGTGGGCAATCTCGACTGACCATAAGTAGGCTCTATATGCTCAGTCACAACTTAGTTCACTAGAGTCTAGCCATACTAAGAAACCACTTCGTTGAGTAGGCTCCAGACATGGTAAGTAACCAGTTACTTGAGTACACCGTAGCCACAATCAGTCACTAATCATAATCAGTGACCAGTTAGTTGAATAGACTCCGGGTATAATTGGTTACAATTTAGTTTGGTAGACTGCAGCTATAATTAGAAACAACTTAGCTGAGTAGATGATACCTATAATGAGTAACAACCTACCGCAAAATACCGCAGAAGTGCCCACTTCATTCAAGAGCCCACTATTAACATTTCCCAAATTTGGGAATTGTTCAAATTATACGTTAAGTGCCCGATTTGACTGGACAAGCGTCCACGTCTAGATTAACTCAATTTTCAGTGAAAGTGGGGTGCTCACTCCTCCGGCATATTACGGTAGTTGAGTAAACTTTAGCCATAGTAAGTAACCACTTAGTTGAGTAGACTCTAGCCATGGTAAGTAACCGCTCGGTATGGTAGACTCTTGCCATAGCAAGTAACCACTTAGCTGAGTAGACTCTAGGTAGAATCCCTTACAACATAGTTTAGACTGTAGCTACAATAAGTAACAACTTAGGTAAGTATACAGTACCTGTAATGATAACAACTTAGATGACTACTATGTACTATAAGGCTGTTTCAGACATTTAAGTTCAAGCATGACCAACTGCGCTACAATTCCTTCCGCTACAGCTGTTAGTAGTCGCAAGAGGCTTAAAAACCGGTTCTAGGCTTCCCCGGTCGTAAGCATTCACAGGTGTGTGAACTAGACTTTACTATAAGCAGTCATAATGATGTCACTTACACTCGGATGCAAAATTCTGAACCACTCCATAGTCGAGTCGACTGAGGTCATAAACGGTAACAACTTAGGTGAGTACGCTATAAACAAGTAAGAGTTTTTTGAAGTACTGCAAGAAAGCATGTCATTCTAATGCGTGTTCATTATTTTTAGGAATTATTTCTTTCCAGTCGACGGAGTGAAACATCTTCACACTGTGCTCCGAAGTTCACAGCCATTTCTGTCACACGTCGACGTGGCAACACAAGATCTGGAAAGAACTTACGCTGCACTAGGATACAATTGCACAAGGATAAAACTACCCCTGAACATAAATTTCGGTCAGAGCTAGATGACTTCCCACTTACAAAGCACGTACCAATTTTACTAATCCCCCAGTGTGGCTCAGGGGCCAATGTGCAAGTGACTGTAATGACACGGCTGAAGTGAGGATAACGACAAGGTTGCAGCGAGGGTAACAGCACGGCCGACGTGAAGGTCATAACACGGCTGAAGTGAGGGTAATGACACGGCTGAAATGAAGAAATTAACCGCACAAGCAATCAAGAGCCTTTTTTAAACGTAATCCTCGCTCAAGGTTCTTTTTGAGTCGTCCAAGGGGAGACAGCTGGGCTTACCTCAGACTGCATGACTGGCCCCCCCGTGGTGCCATCAGCACTGGCGCTCTTCACCGATACCGGTTCAAACCGGTTCCTCGGAACCGGTTCGGGGGCTTGCCGACTTCCCTCTTTTTCGGCCAAGTGGTCCGACCGATCGGCTTCGCCCGATTGGCCAGTCCCTTCGAGCCGATCGTGAGGTGTCAGACTGCCAGATGCTGGTGGAGCCTGCCACAAACGGTGCTCGTGAGTGTCATGGGGCGTCGTGATTCAGATCTCGTGAGCGTCACAAAATGTCACAATGTTTATTAAAAGACACCCGCGAGTAATGCAAGTTGAAGCGACACTAATACAGTCAATCCCGTGCAGCCCACCAGGACGGTCGCTTGTGACCGTCGCAAAATTGTGAATCGTCCTACAAGACTCATTGGACATTTTGTGTTTGTGCCTCTTATTGTGTTTACAAAATGTGTTCCGTGTATCGCAGTTCATAGTAGCATCGATAAACAGAGCACATGCAGCCGCCGCAGAAGAAAACCCATAAATTGTCACATCTAGCGATGCTTGCATAATAATCTTGTGCTCAGTTATGCTTGTTCAGTCACAATTTGTGATATCCACAAAATACTTGCTCAGCATCACGAGGTGCGATGCTTAGCAGACACCTTGCAACCAGCCGTAAAAGACGCCTACGATCGTCGGAAGTGTCAGAACGCGGCCTGAGCGGCGGCATTTATGCGAGAAAAAAAAGGTGCACATAGATGCACAGCCTACCCCACAGGACACTTGAAAAAATCCTGAAACTGTCAAATGTTGCTATATATAGAAAATATTGCGCACTTGCGAGTATCACAAATGAGACAGCATCGATGCGACCGACTGCTTGCAGTATAGCACGAAAAACACCCATAGGTGACGTAAGGTCACGTGTAGCAGCAGGAACCTAACACGAAAAGCACATATAAACCGTTTTATCGTGGGTAGCGCCATTTTGAATACTGTAGTGCCATCTAGCAAGCGTTAAGATCTGCAGCCATGCTGAGTGCTTAGAAACGTTGGCGAAAGTGTTCTTTGCGGCAGCCTCCCGCGTTGGGTCTGCCGGTTGGGTGCTCCAAAGTGCTGGGTATCCGACTTGGGGTGCGTCTTGTGTCTTGCACGCCGCGGATGGTGTTTTGTAACTCATTGGGAAAGTTTCTTGACCCGCATTATGGCATCCGCCAGTGCGGAAATGTCGAGAAGAACGACACTGAACGCACAACCGATAGGGATCAGAGGAAAGAGCTCAAAATATTGTATATGTTTACAGCAGTGGAATTTCCCTTCAGGTTTTTTGTCATTTCAGATGCGGTTCACAGATAATATTTTTGGCGTTTCGTGTCGTCCACAACAACGAAATATAATCTAAACAAAAACGCGTGAAATAAGAGCATTGCAGGAAACTATCGAAGGCAGCTGCCTCGGGCTCGGAGATGTTTATAAAAGTTTTAATTGAGGATCCCGCGTCGACGAGTGTGTCCTTCGCCTAGAACTGCAATTAGCGAAGTCGAGATGGACCCACTGCCAGAGTGAGTCTATTAATTATTCCGTGACTCGAAAACCATGTTATGAGCATGTTTCAGCAATAGAAACTGAAGTTTTCTTTCCAGCTACGTAAATACTAATTTGCAAAATAAGTAAAACCCAGTCGCATTGTGACTTTCAAGATAAGTTCACGGCTCTCTGCCATCGCGCACGATATCGCGATTAAGCAAAAACCGATAGAACTAACTTTTCGATAATTTCCATCCACACCCCGCGGCGGAAATGAGCCTTCAACTAAGCGTTGTAGATGATAAAATCTAGTCAATGTCACCACTGCAAGATATTAGCATTAAGATAAATTAAGCTGAAACAGTGATTATCACGAGAATACTGGCACTCGCCTTGCCATGTTCATCGAGGGAACAGCGGTAAGTTTGGTGCGCGCTCTATTCACAAAATGTTCCGAGCAAACTCGAGAGGATGCCGTCCGTTAAAAGACTTTACAGTTTACGGACGCAAACCACTGCCGCCGGAGGTGTCGGTCATTTGAAAAGCGATGGAGTTTGAAGACATGCAGCCGCAGTTGCCTTGTTGGACCCCGTGAGTGATACAGGTGCCCTCCAATAATATTCTGTACATTTGGTTGTTATTCATGCAGCTTATTACCAAGCAATGATGTCCCGATGACCAGGGCATTGTCGTCACTGATTCTGCTAGCTCTAATTACACCTGGAAGTAAATAAAATAGAGGAAACCACAAAGAAAACAACCAAACTTGAAAAAACACAGAGGTTCAAAGCGTTCACCCCTGTTTCTTGCTCGTTCCTAACCACTCAGTGTAAGGAGGAAAGCATAAGCAGCCCTTTCCCCTTCTTCTCTTGCCCTCTTTCAGTAAAACTGTCTATCCAGATACTTGACACCATCACGTCACATGATGTCATGTGGCATCAATTTCTCCGCTAAATTTAGCAGGGAACTGCTCGGATGGATGAACAAACTCCCGGGATTTGGGTTCCGTTAGAAGGCATTTCACAATAATTTTTTTTTTTTCTTCTTTTCAAAAAGATTTTTTTTTTTTTTTTGCAACATTTTTTTGGGGTAGATGTATGCATGGATTACTATGCAGTGGACAGACATGCTTCTCCCGGGAAAAAGATATTTAAAATTTATTCCATATCTCGGGTCGTCGAACAATAATCTCTAGTCAGCCCTTGTGTTCGCAGCGACAAACTTGGTAGGTACAAACACATGTCAGCAAACGTCTCACAGTGACAAACGGAGAAGTGTGTGCATCAATGACAACAGCGACGGAGGCAACAGCAGCAAATGGGTTGCTGCTTAGTTTCGGTGCAAAGAAGCAAAAGACGGCCGCGAGATTGTGAAAAATGAATTTTCAGCAACGACGTCGCAAGACTTGTCGCCGAAGCAATGAAGCAGGCCATCCAGGTAAGTGAACGGTCTTTATCGGAGACGCTGTGCGAAGGATTGGGACTGGATTGGCAGTACATGATCATATTCTAGATCTATGACTACTGTGGTATCAGTGTGATAACAGTGTGACAGATGACAATGCTACATATGGTGTGCTATGGTTATCGATGGCGTCTGCAGGATCGCCTATAAAAGGGCTGACAAAATGCTTCCTTTTCCCAGATGGCCCGTGCAAGCGGTTCATTCTTCACTACTCGCAATCACACGTCGATAGTACAGCGGCGCGACAACTACCAATTTACTGCGACTAATGTTTCTCGGGCAAAGCTATCAGTATGGACACCTCCAATATGGCGGAAACTATAATTGATCGTAAGTACATTCGATGACGTTCTTTTTGCATATGGTCTCTAGCAGCTGCCCACGCTCGCTGCACATCTTTATACTGACGCACCTGCAACGCAGGGGATGGCACTTCTTTCTCCTCTCCTTCCTTGCTGCGAGATTTCGGCTCGTTTGCGTTCCCAGGCTCCTCGGAACTTGCGACACCAGCCGTTGCAATCAGGGCGAGGCACAGCAGTAGCAACGCTGCAACCATTTTTCTTGAACCACAGTGCATGGTGAAAGAGACTACCTGGCTACCGCATCTGAAATGTGAAAAAAGAGCAAGCTGGTGACTGTTTGTCCGAAGAAACAAAAACTGGGTGGTCCCTTTTTTCTTTTTCTTATACACTGATACATTAGATTGTAGCGATAGACCCTTTCCGAAATTCAGACAGGCCACTTTGGCCACTATCTTCATGTGAGGAATGACATCTGTATTGTAATTTTGTGGTGTCCGGTGAACAATTTGAAGATGTGCCGGAATCACGGTGTAAGATGATACTCTTCAGGTGAAAACAGTCCGCTCCTCGCGACGTGCCGATAAAGTTCGCTTTTCACTCGCTCTCTCTTTCTCTCTCTCACTATGGTTTCAAGCGGCGCCGGCAGATGATTCATCGACCCGTCGGCACGGTGCAAGACGCAGGAGGCAGGCAGCAATGCACAAGACGGCTCGTGCCGCCTCATGCTCCACACGCACAGAGCTCCAGCGAGGTTGTGGCACGTGCAGAAACACCACGGTGTACCGGGGAGTCATGGCAACGAGATAATTTTTTCTGCCCTCTCACAGTTTCGCCGTCTGGCCACCGGCGACACCGTCAGCCGCAGGCACGAATGGGCACAATGGCCGCGGAACAATGCAGCCGTTCGGATGCCCGTCGAACAAACGCTATCTGATTCCACGTGCCGCGCATTGAGCCTCACCGTGCCCTCACCTAAAGAGTGTATCTTACACCGTGGCCCGAGTTCATCATGCGAGGCTTATACATTCGAGACATCAGTGTGATGCATGAAATTAATACAAGAGCTGCGTAAAGGTCTCTTCAGACGATGCATCTTGTTGGCAAATCTTCGGTTGCGTTCAGACAAGAAACAGATTCCCCGTCTGAACACGACCAAAAAAAGTGGCGCGCCTCCGGAAAAAGTGGCGGGTGTTCCTCGCTTCTGGAGCAATTTTTAGCTGAAACCTCACCGAGGCCTCTCCATCACCCGAAGGAGAAACGTGGACGCTGCCAATGACTGCTCAACTTCGCTATGACGTCTGACTTTCGAGGAGGAGCGAGCATTTGGAGGGGTCTGAATTTTTGCCAGTTCCATATCCTAGCTAAAGCCGAAAGAAAAAAAAAAGCAAACATGGCGACCGACAAGCGGAGAAGCGGTGCGTACGGGCGACGAGTCTTGCTCCTACTCGGTTGCAGGTGTGTGAACGGCACTTAAGCGGTACGGGTTGGTGTCGTGGCGCAGATTTATCAACAGCCGCGACGAGTGCAAGCATCGCATATAAACATGATGACTTTGGATAACTTTCTTTATTGGCAGTGCAAAAATGTCCGAAATGCTTCAAGATCGTCTGCCTGTTTCCTGGCGTTCGCGGTCTTTCCTGGGTTTGGCAGGACTAGTAAACCCGGTGAGCTGAATCTGACGAAGTTTATTGAGTGGCATTAATAAAATAGACTGCCTCTTCACACTGTGCATACTTCATATCATTTTAATACGAAACTCTTGGTAATCTTGGTGCAGATGACAAGGTTTGGCGAAATTCTCGTGAGTCAATACGTTACAGGTTTTGCGCGTCAAACTCCACGTGTGAACAGGCCGATTTCGCGAAATCTCGGTTTTGCTAAACTGTGGAGTGTTGAAAAGATGCATCGTATGAATACGACTTAAAGGGGCCCTCCGGAGCTTTCTGCAATTGTCTGTTTATGTTGTTATATTGCGTAGTAGGTGCAAGTTAATATGTATACAAAGTTTTAGATTACAAAACCGTTTATTAAGCAGATGGCGATAGAAATATATCGGGACTATTTTCTCTTGGAAGACAATCCCCCATTCCCTGCCCATCGCTAAAACTTGACCAATGAAAATGCTGCATCTCGCGGGGAATGCGAACGTTATTATTGCAACACTTTTTAAGCTTGTTGCAAAGTAGAGTTTGAGAAAAACGTAAACTGATTGTGGTGCGGGAAACATAGTCTGCAATTATCGTTCTAAAACCAGCGAACTATGTTTTCTCCCCGCAAGCTTGTTGCTAGGGGGTGATGCGTCGGCGCGTCGGCTCGTCTGCTTCCCAGGGCGTGTGCAGGCGTGCGTTTGTGGGACATGTGTTCCTTCTTCCCGTGGATCCCGACTCCGAAGCCAGCTCTGCGATCCTTCCACGTCAGCCAGTCAAACTTTTCCTTGTCATCTGTGGAATGCGACTGCGTATTGCAGTAGCAGCACGACGATACGGTGCAACGAACGACGACTGCTGAGCACAAAGTCCGGGCTCCTTGACGACGGTCCGCGCGTGTTCGTGAGATTCCTCCGCGGGTCGGCGGTCGACCGCGTTGGTGACGTGCAGTGACGCCAGAATCTTCGCTTGCTATTGGCTGACGCGTAAAGAGATGCCCCTCCCGTTTTTCGGGGTCATCTCAAGAAGGGAGGCGTGCCGGGGACTTTGATAGCAATTTTAATAGGGAAATCCGCGGCACATGACCGTAATTTTATGATTTTTAGGATCCTTAGGGCCTGTAGATTGAGTTACCGCCATAAATAGACCATCGCAGAACGCTCCAGAGGGCCCCTTTAAGTGTTCCTTTCTATTTTTGGGCCCAACCAGTTGGCACACTATCGGCTAGCCTCCTAATGTAAACAAATTTATCAAGTAGTTTGTGTCGTTTGGAACTTTGTCCAGAAGCGGTAGCAGCTTTGTTATAACCGAAACTGAAAGAGATTGAGAAAGAACTGTACAGTGCAGAGTACATACTCGTCTGCCGTCAACTCGCAAAAGCGACGGTGCAACGATGAGCTGCAATTCGAACCACCGGAAGACACCGAATTTCGAAAATGGTCTTCTATCGTCATTAACATTGTTCGTTGTTTCTCGTGGCTTACGTCGCAGTTAAGGCCCGTTCACACTTGCGACAGTCGCTGGAGCGACTAGCGACTAGTGACTGGTTTTTGGTCGCGGAGCGACCAAAACAGGTCGGTAGCGACCGATTTTGGGCAGTCGCTCCCTGACCGATTTCTCAAGTCGCAAAACCGAGTCGCTGGATGGCGGGGCCAATCAGAGTCTCGTCGGAAGTGATGTGTGCGTTTGTTTACATCCGGCACTGCTTCCTGCGGGAAATAGCGACGCGCGCACGGCGGCGGTCACTGGCATAGAGTTCTCCGCAGAAGCTATTTGTTCCTTTACAATAAGCGGCACCCCGACCACAAGGATCGGGGCAAAAAGCTGGCAGGTACGTACCATATCACGGTTGAGGGCTTATTCACTGTGATTGAGAGAGCGCACAAATAGCCGTTGTTTTACGTTCCGAAGCACCATTAAGTTTTCTTGTTTTTTCCTGCCAACACCTTTGATCAGATAAACCTTTCACCCGGCTCGGGAAGGTGTTGATTACTCTCCGTTAGGTTGGCAGCGAGCCTGGCGACTCGTCGGTCGCTGAATCAGGTGTGAACACTGGTGGTCGCCAGTCGCTTGTCGCTAGTCGCTCCAGCGACTGTCCCAAGTCGCAAGTGTGAACGGGCTTTTAACCCGACGAATAACACTTACCCTCTTGTGCGATCTGACAGTTCGACCACGGGGAAGGAAAAACAAAATACTCCTTCGAATACTGTCAAAATGAACTAGGTGATACTGCAACCGAGATGAATCATTTTCCTAATCCACGGCTAACGATCGAAGCATGCTATCAAGGCTGCAACACCGCGATCCAATACCAGAACGCAACATCTCGGCTGAAGAGAGCTGAAGAAACGGGGTGGGGCGAAACACCACGCGTCGGTGCGTGAGTGACTTGGTACCCCGTGAATCGTGCACGAAGAATACTCACCGCTACGAAAGTCACCACCGCAGTATAGCCGTAGCGCGCGCAGAATAACGCAACGCAGCTGTAGCCGACAAGCGCTACGTCACGAATCCATTAAACCGACGTGTCTCAACTCCCCGGAAAGCACCGCAACCCCAGCGCGTGTCGGTCGCAGTCGGTCAAACGTTGGTCAAACGCGCCGCCGCCGCCCGAAACATCAATAAGCGATCACTGAATGTAGTGAGGTCCGCGATCTGTCGATGCCCCAAGCTCACAAACGCCCACTTGACTGGCAACGCGGTCATACACGATTCCTGGAACTTTTTGCTGTTGAGTCTTCTGTTTTCTGACACAGAGAGAGAATTCACTATCGGTGCATTACTTTGACAGTGAGGACCTACGAAAAAAAGCGAAATATTTTGAGATGAGAGCCTATGTGTTTTGTTGTCGATGGTGTTTGATTAACGTGCGCTCTTACCGGGGGATGATTGCAAGGTGTAGTGCTAGCGTGTTGCCTGCTTGCGCCAAAGGGTCGTTCGTAGGCGGCGGTCGCTAGGCATTGGTGAGGTGAACTATCGAGTTGATTAGAGACCGCACTTTAAATTAACGAGGTGACGCCAATACACGTAAAATACGACGATTCCTGACATGCCACGTAAAGCTAGAGACCATCGCAACGCAAATACTACGCGTCGATGCTCATTGGGACGTCTGCTGCGGACAGCCCTCAACATCTATGGCGATAATTTCGGGGTTGCGTTGGTGGCGCTAGCAGAAGGAGAAATAAAAAAAAAAGTGGTTAAAATGAATCCCGGCTGTTTGGTTCCAATATAAAATTCTACCTGCAAATGCACTTTTACAAAACAAATAAATTTGTATGCTACTATGTATGCCTATATATTGTAGCAGAAGTAGGATCAGTAGGGGGAAGGGGGGGGGGGGGGGGGGGGGGGGGAGGGAGAGGGGAGGACGGAGGTATCGCCAGTATCGCTGGTATCGACAGCCGAGTACAAATTAACAAGGCGAGAGACACATTCGATTGCTCTATAAAACGTAGTATTTATCGCACGATTTAATAGGAACGGTGAAGTACACAAATATTTCCTAATGCCCAACGTGAATAACAGAGCACTTTTATTTGACATACCGTGAACCCGTGGAGGCAACTTTATGCTCGAGACGGTTAGACGAAGTACCCAATTTCAAATGCTATCTTTTTTACCTATCGTCTTCAGATAAAGTTCTTTGTCCAACAACACGCACTTCACACGATGAGTATAAACGTCGGGAAGTAAAGCTTTCAAGAAAGCGTTTAACACCATCGCCGTCAACCCCCAGATCTTGAATTGACCCACCAGAAAGACGGGCATGGAATAGTCCGTATGACGCTTTCTAAACTGCGTGAAACGAAGGTTTGCGGGGTCACAGAGTTCGTCCAACGTCCTCGTGAAGGCAAGTTGGACCTCGTCGTCGTTGACGTTCAGACTCTTCTCCAGATCTAAGTCACTTCCTTGGCCCAGCATCCCCAAGACAACCGTCATGGTCATTCTGTCGAGCGGGTTGTAAAAAGGCGGGAAAGTCCCCAGCACTTTTATCTTGCTCCGCTGAAGACCCAGCTCCTCTTCAGCTTCCCTCAAGGCGGTGTCCAGGGGGTCAGCATCTTCGGCGTGTTGTATGCCGCCAGGGAAACAGACGTATCCCTTGTGGCGTGGAAGACGAGTGGATCTCAGGGTAAAAAGTATGGACGGTTTGTTGCCCCGAGTCGTGCAGAGTGGTATGAGTACGGACGAATGGCGGTGTCTGGACGAGTCTTCAACGCTCCGCGGTTTGGCGGTGCCGAGTTTGGTCGCTTGCAGCCTGGCGACGCACTTTTGGAGGTTAGATTCTGAGAAAGCGGCGTCCGTGCTTGAAGTTGAGTAAGTACGCATCGCCTGTCCGACGCGTGTTTTGTTGAACACGTGGCAAAACATTTTCTGTCGTTGACTTTGCTCCGTTTGCTCACATTCGTCCTCTGCAAGGTCCGAATCGTTTTCTGCTCGGCGATATGCTTGCTTGTCAAACTTGCTCAGCTCGCCTTTCAACTTTTGTTTTACGAAATGTCGCCGGTTGTTTAGATTACGATTGTCAGATGCCTAAGAATTTTCAAAATATGCCTATTTAACTCAAGGCATACAACCAATACAACTTCTAAACTCCCTGAAGTTGAGCACATATCGCCTCACCATCCACCACGCCCCGCAAACTTCCTCCCAACACAAGTCAGTGCCACAAGCCAAGTGCCAAGTGGCACAAGTCGCAAGCCAAGCGAAGGCGTATAGCGGAGCGAGCATCGTCTGCTATCGAATCGTTTTCAGTTGGCTTCAGGGGTCGTCAATTTCAGAACTGTTTTACACCGAGTTTAAAACCGCAATTCTGTGCCTTCTTTTGAGATTTAAGCTGACTATAGTGGATCAATTAGTCACGCTTAAGACACGAAGTGGTTATCCTTCAATTTTATAGGGTGTTAGCACAGGCGAACCGTTTTGCATTTTTTGAGTTCCGTCCTTTTAACTTTCTTTTTTGTTATGTTTTAGTTTAAATGCATAGCACAACCAAGAAATGAAGTAGAAACTAATAATATTGTTCAGCGCGTGGAAGAGGGTCTTTTGGCTGAACGTGTCTTGCCAATCCTGAAATAAAAACATCAAAGTAATTAAAAAACAATTGATTGTCGGTGCGTGATCGGAATAAATTAAACGGTGTGTTTGTCCGTCTTCTTTACCATAATTAGGTCCTTGTCAGTTTTAAATTTTCGCTAGTATAAATGGTAGAATCGTAATGTAAACTCCAAGATGACCCACCTTCGCCTGGAACGTTTGCGTTTGGCATGAGGTATGGAGTCTGACGGCAAAGACTCGCTCTCGTGGGGCTCCGGGTCAGAGTAGGACAGAAGGTGCGGGAAGCCGCTACGGTGCGGCTGCCAACAGCTGCCGATGCTGCTTCGGCTGCACACTAGGAATGCGCACCAAAACACGAAAGCTGCCAGGAACAATCGGTAGAGCCAGGTCGCCAGCCGACAGGAAACGCACAGCACAAAGGGCCAAGACAGTGGACTTAGGAGCACCACAGCTGATAATGTCGACGGAAACTGCACGAACAATTTTTTTTATGCTATTAGGTTGTCGGTTATTACGGTGTCTGTTACGACGTTGTCTTCTGCTAAGATGTCTGCTACCAGGTTGTTTTCTACTAAGATATCTGCTACCAGCTTGACTGCAACCAAGTTGTTTTCTGCTAAGATGTCTGCCACCAGCTTGACTGCTACCACGTCGTCTGCTACCACGTCGTCTGCTACCAGGGTGGATGCTACCGGGTCGTTTGCTCTCAGATTACCCGCTACCACGCCGTCTACTACCAGGTTGTCTGCTACTACGCTGTCTTATCGCGTCGTCTGCTATTACGTGTTTCGCTACCAGGCTGTCTGCTACCATGTAAACTGCTCATGGTTGTAAAAAATATATATATATATGCAAGAAACGATGTTTTTTAATAGTTTAATTAGTCCGCCAATGAGCTTGATTTCGCGTTTTAGCAAGAAATGAAAGTCGACGAAGTGATAAACGCACAAAGGCTCGTTGGGTAAATGACAGAGGGAAAACAAAACAGTGCACAACAATATTCGGACACGGGCTAGGTTTTTGTGCATATTTGATCATAATTCGGACGATTGAAAGCTGTGATCGTAATATGTAGGTATCCTGTCTGGAATGCGTACAACCAAGCTAACCGCCACAACATTGCTCACAGTAAACACATATCTAGGCGACGTTATGGTATAACTCATTTTGCAGCTCAGCGTGCACAAGTTCTTACATTGCAGCATCCGGAGAAAATCATGACTGCTATCTCTGGCCTGCTTCACATTTGGGCGCCAAGGGCGGAGTCTGTCATTACCCGTCTTTGTGGCGAATTTTTCGCGTGCAATTGTTCATTATACGGGCGATTGCAATCGTGCTGATGGGGACCCGGTTCGTTACTTTTCGGGCACTGTTTTACGAAATTATAATTCTTTACGAAAATCCGATCAGTTCTATTCTTATTGAAGGGGCAATTCAGAGAGATGTCAAGACCTTCAGAAGATGTCGCACGTTCGCAATTTCGCATGATCTTTCTTAAACAAAATGCTTGCTTATGTAAAACTGTGCAAAACTGGTAACCACTGCGTTTCCAATCGAAATAATAAAAAAGCGAAAAAAAAACAAAACATCTGGCGTTTGCGGCATTTGCTTTTAGTGCAAAAATACTCTAGAAGCTGGGCTTGATAAATATAATAACAAAAACGGCTTGACATAACAAAAATAACAATTTAAACAAGATGCCTCCCGCATGGGAGGCGAAACGTTTAATTAAATTGTTATTTTTGTTATGTCAAGCCGTTTTGTTATTACATTTATCATTTGCTTTTAGACATCACGAAATGCGCGAATTTGAAGGAATCGGCACAACGCCACGTTAATGCATCACCCGCATTGTTTCTTCTTATGAAAGCGTTTAGCTAACTCCGAATAAAGAGTACACTTTTTAGTAGCTAGCAGACGACACGAACGGTTTCGTTTCAACAGCCAACGCAATCCAAAGCGATCCGCTCGTTACCGTCGCAACTTTGAACATGGCTGCTAGGGACGCCGCCTCTGCGGCTACCAGTGCTCAAATCCGCGATTGTCTAAGCCCTGCTATCGCCGCATTATTCAAATGCAAGCCAAAGGACCCCATCTCGTTCTTCGAAGCCTATTTTAGACACGAAAGCGACCATGACACCGCAGCAAGGTCGGCGTTGGTGCTCCGTCATTGCGATCCCTTTCGAAGTGGAGCAGACACTTTGATCCATGACGTGTACTCTACCTTCGCCGAAACGGAACATTCTGAAGTCCTCCTTAGCCAAGAGATCTACAGGCGCTTCCTGTCGCTTTTAACGAATGATCTGCCCGAAACAGTTTCGGAGAAAACAGTCCACAAGCTGAGCCAAGCCCTAGGCGGGACGGTCTGTTTTTCGGACTTTCGAACGGGTGTACTCGCTGCAATGTGCCTCAGGCGCTTCGTGAAACGCTTTGCATCGGAAACGCAGCATCCTTTGGAGTTCTACGAAGCTGTCTTGATGAAGTTTAGTGATCTGGACGCGTTGTTGCGAAGTGATGCGACATTCGGGGTGAGCAGCGAATCTGGTTGCCAAGATTCAGAAACAAAACCGGAATTGGAAGCAAATGTCCAGTGTGCGTATGCTTTTTTGAGATGGTTAAAGTAGCAAAAAATTACGCCTCCGTTGTTGGTTCTTGAAACTAGCTATCAAACAAAAGAGTGGCCAAAGAACCTACCGTAACAGAGTGCTGTGACCATACCTCGGCAAACCTCACTCATGAGGGCCCTCACTCACCCTCACTCGCCCTCATCTTCACAGGTGAGGTGAGGGTGAGTGAGTTTCTGAACCAGGAAAATTCATGAGTGTGAAAGTGAGTGAGGTCCGTGAGGGCCGTGAGGGCTGTTAGGACCGTGAGGGCGGTGAGGACCGTGAGGACCGTGAGGGCCGTGAGGGCGGGGAGGGCGGTGAGTGGCGTGAGGGCCATGAGTGTGCGAGTGGTGTGAGGGCGGCGAGTGCGTGAGGGGTGTGAGGGCCATGAGTGCGTGAGGGCAGTGAGTGGCATGAGAGGCGTGAGGGAGGTGAGTGCATGAGGTGGTGTGAGGGCCATGAGGGCGGTGAGTGCGTGAGGCCCCCTTCAGATCGAGCATCTTTCTCAGCAATTTTGGTGTTAATGGCGGGTTGTTCTCAAGCTTCCCCTAGATCGACACGAATTGCTGAGATCGGGTCCGGCTCGAAATAAGCAAGCAACTCGGAGCAACTCGAATACGTTTGAAGCGGCTGCATCTAATCAGGGACGCAAAATTTTCATGTGATACCTCGTGCCGGTGATGATGACACCGAAAGACTTGGTTCTCGTTTGAAATCGATCGTTTTCTTGGAAACAAACTGTTTCAGAAAGGTGCATTAGTATTCTTAACAAGATTTAAATGCATAAAAACACGTTTATAACGCGTAATTGTGTCTAAATAGTGCAAGAAAAATAAAATTTTATGATGACGATGGCAAATTGCAGCAATTGGTTGCTGCGTGTGATCGCGGGCGGCGCGTGTTGCTGGTGTTGTGACGTAAAGTTTCTGGGCGAAATTGCCCCATCTGAAGCTGGCCTGAGTGGCGTGAGGGCCATGAGTGCGTGAGGGCGGTGAGTGGCGTGAAAGCGGTCAGTGGCGTGAGGGCGGTCAGTGGTGTGAAGGCCGTGAGGGCCGTGAGGGTGGTGAAGGCAGTGAGGGCCATGAGGGCTGTGAGGGCGGTGAGTGGCGTGAGGGCTATGAGTGCGTGAGGGCGGTGAGGACGGTGAGGGCTATGAGGGCCGTGAGGGCGGTGAGTGGCGTGAGGGCTATGAGTTCGTGAGGGCCGTGAGGGCGGTGAGTGGCGTGAGGGCTATGAGTGCGTGAGGGCCGTGAGGACGGTGAGGGCTATGAGTGCGTGAGGGCCGTGAGTGGCGTGAGGGGCATGAGGGCCGTGAGGGCCGTGAGGGCCGTGAGGTTCAGTGAGGGTGAGTGAAGGGCTGAAGGTGAGTGTGACTGAGGGTGAGGGTGATTGAGGGGCTGAAGGTGAGTGTAGCTGTGAGGGTGAGTGAGGGGCTTAGGTGAGTGTGGCTGCGAGGGTGAGGGTGAGTGAGGGCGACCTAAAATGCCGACCTCTGGTTGTGACACGGATGCAATGTGGTGCATCTTTGATGACTGTGCAACTCATGATGCCCAGGTGTTAAAACTTCAATTATGCCAAAAATATGGGAGAATATATGCACTGTATTAACATCACTTGGTCCCCCATTCTGTGGAGTTAACTGAGCAGCTCTTGCAATCTCATAGTAAATTCTTTGAATGTTAAGGCTAACATCTTTGTGTCGCTGTTGAATATGGTACAAATATGTATACAGAGGCTGTCACGGCCTAAAATACAAAGCATGTGGCTTAACAGTGTATTTATTTTTATTTAAATCCCAATACACGCCCAGAATGTTTTATATAAAACGCATGCCAAAGCCTGTAATTGACTTCCACTGTTGGCATGCGAAGCAGGTAAGTACATTTTCACAGCCACAAGTAATATACAACAGCCACACACACAAAATCAATCCAAGCACTCTTGCAACTCTATCAATCTAACTTTGACAAACTTTGTTCAAACCTGATCCTGAACCAAGATGTGTCGCAAAGGAAACAACATTGCATACGGCATTGAAACTTTTCAGAGTCATTACTTAGAGGCTGGCTTGTTCGATACCCTCCAACTGAATTGCAGACCACTGGCATTAGCTCGTGGCTTTTTGACGCACATATGTACATTGAAACTGACTGTCTTCCATAGCCATTGCGCATGCTCACAGCCTTCGAAGATGCTCAACCTAATACAGACTTGGACAATGTAAGATGAAACGACACGATTGAAAGATAAAAGTGATCCTCGAGACGAGAATTTAAAGTAACGAAAAGGGCATGTTCATGAAAATGCGTAGCACTGCGACTCTGCATGTCCTTTCCCGTGTTCCGAGACGCACTTCCGTGTTTGTCGCTCTTACGTGACATGCCCATTGTTTTAGAATGGCTCAACAAGTAGCCCAAGCTTCAGCCTCAACAGGGCCCACTTCAACGTACCCCGTGTCCGCACACTTTGCTACTGTCCACCCCCAGCTTGGTGCAGGCTCGATTATATCTGGCCAAAGCATTTTTTGTACAATCGGGCCGAGTCAGATAGCAGTGGGGCTGCACTTTTGTCTGCATATTCTTCGTCGAAGCTAGTTAAACCTCTCGTCTCGGAGTCGGGCGTCCAGCATCTCTTGCTTGTAGCCTGATCGTTTCAGCTCACATCATCCGAGACTGCACCGATGACACCGGTACGCAGTTGCGAGCCGCCTGGATGTACACGACACTTCCGGTCACTCAGAAAGCGGGCCCACCTCCGCGATTACTCCCAGTAACCATACGCCATCTTAAGTCCCCAAAACGGATGCTAGGGATCACTTGTTGGGCGTTCGGAAGGGCACCCCATCCACGCCGAGCAGCCCCGCCCCGTCCCCCGCCCCCAGCGCAGAGTCCCCCTCCACCTGCATCCCGCCGCCGCCGTCCTCCTCCTCCCCGCCGTTCTCGGCGGCCGCCCTCGCGTCCGACACCTGCTTGAGCAGCCCCTTGGCATCCTCCTTGGTCTCCGCAAACTCGGTGCACTTGTGGGCGTACTCGTAGGCCTTGTCCAGGGCGCCCTCGCGCAGGTAGTGCTTGGCGAGGAACACGCACGCGTGGGCCTGCTCCTCGTGGTCTGCCCCCGGCGCGCCGGGGATCGCCCTGGCCTCACAGTCCCGCACGTAGTCGGCGAAGGCCGCCCGTGCCTGCGGCTCGTGGCCGAGGCGCTCGTAGACGCGCGCCAGCTTGAAAAGCGCCATGCCCTCAACGTCGCCGACGGCGTGCGCGCGCCAGAAGCACTTCTGGGCCTCGGCGAGTTTATCCAGCTTCTCGTAGGCCTCGCCCAGGGCCACCATCATGCGGGAGTCGCTGGGACGCAGCTGCTGGGCTCGCCTGCGCAATCGAGAGAAAGGACCGCTTCGTTACGGTGCCCGCAACATGTCCTCGACCGATGCCCATTTAGCGTCCCGTTTTGCCCAAGCGTCGAAAGCAGTCCCCTAGGGGTGACGAACTACGTCACGAAAGCTGGAGCGTCACGCCATTGGATGTCACGATCCCAACAATTGGGCGTAAAAGATCAGAAAAAAAAAAGAAAAATCACATGACAATGCGAGTTCGGTTGTCGTTGCGCCGTCCTAACTCCTGGCTGTTGAAGCTTCCACGGTCTCCCAAGCCAGAGAGCAACCCGCAGCAAAACGAGCGCCTGCCACAGACACAGCCGGGATCGCGGCCGTCGACAAAGTGACACTTTTGCGATGTCGTGAGGCAGAAATCAGGGAATCACTTTTTAAGATGCGGTCAACACACCAGTCACTAACGCGTTCTAGTCACCCTGACTTCAGTATGGCTGGACTTTTCTTTTGTTAGATCATGGCAGCCAGCTTAACCCATTGTACCAGACAAAAAAAAAAAAAAGAAAATTCTTTAGATGACGGGAACAAGGCTGACGCGCACAACAACCTGTAGGGATGTCAAATGCTTGAGTGCATCTGTTCTTTCTACTCGGTGCGCGTCTTATGATTTCAGTCTCATGACCAGAAATGTCTTAAAGGCTGTCAGTGACATTTAGAGGTTGCCACCAATGGCTAGCCACTGGAAGATCCCAAGGGTGTTGGAAAACTACCGAGGAAGTATTGGAACACTAATTGATCGGCCAAGTTTGATGGAACACTACGAAGGAATCCTTCCGGCAGGTTGCTATGTTTAGGTTTGCAATAAATCGTGAGCGATGCTTGGATAAGCTATGGGTACATTTAGAATTTTCTGTCGATAACTTCTAACTTAATTATGTTTTGTGGAAAAAGTATAGACAGTAGTGCACAGGGCCGTACCCAGAAAAAAATTTCGGGGGGGGGGGGGGGGGGGGGGGGGAGGTTTCGAAGACAACGGCGGCCATTTTGTCTTATTTTCGCCTATGAATCATGTGCATCGGTGGCATATAATGGAGAGTTATAGCAAACCGAAGAACCGGTCCCGGTTTGGTACCCGGTAGCCGACCGGTGCCACTGCGCGTGCGCAGAGGTGGAGATTAAAATCAGCTGGCTGCAAGTGCACCGGCCAGGGCCGTACCCAGAAAAAAATTTCGGGGGGGGGGGGGGGTCAGAACCCCCTAACCCCCCCCTGGTTACGGCCCTGGTAGTGCAGATAGCTCAGTTGGCTTCCACGGATATCAATAGTACCTTCAATGGTTCTATACTGTTTCATTTTAGGTGTGAGTGTAGCAAAAGCTACAACAGCGAGCTCTGAACTTTCCGCATTCCTGTCAAGCATGCACCCTCATACAATGCAAGCATCATTGAGGACAACATGCTCGTGCGTGTAGCTTCGACTTTACTGAAATGGAGTATACCCCTGTCAATTTACTTTCTCAGAAAAAACAACAAACCTGTGCTGTGTTTGTGCCACTAAAGTTACAGGTAAAAGTAACAAAAAAAATTTGCACCTAAGGAACAGACAGTCCGCATTTAATGACTGGGTGAAAGTTGAAACTTTATAAGTGTGGCAGATACTTTTTGGCATTACGCCTTTCCAAGTGCACCTCTGTGACTTGTTACGCATTTCCGCGCGGTTCTGCCACCACGGAGAGACGACAAACCAGTTGTGGACAAACCCTCAACGCATCAATGTAAAGCGCTGTTTCTTTGGAGGCAAGTCGGCGATTTCTGCTCAAGCCCGAGGAAAACTCATTCCATCAGACCTCCGATGCATCTCTGTCGCTGCCACAAACAACAGGGTGTTTTCACATGATGCCAATCTGCCATTTTGTTCTTTTTAGATATCAGTCAGTGGTGTACCAACTTGTTTTTGCGGTGCCCTCGGTATCCCCTGGGCGCCACCAGCCAGTGTCTGCCCTGCCCAGTGGGGGCTGTTTTGGGGGAAAGGGGGGGGGGGGGGGGGGGGGGGGGGGGGCAAAGAACATGTCTTGCCCCCCCACTCTGAGAACGGGGGGGGGGGGGGGGCAGGCACCCTCCTTGCTCCCCTGGTTCGTACGCCCATGATGTCAGTGCAATGAAACACATAGGCCTCTGTGCACCGTGTATTTGACGGTGTCACGCGAATTCTTGAAATGCTTGCCTTTGACATGGGCCAGACAGCTCACAACAAAAAGGTGGACATAATGACGTTGATGAAAATACCCTACGTATTCACAGCATGGAGAGGCCAGAGACGCAGCAGCCCAGACCCACCTGTAGTAGTAGAGGCAGTAGTTGGGCATCTTGAGCATCTCGTACGTCTGGCCGAGCCCGTACCAGGCCCTGTAGTCCCTCCAGTTCACCTCGACCGCCTGCCGGTACGCCTGCACCGCCGCGCTGGTGTTCTTCATCTCCATGTACTCGTGGCCCATGAGCGTCCAGGCCGCGAAGTAGGTGGGGTTCAGCCTGAGTGCGCGCTGGAAGTACAGCACGGCCTTCTCGTGCTGGGACCGCAGCGAGTAGAAGTTGCCGATGACGCAGCACGTCTCCGCCCGATACTTGTCCACGGAGCACGTGTGGTGCGCCAGGTGGCTGAGCTCCACGCGCTGCTCCTTCACGTACAGCAAGTTCGAGTAGATGTCCATGTTGTCCAGGCGGTACGGGTCGACCCGCTGAAGTCTCTGGAAGCCCTCAATGGCCCGATCAACGACGCGCATGTTGTGGTGCGCGATCGCCACCTGGACCATCAGGTAGGTGCTGTCGGCGAAACCGTTTCTCTGCAGCTCTTCGTACGTCTCGAGCACCTCATCGTTCAGCTGAAGCTCGACGTACGTGTGGCCCAAGAAGAACTTCTTCATCCAGTGGTCGGGTAGCTCCAGACCTTGCAGGCTGTCTCGGTCCGAGACTAGCGACGCCAGCTCCAACCAGCCGCCCCAGTGGAGCGGTTCGGCGCGGACGGCTTCAACGAGCACGTCCATGGCCTGTCTGCGGAGTTGAAGTCGCTTCAGGACGACCCCGTAGAGGTAGAGGCAGTAGCCGTCTAGGGTGTCGTGGGCTGCTCGGAGCTCAACGTGGAGGTCTTTGAGGGCCTGGCTGGCGCCGCGCTCCGTCGCCGCCGTGATCGGCTCGACGATGTCGTCCAGTCGCTTCTTCTCGTCCGAGAGGTAGCGTGAGTAGAAGTGCAGGAAGCGCGTCTTGGGGTCGTCCAAGCCTTTGGTGAAGTGGGCGGCACGGTCGTATTCCTGCAGGTCGAAGTAGGAGCGGGACAGTTGGTGCGCGTCGTCGCCGTAGTCCGGTTGGTGGAGGGAGGACGCGTCGGCCGGCTGGACGTGGCGTAGGGCGAACGCGAGCTCGGCGGCCCATTTGGCGCTTTGTCGGAGGCCGCGGACGGTGCATTCGTGCCGCGAAATGCATAAGTCTCGCTTGATGCGAGCTAGATCCGCGTTGGATACCTGAGCGATCGCCATTTTTTGAGTCCCCCGCCGCCTCCGCGCTGCTCCACATTCCCTTCTTGCTTTCAGTAGGCGCAAAAGTGGCGCTGTATGTCAGTCAGATATGACCTTCCTCCTGAGAAACGCAGGTGAGATCGGGTGAGTTGAGGCGGGTGAGATCACTGGGTGAGATGGTGAATGCATAGAGTTATTATGCATTCACCCTAAAGATGCCGCGAACTTTTTTTTTTTTTTCGAGTATCGATTCAAGCGGTTCGAAAGGTTTGAAAGATTTCGATTGTAAAATTTGAAACTAAGAAGGTCCACGCTTTTCGACCCGTCGAACTTATGACTAGGGGTGTCGCGAACTTTTGTCGAACCGGAGTTTTAGGTCGAACTTTTGGGGTTCGACTGGGTCGAACCGGTTCGACGAACCTTCGACTTTTCACCAGATTCGACCGGTTCGACTTTGCGGACAGTGTGGCCAGACTTTGATAGACGCGTGTCTAGGTTTAGAGAATTTATTTTTATGCAAAGGGTTATTTTATTTTATGAACAGTTGGAATTAAAAGAAACCACTTCTAATCATTGAAGACGTTAATAACTTAATTTTTGTTGTACTGTATTAACTGAAATAACCAATCAGCGGTGCCCTTAATTCATCCCTTAGCCATTACCATCCAATCCGAAGCCAACTGGCCAGCCTGTCGCGCATGCGCACACGAGTCGAATCTCAATACAAGGTTCGTCGAAATTTCCACGAAAAGTTCGAACAAGTCGAACCTGGTTTTTTTCTTGACGCTTGACCGGCTTGACTTCAAAACCTGTTATGAACTGAACTTTATCATGGTGTTGTATTTGGACTTCGTTCATGGCGTTTCTTTTTCTTACTGCTGAGCAGAGAATGTACGCTTAATTTAGACTGCGAGTGTCTTTAAGTGCAATATTATGTGGCCTTTCTTACGTGTCGGTGGCCTTCATTAATTTTAATTTTCCGTGTAAGGACTACTCAGCACCAACATCTCATAAACATGGTACATTAAAAAGTAACAATGCTGATGCGCCACATGTCTGCTTTCTTGCTTTTTTATTGTGCTGTGATGAGCCTTGTATTAGAGAATCTCTTGAAAGCTATCCTTTTGCGAGTTCATACATAAAAAAGCTGAAGTAATTGGAAATAATAGACGCGACATTTTAGTGCTGGTGAAATCTGGTGAAATTTAGACCAGGATTTGGTGCCGAAGCATCTTTCCAATCTGGCAACTCTGGTAAAACCAGTAAAACTTCGACGTTCGTCGACATTAGGGGTGTCGCGAACCGGCCGCGGTTCGAGTTCGACCAGGTTCGACTTTTTCGAACTTTTAGTGGAAATTTCGACGAACCTTCTATTGAGGTTCGACTCGTGTGCGCATGCGCGACAGGCTGGCCAGTTGGCTTCGGATTGGATGATAATGGCTAAGAGATTAATGAAGTGCAGCGCTGATTGGTTATTTCAGTTAATACAGCACAAAACAATTAAGTTAATAACTTCTTCAGTGATTAGAATTGGTTTGTTTAATTGCAACTGTTCATAAATTTAAAAATAACCCTTCGCATAAAAAAAATTTCTCCAAACTTAGACATGCTTTTATAAAGGTCTGGCCACACTGTCCACAAAGTCGAACCGGTCGAATCCGAAGGTTCGTCGAACCTCGAAAGTTCGACTAAAAAATCTGGTTAGACAAAAGTTCGCGACACCCCTAGTCGACCTCCTTGTTCGTCGAACTTCGAAAGACCGGCGGACGGTTTCATTTGAATTCAAGTAGTGAGGTACATTCGTAATTCCTTTTTCTCTCGAATTTTTACATGCGGTGCTGCGTTCCTTACGAAAGACAATGCCGTTTATTTCTATGTTCTGGCGGGCTTAGTTTTAAAGAAATAATTTCCCGAAGGGGTGAGGAAGGACGACAGTTTTTCGACAATTGTCGTTTCTGCCATATTATGTATGGTAGAGGTGTTAAACCTTTTTAAGAATTATCTATGTCAGGGGTGGCCAGGCTGGCCTGGCCTAAGAGCCGCAAACAAAACCACGAAACTTCTAAGAGCCGCGGGGGGGGGGGAGGGGGGGGGGGGGGGGCAAACATAACTTTTGTTTAGAGTCTGACTGTACGTATGGGGGCACAAGGCTGTATGACTGTACGTATGGGAGTACAAGGCTGTCAAACTGCAAGCTGGAGTATGGTTTATTCTGAAATCCTTTCTTTTTTTTTTTTTCTTGGGGAAACACGAAAGGGGGCGAAGGCGGGGGGGGGGGGGGGGGGGGGGGGGGTCTTTTTACGAGGGATCCGCGAGCCGCACTTGGACCAGCAAAGAGCCGCGGTTTGGCCACCCCTGATCCATGTATAGCCTAGGGTGCCTTCATGTGCGCTTTGCGTAGGGTGGAGACATCTGGCCATTTTGTTCCCATTTTTACATTTATTTGTTGTTCAGAAGCGCGTGAAAGAGCGAGTCCCTGAACGCGTCTGTGGCGCTGACTGTGCTATGGCGACATTTTGTTTTCGTCGATTTCTTTGGATGGATGAATACGGCTGAGCCCTTTGGATCGAGCGGTAGCTTACGCCACCTAGCCATTTTGTTTTACCCCGTGAGCGCGTGCTGTCGGCATCGGGTACTACAAAGGGTGTCATCACTCTAAACAGAAGGTCATTGAGGCACCCTAGTATAGCCTAGGTAAGAGTCGTCTTACGATGTGATTATTGTTATTAGGGAGTTTTAGTAGATCATTCCGATACATCCGATAGCCCCGATAACGATACTATGCATGTGCAAGGGAGGCGGTGGCGGAGTATCGGGTATCGTTATCGGAGTTATGGGAACGATCTACTAAAACTCTCTATTTATGATTAGTTTCGAAGAAATGTCCAAACATGTATCTATGGGTAGTTATGCCCAAAACTTGATCTTTTTTTTTTTTTTCGTCTAAAGCGCCGTTCACACTCCTGCGACCGAGTAAGACCGAGAAAGACCAGACCGGTTTTTAAGCCTTTTGTGACTTCTTAGGACCGGATGCGATGCAGCGGAACTGGTCCTAAGAGATCGCAAGAGGCCTAAAAACCGGTCTGGTCTCTTTCGGTTTTATTCGGTCGCAAGAGTGTGAACGGGCCTTAAGTTGTTTGAGGTATCGGATTTAAATTAACACTATAGACAGTACATATCATTGCCATCTGCAGAATACAAAATAATGTGTTTATTGTTTTTTCACGTTCAGGATAAAATTAACTCATGGGAGAAGATAGTATTGTTCAAGTTCAGCACGTCATTAAAAAATAAACATTTGTTTTTTTTGCTTCATATTCTTGGGACGAGTTTCTTTTAGCCAGCACGTATTTTGGTGGGAGAAACTTGTTTCGAAGTTCTGAGCTACTGAGTATGCATGAATACAACACTTCAGCTGTTTATCCCCGCATTTATTGTTATGTTTATTTTTTTTTTTTTAATTTCTTTTTATCAATGGCACAGTTATTCAGGTCGAAACTGTGAACTTCCGAACCACTAAGCATGTGACGAGTAGTGCCTTCTGACAACGAGTTTTCGAGAATGACCATCTACTCGATCTTTTATGCAGTGAAGAGCAACAGTAGCTATACATATGGATAAATAATTTCAGATTAAAATAACCTCGACCACGCCCTCTCTCCCCGTATTGTTTTCTTTAACAGTCCGAAATATCTGGAAGGGAAAAAAAGTGAAAGCCGCTTACAACCAACACCTCCTAGAAGACAAGGCCGTAGCGCTCTCCTCGTGACGTCGCAAAGGAAGGCCATCGGGGGCGCGCGTCGAAGCGAATGCAACGCGCGTAGATCGACCGTCGTAACGCTTTTTAGTCACATACGCGTGTCATATTAGCTAAAATGAAAGCTGCACATAGCAACAGGCCTAGAAAACATTTTATTACACGAGCAAAATATTACACCGCTAAATAATCCGTACGAAATGGCACGAGGTATGCGTACAAGACGTCTATAGAAAGATGCGATTGTTTTAAGTCGAAAACATTGAGTCATGCAATTATTGTTGTAGGAATGCATATTTTATACAGAAATACTTCGACAAAATGGCGAGACACGCAGTGATTTGGAAACAGCAAAACAGAACAGTTAAAAATCAGGTAGACGTGGTCAACGCGGACGAGGCAAGACAAGTGTTTCCCACGATCATGTAAGCGACGTTATTGCGTGCAGTCACTGAATTCTTGCATCATACCCCGGCCACATGGCAAAATTAATGCAATTTCGATCGAATGACATTGTGGGGTCGACAAATCCGCTTGCGGCGCTCGTATAACCACTCAAGACCGCGAGCTGATTAAATCCTATATCACTGAATGAAAATATATTAACTTTTCCGTGTGGCAGGGGTACTAAACTTACTATTTAGTCTACTAATTTACTTCTCCCTATGGGGCTCGAGCTGCCTTTGAACAAGATATAACTTATTTTGTATATAATAATACTATTACCTTAATACAGTTAAGATTCTAGTATAAACGCGGAAAAGGCAATAAAATAACTTTAGTATAAATAAACATAGAACCACGAACAACGCACTTTCAATAATCACACAAACTTGTTTTTCACCTTTCAGTGAAAACAAGATTAGCGCGCATATTTACAAATGTCGACGAAACTGCACGCGAATCATGACAAAGAACAAAATTGCAATCTATCATGCGATTAAAAAAAAAAAAAAAACGATTGCAGCATCTTACTTGCGTTTTACATGACCAAGAAAGCCCGCAAATAAGTTGTTTCTCACCTGTCGATCGTATCCATACGTCCCACAATATCCGTGACGAACACATTTGAACACGAACTCCAAGAAGCCTCTCTCTGTCGAGAGGGGTCTATCGATTAATCGACCAGTCTTCGTTGGCTAGTTGTCACACATGTCACTCAAACCGAAGCAGGACTTGTTTCACGAATCCACGTGAATGCCGTAGTATCAAGCGAACACAAAAAAACTACCGGAGACTACGGCGATGACCGAAATACGACGGGAAACAAGTCTCAAAAGTACCACACACGAGAGCAGCGGCGACGAAAGGCTTGACGTTGTCGACCCATCTCTTGCTCGTGTGCGCTCCCTGCGACAATGACTGGATTTCTCTTCGGTTTCCTTCCCTTCTGAGATGTCTCAGCGTTCCTTTTCAGACAGTCAGCAGCTCACACACAACGTAAATTTACCAGAATCGGAGCCATGTGGCATCGGCAGCATCGCAGCCGGTCCTTTCGAAGAGTGTGGCGTGCTGCGGAACTGCAGGTAGTCCCGCGGTTACGGGGATACTCATAAATATAAATTTGGTAATCTCAACCTTGGTAACGCGTTGTATATTACGTTTATATTATATATATAATAAATTGTACAAGACTGCGCCTTTAAAACGTATATTAATGCCGGATAAACGCGCATGAACACCACCGCGCCGAGGTACATTTTTTTCACGTCGATAGCGTATTCTCACGTAGTTGCGCCATGGACTTCCTTCCTCCGCCATTGTGACGTAACCTCTCAGAGCGCTCTGGCCTTCTTCTCTAGGAGGTGTTGTTACAACTCCCTGTAACGCCGAATTAGAGCGCAGCTCTTGAGGAGGAGGAGGGAAGGGCGCTGGGGGTGGGGTTAGACTAACCAGGGGGGTCACGTGACCCCCAATGCCGATGATGTCATCACTGACGTCACTGATGATGTCATCAGTGACGATGACGATGCGGGTACCGATGACGTCATTAGTGACGTCACTGATGACTTCACCAGTGATGATGACGATGCGAATGTCGGTGACGTCATCAGTGACGTCGCTGACGACGTCATCAGTGATGATGACGATGCGGATGTCGGTAACGTCACCAGCATCCACATCGTCATCGTCATCATCACTGATGACGTCACCGGCATCCACATCGTCATCGTCATCATCACTGATGACGTCACCGGCATCCGCATCGTCATCGTCATCATCACTGATGACGTCACCGGCATCCACATCGTCATCGTCATCATCACTGATGACGTCACCGGCATCCACATCATCGTCACTGATGACGTCATCATCACTGATGACGACACCGGCATCCACATCGTCATCGTCACTGATGACGTCACCGGCATCCGCATCGTCATCATCACTGATGATGACGTTATCAGTGATGATGGCGATGTGGATGCCGGTGACGTCATCGGGGGGTCACGCGACATCGGCGGGGGTCACGTGACCTCATGGGAGTCACGTGACTTCGGGGGGTCACGTGACCTCGGGGGGGGGGTCACGTGCCCCCCCACGAAGTCACGTGACCCCGGTGGGGGGCTCGCGCGGTGCATTATGGGACATTTCCCATGATGCACCGCGCAATTACGCCGACGCCGACGGCGACGCCGACGCCGCTCAAGCCGGAAACGGGCCCCTAAGAGCTGCGCTCTAAAAGGGGGACTGCAGCCCCCCTTTCCAGATTCCCTTCCAGGGTATTATTTCCGGATTTCCCTTCCAGGGTATTATTTCCGGCTTCTGGTTGGTCAAATTCGAATTTCTGAAGACGCCTTGGAACACGCCCAGCCCGCTTTCGGCCAATGGCGCCTCCTCATTTGTCTAGACATTTTCCACAGGGGCGCCGCCATTTTGAATTGTCGTCACTTCCAGTATGGGCGACGACAAAATAGTAAAACGTTTCAACTTGTAAACAGTAAAAAAATAGAAGGGAGCCAAAACGAGAATGAGTGACGGTTAGGCTTATATCCTAAGTGTCTTCTATCGGCGTGGCGACGACAAAGTAATGTTTTCACCCATACTGGAAGTGACGACAATCCAAGATGGCGGCGCCCTTGTGGAAAAGGTGTGGCCAAACTTTACATATACGGCTCTGGCATTCATCCATCCATCCGTTGGGTGTCTCATTCGGCCGACAGATAGAGGCACCCTAACACGCTTCGTAACTAATATAAATACCTCAAAAACAATTATTTGTTTCCAGTGAACTTCCAACGACATGATTTGTGTTTGAAGGTGAATAAAAATGTGAAACTAGCAGACGACGGTGTAGTCGACAGCCGCGAATGGACTACTTCCAAAACCGACGCGCCCCATCGCGGCGAAATACCACGCAGTGCACTCTGGGAACTAGTTGGCCACTCAGTTTCGGTTTCGACTGTGCAGCTTCACCTCATGCTATCACTCCGCGACCGAACGCGCTGCTTGCGTTTTCGATTATCTGACTTTTCACGAACGTACAATAGACTCATTCCCGAGCGATACAAAACGAAGACCGGGGCACTTTCCTTGGTTCCCGAAACACCGGATATGGTGCGTGCGTATGCGAACGTAGTAAGACGTGGCGTAGTCACCTCACCCTACGGGTGCATATTTGAGCTCCATTTCAATAATCCCGTCTAGTACCACTGAACTAGAACTAAAATTCGTTCATCTGGAGCCTTATACATATTTTGTTTGCCAAACGTCCGTTTCTTGTTACTTCATTGGGCGAAAAGAAAGCCGCATCCTCACAGGGTATCAAAGTTGAGCCCAGCGTTTACGCAGGAAACGCAGTAAATTCGACCTCACTACTGCACAAAAGTTACTATGATCTCTTCCTCGTGTCATCATATATCTCCCACTCGAATTTTATGCTGGTAGAAGATTAATTTCTCGCGATTAATTTGTCGCAAACGCTGAGATCGGCTAGCTACGACGGAGGCCCTAACAAGCGTCCCCTACTCCTCGCTAAGCCTTTTTGGACGAGCTTTTACTGACGCCCAAGATCTGCGCCTGAACGGTGTGTCTGAAATTATCTCGGCATACTCAGGCAGGAAAAAAACAAACACAAAACAAATATTAAACAAATATTAGCAACCGTCAAACGCGCTTTGCCGCACCGTGCGCCGGACGGGCATGAACCCCTATGCGGTGCGCATGGGGGTTCCTGCCCGTCCGGCGCACTTCCGGGGAACGGTGCGACATTCTTCACACAAGTGCTCGACTTTTGCTTTTTCAAAACGGTCTGTATGTGCGAATTTGCCTATATGATTACAGGATAACTTTATGTGCATACGCGATGTTGAATATTAGTGGAATGCAAGCGGGTAGGGACTTCACTTCGTGCAGTGCTGCGGGTCAGAACAGATAAGAGATAAGAAGTGTGTCAAAATTGAGCTTTTCAATGGCGCTTCCGAGTTTTACCTCGCATATTCAGGCATATTAAGAAATACAGTAATTGCAAAAAGTAATATTTCGTCTATGGACGCACGAAACAAACAAACTTCCTGATCAGCAACACTAATGTAAAGGCGCGAGCTCGATGTATGCATACTTATTGGTCGCTACAGCTTGTTGATTCGTATACAAGCAAGAAACCCGAGCTTCGCAGCGTCAAAATTCCCAGCAATGGCTCGTCCACATACCTCGATTCGAACGCTAACAGGAAGACTCAAGTACAAAAATACAACAAGCATGTGTTAAGACAAGCTATACGTCTCAGGCTTCTGCTAAAGCTTCGAGGCCTGGCCATTTAGGTTAGTTTAGAGACCACAAATGACGCTCTCGGGACCAGAAAACCATCTCTTGTCGACGTGTCGATCGAAACCGAAACCATGCCACCCTCCTCCCTGGCCAACTAGTTCCCAGAGTGCAACGCGCGCCGTGTTGCATGCAGGGCTTTATGGAAGTAGTCTATTGGCCGGAGCCAAGCTGACCAAGCGGCCAAGCCGGAGCCATAGCCGGAACGACGGTGCTGCAAGCGCCAGCGCCAAGGAGGTTAGAAGTACTAGGAGGGGGCACGCTGCAATATTGGTGAAGCCTAGTCATAAAAAGTTTAAACGATTCTGTGCCCAGCGTGACCGCAGATCTGTCTGCCGATTGGTGCGCGTGACATGTCACCTGTGAGATGGATGGTTGCTTGTAGAAGGACTCTTTGCAGGCTTGCGCGCCCTTCGTCCGGTAGGTTTTATCACATCGAAGGCTAGACTGTGGTGTATCTAGTACCCCATAGCAAGACGAAGGCTAGCTTCGGTCACGTGATGTGGTCACGTTGGCATGGTAAGCGAGGAGAGTAAGGAGGAAAATGAGAAAGAGGCGAGGCGTCAAGGGAGCATGGCTTGCATAGAGATCATACATACTAACTCTAGAGGAAAAGGTCCGCCATTTTCCCTTATATTCTGGCTGCTGCAAGCGGCGGATCATGCAGGCAGACCTTCTGGGTCCCAAACACGGTTACATCATCAGAGCAGTTTCGTGAACTTCAACAATTAACGAACTTACCGGTGGAAAGATATTCACGTTCTTTTCGAAGCTTTCTTTTTGAAAAGCGCGCAGATGTACGGCCTCGCGTTAACGCTAAACTAAACCATATACCCGGCTTCGCCAGTGGGGCGCGGCTGGGCGCGGTTGAGGAATACGAAACTGCGCAACCACCAGATTTCCGAGATTTCGACAGAAGGGAAGTTAATGCAGCGTAATGAGTTTATTGCTTTTTATAAGCGTTAGAATAGCTCATAATTTAGTTTACAACGTTAAATTATCACTGTTTATATTGCTAAGAGTTTTCACTCTTCGCGTTACCATGGCAACGTTGCTTTCTTTCTCTCGTGTTCTGTCGCTCTCTTTTGCGTTCGTTCACTCGGGACCCAGGATGTCGGCGCACGGGATTTGCCACTCCTCCTCACCCACCTTTACCCCCCTGATGGCTTGTGGAGGTTACGCGGCTGACGTCATGCCCTCTCCTGCCCTTCTATTCTCCATGGCCAGCGCCATCCGCGGCCGTCTTCCAACGCTGTGCCGCTTCTCCGGTTTGTTCGTTACACTACCCCCCTTAAAGGGGCCCTGCAAGGACTTTTTACTGTTTTTTAATTTGCACCGAACCTGAGCGCACTGAACGTAGTAACTTAGTGAAACTTTTCTTTTCGCGAAATTCGCTTTATTTTAAAAGTTATAGGCAATTTAGAATTACACAAACAAGCAAAAAATAACCTCCTTCATGACGTCGTAGGAGAGATCAGTGGTCCTGGCTTGAGTGGCCGTGAACTAGAGGATGAATAGTGAGCTCATCGAGCGCTCACGGCCGCCGCACTCCGTGTCGACGGCGCGCGCCACTAAAGCATATGTTCTGAATAGGCTGTATGCAGCGGGCAGCCAAAGCGGCTTTCATTGCGTTTGCTGCGCGATTAAGCACTAATTTGGCATGACACTTCATTGGCCACAAACAACAGCAAACACGGGGTAAAGATAAGTTCAGAATGGGAGCCACTTCGCGCTGCCATACCGCGAAACGGCCAAACCGCAAGACAAAGCCTCTCGCCGAAGGCCTTCGGAACGCTCGGAGCCGTTCGGATCCTCCTGTCCTAGGGAGGCTCAAGTGAGGGTGGGTGCAACCGGTGCAACTGCTAGATCGGCGATCACGGGACATGGACGCCATTTAATTGCTAAATTTTGCTGGGAGCCTATGGGGCAAAGGGTCGTTTTCTTTCCTAACTCGGGTCATAAAAGCCCATTAAGGTGCTTGAATAATTTACACAAGGTATAAATGATTACTTTTCTATAGCCACCAGTTTTGTTGCGATAGGTTAAGTATTTTTTTAACGCGAAAAATGGTAAATTCCGCCATCTTGGACGTTGCTGCTTGTCTGGCAACTTTGCTTTCTGCGCTCGACGTTTGCAATTCTCGGAGCGAGAAGGAAGCGAGAGAGGCTGCGCCAAGGCGCTCGTTGCTTGCAATGGGAGGCGAGAGGAGGAAAGGCGCATGGAGCAACAGAGTTGCAACAGAGCGGGCGCCTGCTCTCGTGCAGGCAACACTGGCGCATATCCTTTTTCGAATGCTCTCCACTGATCTCTATGACAATTGAGATCAGTGATGCTCTCCCTCAGGCGCCGCCATTAAATTGCAAACGCTCTCCAGGTTTTGAGTTGCGCCCACCCTCACTAGAGCCTCCCTACTGAAAGCATGAGCGGAGCCACCCCTCTAGTGGAGATCAGTGAGCGGAGCCTGTAGCTCGCCCCACTTAGGGGTGTCGCGAACCGGCCGAGGTTTGAGTTCGACCAGGTTCGACTTTTTCGAACTTTTAGTGGAAAATTCGACGAACCTTGTTTTGAGGTTCGACTCGTGTGCGCATGCATGACAGGCTGGTCAGTTGGCTGCGGATTGGATGGTAATGGCTAAGGTATAAATTAAGAGCTGCGCTGATTGGTTATTTCACTTAATACAGTACAAAAAAATTAAGTTATTAACCTCTTCAGTGATTAGAATTAGTTTCTTTTAATTGCAACTGTTTATAAAATAAAATAACCATTTTCTTAAAAAAAAAAAAAAACATTCTCCAAACTTAGACATGCTTGAATCGAGGTCTGGCCGTCTGGCCACACTGTCCACAAAGTCGAACCGGTCGAATCTGGTGAAAAGTTCGAAGGTTCGTCGAGCCGGTTCGACCCAGTCGAACACCGAAAGTTCGACCTAAAAATCTGGTTCGACAAAAGTTCGCGACACCCCTAGTCCCACTCGTTCCTTCTAGTACACTCTAGCGGGAGGTTAGTCTGCCAGAACGTGACGACATTGTTACCCACTGTGGATGAGAAACCTGCTGTACACGACCGCACGCCGGTACTCGAAGCGGGCAGGGGTGGGGATTGAACGAAGGATCCCTGAGTTCTGCAGCGCGAGCTTTCGCTCCACGTGCCCTGAGCCTCTCAAAAAAGACGTAAAAAACGAAAGCCCAAGCTTGATGCGCATAGCAGGCAGGGATCGGTTCGAGTCTCCAAGCCCTCGAGCGAAAGGCAGCTCGCAGGAGACGCGCGCTCAAACACCGGGTTGCCATGTCTGAAGAGATCCAAGCCATCGGGATCGACCTCGGCACGACCAACTCATGCGTGGGCATTTTCCAGCATGGCAAGGTGGAGATCATCGCCAACGACCAGGGCAACCGCACGACGCCCAGCTGCGTGGCTTTCACGGAAACCGAACGTCTGGTCGGAGACCCCGCGAAGGCCCAGGTGGCGCTGAACCCGGAGAACACCGTGTTCGGGTCCAAGCGGCTCCTGGGAAGAACCTATGACGACCCCAAGCTTCAGGAGGATCTCAAGCACCTGCCATTTTGTATCATCAATGACAATAACGCGCCAAAAATCAAGGTAATGTACAAGGGCGAGGAGAAGATCTTCAATCCAGAAGAAATTTCAGCAATGATACTCACAAAAATGAGGGAGGTAGCCGAAGCTTACTTGGGCAAGAAGGTTGAGCTGGCTTGCGTCACAGTACCCGCGTACTTCAACGACTCCCAAAGGCAGGCCACCAAGGATGCTGGCACCATCGCAGGGCTTCAGGTCCCCAAGATTCTGAACGAGCCCACTGCCGCTGCTCTGGCCTATGGACTAGACAAGATCACTTCGGGAGAGAAGAAAGTCATCATCTTGGACCTAGGTGGAGGCACCTTCGACGTGTCTTTGCTGAGCATAAAAGATTCGCAGATCTTTGACGTTCTAGCGACGGCCGGAGACACTCATCTGGGTGGCGAAGACTTCGACAACCGCCTCGTAGACTTCTTTCTTGATGAGATCAAGCGCAAGTTAAAAACGGACATCACAGACAGGGCGAGAGCGGTCCGTCGTCTTCGAACAGCCGCCGAACGCGCCAAGCGTATTCTCTCCAGTACTGCAGAGACAAGCATCGAGATCGATGCGCTCTTCGACGGCCACGACTACTACACTAAGATCACACGTGCCAGATTCGAAGAACTGTGCCTTGACCTGTTCAAAGAAACCCTGGTACCTTTGCAAAGGGCCCTCGAAGACGCCAATGTAGACAAGATGGAAATTGACGACGTCGTCCTGGTCGGAGGTTCAACTAGAATTCCAAGGATCAAGAAACTCATCAGGGAGTTTTTCAACGATAAAGAACTATGTCATAACATCAACCCGGATGAAGCCATCGCCTACGGCGCCGCCGTCAGCGCTGCCCTCTCCGCTGGAGCCAAGGACGAGAGCATCAAGAATGTCCAACTTCTAGACGTGGCACCCCTCTCCTTGGGCATTGAGACCGCCGGTGGGGTGATGACCAAAATCATCGGCAGAAACACTAAGGTACCGTGTAAAACGTCCAAGCCTTTCACGACCTACTCGGACAACCAGACCGGCGTCACCATCCAAGTCTACGAAGGCGAGCGCACCATGACTAAGGACAATCATCATCTGGGCCGCTTCGAACTCACAGGCATCCCTCCAGCGCCTCGCGGAGTGCCCAAAATTGAGGTGACTTTTGATATTGACCAGAACGGAATCCTCAACGTGTCCGCACGCGATGAAAGCACGGGCCACGCGCAGTCCATCTGCATCACAAACGAGAAAGGACGACTATCCGCCAGCGACATCGAGAGGATGCTGCAAGAAGCCGAAAAATACCGACTCGAGGACATCGCTCAGCGGGAACGAGTGGACGCTAAGAACTCGCTCCAGAGTTACATTTTCAGTGTTCAGCAGGCCATCAAAGAGGTGGTTAGCGACAAGATCAGCGCCGACGAAAAATCCAAGGTTCTGCAAGCCTGCCAGAGCGCCAACGAGTGGTTGGACGACAACATGGAAGCTCCGGCACCCGACGTGCAAGCGAAGTTGAAAGAGGTGCAGGACGCGTGTTCCCCTCTCATGATCAAAATGCATATGGGATAATGGTGGTTATGTTTCTTATGACCATGGCCAAATTATTCCGGTGTCACATACGACCCGGGAGAAGTTAGCTGTTTCTTCATTTTCTAAATTGGCTTTTTGCATACAGGGTTACATTAAAAACGACTTCTTGAAACCACTCATTGGGGAGTTTTCGTAGACCGCGTTTTCCCGGCCGCTAAGCCCTCCTCAACGAAGAAGCCGCTACTGCGCCTGCGCGCCGACGACCTTGGCTGGAGAGTTCCGGGTATCGGAGCGGGTTGCGGAGGGCCGTTGCTGGACGGCGAAAACGATCTACGAAAACTCCCCATTATCACCCATGGTTGTACAGAACGTAAAGTCGCCCAATTTTGTATACTATCACGCGAGCGTCAGCCGCCGGGACGGGCAGTGCCGTGCCGCGGAGAAATGCAGCGTCACGGGAGAGATTAAGCGCGTGTGCACAAAGCACTCTCCGGGGAGCGTATTCGGAGGGGAGCGTCGTCTGCTAGGTTATTCCGCTGATCGCACACAGCGCCTGCCCCATAGCAAAGGAGCGCGTTGCGCCGATTTACCGCAGCCGACGCTACGAGCCATCTTGGCCAGTCTATCGCTAAAAGTGTCACGTGGCCTTCCTGTTGGGCACAACTGCACGTGGAACCACGATGTCACGCGGCAGGGTGACAGCGCTGGATTGGTTTTGGTGGCTCGTAGCATTGGCTGCTGTATATAGTTTTAATGCATCGTTGCATTCAGCTTGTCGCGGCATCGTATTTTTCTTTTTTTTGGTGCTGACAAAGTAAACGCAAAAAAAAAAAAAAAAGAACTAAATTAAACGAGATGACACGCGGTTGCTTTCACGCCTGAGCACTATCACGGTTTCACGCAAGCAAGCGCTATGCCAGCAGATAAGGGACAGGGGCTGCGTGCGGTCAAGAGAATAGCCTTGCAGACGACGCTCGCACCGGAGAGAGCTTTGTGCGCACGCGCCTAATCTCTCCCGTGACGCCGCATTTCTCCGCGGCACGGCACTGCCCGTCCCGGCGGTCGACGCTCGCTTGACACTATTAAAAAATTAGGTGACTGTACACGTCATTAAAATGTCTTGCGCGCGCCTTGTAAAAAAAAAAAAAAAAAAAAAAAAAAATTAAAAATTTAAAGGCTTTGTTATAGACCTTTGCATCGCTTATCACTTGGGCTAAAAATGCTGAGTCACTGAGCTGTGAACGCATGCGCAGCGTCCGATATACCGCACAGCAGATGAGCAGCGCATGCTCAGAAGGCGTTCCACAGCCCAGCAGACAAAGATGGCAGCGCGCAGAAGGCGATTTTTACAAAGGTCTGTACTGACGTCGAGAGTAGCGAACGCGGCGTAGAGCAGCGGGCACCCATACCGAGTGATCGCAGATATCGAGTTCCTGCTCGCCGGCTAATGAAAGGCCCACGTTCTGCGCTGAACTGCGTTCGCTGCGCTCGACGTCGAGCCAGTAACAAATGCGCCCAGTGCGCGAACACGATTGGCTCTCACTCCCCCCTCCCCCCTCCCCCCCCCCCCCCTTATTCTCTTCTAAAAACGCCTACACACACACACAGGCTCAACGTCAGAGTATAACAGCGACTTAATTGTTGCGCATGCGCGCGCGCTCTGTATCGTCTGCTACAAAGAAGCAACCCGGCTGGAGCAGACGACACTGTCAAATTGTTTTTGTTTCACGTTCCGCCAAAAAGGTTAGTGACTGTCATATAGAGCGAAATAGAGAGAGAGAGAGAGAGAGAGAGAGAAAAAGGAGAGAGAAAGAGAGAGCGAGAAAAAGAAAGGAGAGAGGAGCAGAGAAAAGTGAAACATTGAAACGAAACTAGTAGCGCGCCTTGCGTACGCGGCGAGTTTCCTAGCAATACACTGGGGAGAAATGGTAGAGCATCCTTTGCAGGCTGACGCTGATCGTTCTGTTTCCGAACAGGTGCATGACATGGAAAATGCTTCAGTAGCGAACAACCGAATACCGAGCAATTACGACTTATCACTTTTTATTTCTTCTAATTAGAGAAATCACTTGCAGCATTCTAGGTATTTAAGAAGAAGACAAGGATGGTGGTATAACTCGTGCCCCGCGCACTTTACATCCCGTCTTTTTGTACTGACCATACAGCAAACAAAACTTGGCCTGAACTGTTTCAAAAATTTGTTGACTCATCTGTTTCGATCGATATTTATTCGCATCAGTGGATAAACTATCATAACTGACCGGTCATCTTTAACATATTTTCTATCAATTTCACTATTACCCACGCAAGTTTTTTTCTCTTAGTAGAAAAAGAAATATATAATTAGATCAGATTTCGTTTCATTTAAATCAGGCTAATTTTATTTAAATCAGGTTAATTTGATTCAGATCCGATTATTTGATTTAAATGGTAGCTAGAAAAGTGACTTTGCACCACTAGATTTATTTTCAACGTGACAAACTGTTTGATGAATCCGTCCAAGCGCTGATAACAAATGCGGAAAAAAAAAAAAAAAAACTCTAAATTTTTGTATAGTTTGCAACTTTTTATAAGTGTAAACCCCGCCACACTAAAACACAAACACCTTTAATATTATTTTTTTTTTTTAAATATGGTTTTACTACCGAGTTTTGACTCGATTGCAAAATGGCATTACTTTTCTAGTTTTTATTCCTTTCTTTCGCGTACTGAATATGAAGTTGCGTAGCGGGCGAACCAAGCGAAAGGTGGAAATTAAGCTCAACGCTCGGATTTGCTCAGAAGAGCTCTACTGTTGCTCCTGTTGTGCCTTATATAAATCTTTCTTACCTCACGATTCTTTTTTTATTTCAATACAAAACGAATGAATTAAATCATATCTTGGGGACTATTTTTTTTTTTGCGGGGAAGGTTTTATTTATACCACAACAGTAAACCTGGTCCGATTTAAATCACGTTTTAAATCATTTATTAAAAGACAATTTAAATCATCTTTATTTTCATTCTCCACCCTGGCAGCATTGCATGGGCCCTAAAGCCTTTCCCGTTTTTACACCACATACCCCCGTCTTCTTCAAAAGCGAAAAATCGAAGGCGCAAATTACTTTGCCAAGCTCCCCTCAAAAAAAAAAAAAAAAAAAAAAAAAAGGATAGAATGAAACGGTATTTTTTTATTTCTATATTCTCTCCCCTACTCCTACAATCCAAACGGTCCCAACCCCCGATTAATATGCAAACGCCAGGCCCGCTCTAATGACGACATCCCGTTTTCAAGCCCTCGAAATCCACTGGGGCAGCCTGGCCTTACACAGCGCGATCACGTGATGCCTCACGTCACGTGACATACTTGACGTCACGTGCCCACCATCAACCAATGGGGAGCCGAGGTGGCGGGCAGAGCCGCGGGCTCGGATCCCGAAGTTCCAAAACGAAGCGGAAAAAAAAAAAAAAAAGAGGACCGTGTGTTGACGCGGTGCTGGGGGTTGGCGGCGGCAGTGGTGTGGGGGGGAAGTGAAATGGGTTGGTTTACGTGAAAGGAAGATGGCGGCTGCCGCCGACGTCACTACCTTCTTCATCGGAGAAGAGTTTACATCGTTCACGGAGCTTCACCGGCGCATCCAATCGTTCCAGCTTCGCAATTCCGTCCAGCTGTACATTCGAAGCTCTCGGAAGATCCAGGCGGCTCAAGTTCGCTCGACGGACGGTTACAACCCGGAGCTCAAGTTCGCCGAAATCTACTACGCTTGCGTCAGGGGAGGCCGTAAGTTTCAGTCCAGGGGAAACTCGTCGAGTTCTTCCAATGCCCGACACTACGGCAGGACCGAGGTTTCCAAGTAAGGGCTGTTCGAATGTTTCTCACGCATTTGTTACAACACGGGTTCGACGCTCTGAATTTGTGAGCTCCGAGTCTTCCATCGGCTATCCGCGCGAGCGTGAACGTTGGTCGCTACAGTATCAAATTTCGTGCGCGTTTTGGAGAGCACAGAGTCGCTATGTAACCCTTAAATCCAGACATATCTAAAGGCTGAATAATTTGTCCCATTTACAGCGGTTATTCGCGTTTGTCCATGTCAATTTTCGCTTGCTTGGTGCGTATGATAGTGTTTTCTTTCTTCTTCTTTTTTTTTTTTTTTTTCTGTTTCCTTTTGAGGTGTTACTGGCTGTAGATGTCGGTAATTGACTGATTCTTCTTCTTTTTAAATTTCGAGAATTTTTTTTGCATATTTCCTAAATATATTTCTCGAGAGCGCGGTTGTGCTCGTCCAAATGTATTGAGTGTGGTAATAACTGCAGGAAAAAAACAAAACAAAAACACTTTACTTTTTTTAATTTTAAATTTTTTTTATCTGCGTGTGTGTGTTTTTCGACCAAACACACAGAATATCCGTGCAAAATATAGATATATGCCATATATGCAAAATGCAAGCGCCCCCTGCTAGTCTTTTCTGAAAACGACGTTGAATTTTGCAAAACTCTTTCATCAAGTTTCAATAAAATTCTCTCAATGTTGCGTTTCGTTCATGTATTTCTTGTTTATTGACTTTAAAATAACGCCTTATCCCAAAACGAAAGAACGAAAGCTACAATATTTTGCGTTAATTTAACAAATATCAGTGTCATGTTTTCAAGTTTTGCCAAGGTGGCGTTGTCATCGCATTCTGTAGGGAAGGCAGCAAGCCACTCTCAATTTCGTCTAGTCTGGGCTTACAAAGATTTTGTGTACAATAATTCACATGATCTTGATTGTAGCAGTAAGTACGTTTAAACTTTTTTTTTTTTAAATGATTATTTTGGAGTGTTTAAGTCTGGTCAAATCATAGAGAGGTTTTGTGTATTGTCCCCTTCTTCGTCCGTCGTCTCCGGTTTTCAAAAAGGTGTAACATAAACCAGCTCGCCTGGATATTGATATTATTTATTGCACTTGACAGGTAGAAATGTACAGGCGTGCTGGTGTTGGGGGAATCTTGTCCCACAAGGTGTCCAGTTTTTGTGTTTTCCTTGCAGCTCGAGGCAGATCAACTGCCCCTTTCATATCAAGATCCGATGCACCCGCGACGGACAAAAGTTGTACATCAAGGACTTCAACTCAAGCCATAATCATGGGACGACAGAGGTAAAATGTTCTTCCGAGTGTGCGGACGCACTCCAATGCCTTGAGTCTTCCTGCGAAACGTAAGGTGCTCGAAGCCTAGTGTTTACAGAAAGGATCTTAGTATAGAATGATCTGTGCATTTTAGAAACCGCTTCTCTTCTCTTCTTCAGCAAGATGCAGTGCTGTCCAGGAGTCGCACCCGCCATTACTGGCCCCAAGGCGTCCGTCAGGCTGCCGCTGCGTCGCCACCTCCGAACACGTCGCAAGCGGCACCGCGAACCAAGGCGGCGCCACTTGTTACCACCACCACCGGCAGCCTCGTGTCCAAGGACGGCTCGCGCCAGGTGTCCTTCCCAATTCTGCCAGAACAGTTTGTGCCCAAGGACCCTGTCTTGTTCCAGCTGCTGAGCTCTCCGCAGCCATCATCCCTCACCTTCCAGAACCTCTTTTTTGTGCCAAAGAACAGCAGTGACACCACTAACAGCAGCAGCAGCAGCAACAACAACAATAACAACAGTCTACAGGTGCCACCTGCCACCCTGCTTATCCAGCCAAATGTCGGCCACGGACTAGCAGACGGCGGACCCAAAGACGAGCAGACGGAGAGCCTGGACTGCGACTCCTTTCTGGAACCAGAGTGCATCCTGCAGTATGACGACGACAAGTGCTATGTGCCGTCGGAAGGTGTCAAAGCTGGTGGCGGAGACAATAAGTCTGGCATGGTGCTGCAGGCACTCAAGGCTGTGCTCAACGGGGACCGGAAGGTGGTTGCAGATGAGTCGTGCCGTGACGGGGCCCAGGCCGCAATGGGCGACCGCTTTGTCGTGAAGCGGTCGGACGTGGAGGAGATGACTCGTTTCTGCAACAAATGTGGCGCCAAGGTGTCAGAACGTCGCAGTCAAGACCAGAAGGACGGTTCGCTCCTGGTCAAGTTCGTCTGCTCCGAAGGTCACAATATCGAGTGGAGGTTTGAACGTTTGGTGTCTTAGTCGTGCAACTTTTGGACCCGGGGCTGTTTTTCAGCCGGATTGCTTTTGTGTGAGGACGGTGTAGTGTGCATGCCCCTTGAGCGCAAAACAACTGGTTTTGTCTGAAGCAACGCCGCACTCTGATGTGACTTTCATGTCCTCCGCCAATTTTGTCGTTTGGTTACTCCATCTCGTCTATCAAACTGACATCACTTAAAGGGAGGGTCAAATGTCGGGGTGGGCACCTTGGATTTTGTACGGTCAAATGTCGGTGCCTGTGAGCATGTCCTATTGTGTTTTATATTTTGCCTGGGATGACTCAAGATTTTCTCGCATATTTTTTCAAGTTGTTGCTGGACAGAAAGGTAGATTATTGTCGGACTGCAGATATTAGTGTATGGAGTGCAAATTTGTCTGCTTCTTTTGCAAGGGTTGCTGTGACGTCGGAATGCCGAGCTCTGTTTGGCTTCGGTTAAAGAATAAAAGTTAAATTTCAAGGCATCTAGCATTGAGGTTTGCCCACTATCCTTCAATTAGAGCTTGGCATTATGACGCCACCACAACCCTTCAAAAGAAGCAGATGAACTTGCGCTCTTCATTGTCTTAAGATGGAAGTTTGAAATGTAAATGGGGGGGGGGGGGGGGAAGAGAGAGGGGGGAGGAGGAGGAGGATGATGATGATGATGATGAGGCAGTGGCTAAAACACTTACGAAAGCTTATGAACGACTTGTGCAGCTAACAAGAAGTATTAAAACCGATTAGCAGTTTGGGACGCGTCATACAAAGGCTGTTGTGTATTCTAATGTCAACCACCCACACAGTTTTCTTTTGTTGCCAAAAGCATTGCTGTCCCTTTCTAGTCTAAAAGTGAGTCGTCTGTAGTCCTGCTTACGAGCACAGTTTTTGGGGCTCGTCACGAAGCAGTGGCGTTTCTAACAATTCTCTATGGTGTCGCACGTCATCTTGCTTTTCTGTGGTCTTTCCAACCTAAATTATTCTCATTGCATCGCCACACTTTTTATAAGGCACTTCATTGGACTCCCTATCAGTTGGCATCGCTTGATCTGATTGATGAGTTTCTAGCAGCCCTTGTTTTTCTATTATAAGCATGTTTACGAGCATATTGGTGGAGGCCTTGCTTTCTGGTGCACCATAGTAGCCTGAGGTCACATTCGACTGGCCCCCACTCAATGCCTGCAATCGAACCAAACTGCTGCTGATCGTCGAGTGCAATGCCCCTCGCGGTTTTGTAGCTGCGTGTGAAGTCTGCGCACTGCTCTCGTGCTTGGTGTTGTCGGTCCAAAAGACGTGATCTGCTAGTAAAATTGACCATGTCAAACGAAAACTTAAATCTGCTTTCCACCCGTAAGCGCAGGCATTCTTCATCTGAAATGTAATCTAGGCTTGTAACAGTCCATCCACACTTTCTATGCTCGTGCGTGATGGTCAATGCTGTGACAATGCGTCGGGGAAAACATGTCGTTCACTTGCCGACATGTAAGAAAACAAATTCCAACAAAATCGTGGACGACTTGCCGGTGTCATCACTGTAGTGGTTACATAAAAAGCCACGCGATAGCACTTCCGTTGCTAGGAAGTGCGAGCGTGATCTGCAACGATGGCCACAGTAAATACGGCAGTGGCAATTTCCTCCGAGGAGAAAAAAATATCTTTATCACGCGAAACATTTTTCTCCGCTAGTTTTTCAGGTTTACAATCTTGGATTACATTGCTCTTTTTTCCTTCCCATACTTCGCGCAGAGAGCTGCCGTGTTGCAACTGCGGCGAAAGCAAGTTTATCTCAATCTTTGTTTTTGGTCACTTGTCGTTTATGCTCAGTTTTCGGTCAGACAGGATCTTTGGCTGGCTTAGAGTGATGTCGCTAGTCATCATCTGATGTCACCAGGCTGCTCCTGAAATAATACTCATTTTTTTGGGACGTGTCATGCCTGTATGGTCAGTATTTTGCCACCCCTCTTGGGTGATCCTTGTTCATTCTTTTGCCACACACAAGTGCATCTATAGCAATGGGCCGTTTGTTACGACTGCGAGAAAGCGTTTTATCTGTCACTAGTTTTTGTGTAGTTATTTATAGCTAATTTTTTCCTTTAGGTTATTTATTTAGGAGTCTCAGTAAATTGTTTCACTCAACTTTCCTGACTAGTTCCCCGGCTAACTTTTTACCTGTTCGACGTTAACCACGACATCAAGGCGAAATCTGAAGGGGTTCTTTAGGCTGATTTCGGAAGCTAAGTTTTATCGCACTTCCGATCTGGATTTGATTCAGTTGGTGCCTCGGTTCACATCAACATTCACCAAAGGAGCATTAATGCAGGAAACAGTTGTTTGGTTGAACGCTGAAAATCTGTGATTTTTGCGGGCACAGCAGGTTCCGTGTCGCATTTCCGAATTTGTGGGAAAAATGGGTACCTCTAGAGATTAGCCTTAGTAGTAAAATTTATTACTGGTATGTGATTTTTTTATTGGGAGATAGGGGTAGAAATTTGAGACACAGGTTCAGATAAATGGCAACAACGATTTCCTTTGCCAAGATGGCTGAAATGTCATTACTCTGGAGAATATAGCTCATCCAATGGCTTTCGTCTCTCCGAGTCGTCTGCCTTGATACAAAATTTGTAAATACTCGTCTTGCCTTTTTTTTTTTTGCTTTTAGTGTGTCACATAAGCCAAAGTGCTTTTTGGCATATCAACTTCTATTTTGTCTTCACCCCTGTGAATTCTATTTTGCTGTTGCCATCCGTCGATCCCCTTCGCGTTGCAGCACGTCTTCGGCAGTGATGCCGTCGTTGTCACTTTGTCCACGAGGCCCTGCGAGATGTTTTGTCAGAAACAACCTAAGGTTTTCTATTTCAATTTTAGTTGGTCAGCTGCAATCTGTGACATCCAAGCTGTGGTGTGTGATGGTATATGCCTGGAATAAGAAAAATAAAAGCATTTTTAGCTATTCATTTTGTGTCGACTCATGAAGGCTGTATGACTATCGGTGCAAATGAATTCTTTAAGAAAACAATAGTTTTATAAAGTTCAATGGTGTACAGCGCACTGCTGTGGCATTGGTTTTGACAAATCAAGGGCAGTAATAAAATGATTGGTCGATTTTTTAGAAAAAATATAGGTTGATAGTCTATTAGCTGATAAGCTCTGATCAATAAATTGAGTCTGCCTGAGTTATTAGCTGGCTTTGGGCGCAGATTGTGAGGATAAACATGTCTTAAAAAACAAGAAAAATTTCAGCACAAACTTTAATTTATTTTTTTATTTTTTTATAAACAAGATGGAATAAAGTAAAGTAAATTGCAGAGCACCTGTGATGTGCTTTACCATTTACATATTTCGGAATCACTTGTACCACTGGGGCCTGAAAGCAAATATTAGTTTCTTACGAAAATTCTTAAAAAAATGCGCCCAAAAAGATTTACCAGCTATATTGAAAAGAACAGTTAAAAATTCGGGATCTTGCAACCCTTGCAACTGTTAAGAGCACGAGCCGCGCGTCCACATGCGTGCGGTTGAACTCGCGCGCTTACAGAGAAAGTTTTCCAAGGTTACGCCATACGTCGGAGAACCTAATCGTTCCAAAAAGCTAAGACATTGCAAAAAGAGATTTTATAATTAATTTTTATAATGGACTCCCAGCTTTCTCATGCTTTGCAGTCACGAATACTAACTACCTCACAGTACACTCACAGACTGCTAATGACTGAACGCGTCGTTAAAAGAAAAAAAGAAAGCATCCTCTTCCTTTTACAAACGTTTTCCGGAGTTAAAATAAAAATATAAGGAAAAAAAAAATGCGAGTTACGAAAGCAGGCGTGCTGCGCCAACCAACGCGCGAGCGAGCGCGCGCGCGCGTACGGACTTAAAACGTCGTCTGGCAACAGCGCGGAGCGCCTGCCATTTTTGGTTGTGTAATTGTTTGACAGGTGCTGCTTTGCGTGCTTTATGCCCAAACACAAGAGCACTGTGGCCCACGTTGAAAGCGCGGACAACGAAGCACCGATCGGCCTGCCAGCGAACCGACCCGGATGCCAGGACCCGCGGTGAGTTGAAGAGAGCGAGTCCGCCGATACGTCATGCACGCACTGGCGTCATCCCCTCCGTCTCGCTGCTTCCGTAGTACCTCAAGACGGCCTGTGTTGGGCACAGTGGTTGGTGCGCGTCGTCGGACATAACATGATCTTTCGTGGGAACCCTCGCACCGCGCCCTGCTAGGTCTCTCGGGGGGCCTACGAGCCAAGGCCGCTTTTCGGACACCTCCGCCGCTCTCTACGGAATAAAACCATCGGGGCCGAGTGTTTCACCAATGCTAAACCCGGATAGATTTGACACTGTTTCACGACGGGTAGTACGGCGGAGGAGGCATGGAGCCCACGAACGGCAGCGCTGGGCTGTTGGCCACGGCGGCGAGCGCCCTGCGCGTGGACACGTCGGGCGTGTTCCTCGACGTCTTCGGTGATCGCAGCGAGTTCTCCACCTTCGAGGAGTTTAGCGATCTGTTCGTCCGCTTCGAGAAGAAATCTCGCTACATCTTCCGCGTGAAGAACTCGAGCAGCGTCGAAGCCGAGAACAGGCGACGCAAAGACAAGATCGACAGTGCCATCAAGTACTCGGGGCTGGTGCTCTGCTGCGTCAACTGCGGAGATGCCAACAAGACGCTCAAGAAAGTGCAGGAAGGGTGAGTGAATTCCTCGAACGATTCGCGAGAGCACGCCTATTCTCAGTGTCGCCTTTACTGGGCTCTCAGTGCGTCCGGAAACACAAAGAAAGTCCGGTTTGCGTAACACTGTGTGTGTCTGTGTATGTTTGTGTTGTACGTGCGAAGGGTTCGTTGCGTAATGTTTTTTTCGGTCTTGGGGCGCGGGTAGATAGCTGGCGCGCAACCTCCCTGAATCAGGAAGTGGACTTTTTCGAAGCGTGTTTTGCAACACGCAATCGTCGAGCGCTTCGTGTTTTGGAGTTGGTTGGAAGGGGAGGGGGAGTTCGGAGTTCGACTCTGCGAGATAGCCGTGTAGATTTCCGTGCTTTCCTTTATCCCATTTTTGCTTCGTTATTTGGGGATCATTCTTGACCGCGAAACACATCAAAGCCAATTGGATATGCGGGCATATCGTCACGTATCGCGGGTATGACGTTCAGATGGTCGTTCTTTTTTGCGGTTTTGTTTGCTTTTCTCAGTATGAGATTGGAGAGGAGGATTGTTGTCGGAAGCTACTGCGACGCACAGCTCAAATTGGAGAAGGAAAGACAGACAAAACCACGCTCAGCAGAGATGAATTGAAGGTGCGTTTGAAACGCAGGTGGAGTTTTCACCCCGTTTATTTTTTAGTTTGTCATTTTACACGGCGTAAAGCGTAAAATTGCGTAAAGTACAACCATTGTAGCGACAAACATAATCGCGAAACTCCAAATACAGATTTGTGTTTGTTCTTTCACATCTGGCGCAAACAGAATGTTTTTCTTTTTTAAAACTAAAGGGTTGGGTTACTTTTTTATGCAAGGCTCAAGACTGCGACTCCGTGTTACTTTTTTATGCAAGGCTCAAGACTGTGACTCCGTATTTTCCTTCTGAACACAGTCCCATTTTAATACACGCGAGAAAATTTCGACTTGCTATTGCGATGAAAGCTGTGAACGGTTTTTAATCGCATAAAAACGATTTACCGATGTATGATTTGGGTGCAGGTATACCCGGAGAACAATTAAGTTTCCATTAAACTCTTCCGGCATCCACATTTTTGTTGGCAATTACAGACAATAAAAATGAAACCTTGCACATTTCCTGAACCTACCAGGAATTTTATATAGAGCATTTGACATCCACATTCTCTCTGTACATAATGTACATGCATGCTAAACATGAAAAAAAAAAATGTTCATAATGTACTTTTGTACTATATACTAGACATCTTGCTTTATACATACTTTTGTTGCCACTACACCTGCTTACACAAAAGTGTACCCAGGGTACATCTTACTCCTTTAAAAATGAGTGTATTAAAGTCGGTGACAAACCTCCTCCCAACCTTTTCCACTTTACCATAGCAAATGCTGAAGAAGAGGTCACTTTCTCTCCGGCGTTTCCTCTGCTAAAGTGGAGAGGGTTGAGAGGAGTTTCCACATTACTCTTAAACTGTCCCCGATTATAGGTATGGTTTTTTGTGAACACGCTGTAATTTTCAAAATCCAAATCTCTCCTGATGAAGTGGTAGCAACTCGTCGCCCGTTATTGCATGCCTCGTAATGTACCGTGCGAATAGTTTTTCACTGTGTGGTTAACTGTTCATTGCATGAAGTCACTAATTTCTGCGTAAGATACGGTTACCGAGAGATGAAATTACCCATGTTTGTATCTTAGACACATAGAAGAAACTGATTTGGATGTCTGCACAATTAGTGTGAACTTGCATAACACAGTTTTAAAGTATGTGTACACACAGTGTGAACTCGCATAACACAGTTTCAAAGCATGTGTACATACTTACAGTGTGAACTCGCATAACACAGTTTCAAAGCATGAAGTGCAGAACCAAACTGCACTAAAACCCAAGCCGACGGATCATACATTGTCGGGGGCAGAAAGCGACAAACCTCCAAAATCAAATCGGTCAGAATAGTTATTACTAGCAAAGTTTGGGGTTCCCCCGAAAGGCCTGTTGCCCGACCGACAAAGCGCACTATAGTTATATTCGGTTGAAGCCGTGATGCTACCGTAGGCCTTGTGGCAATCGATTTCTACGGTTGGGCAACACGTGCATGCTAAGAGGGGACAACCCGTGTCTTCGTCGCATTTTCCAGGGCGAGCCGAGAGGAAATTTTGAATGCAGCAAAGCAGATGTTGACATCATACCCCTCTTTTTTTTTCCGCCCTCGCCCCCCTTTCCCTCTGATGTTTGCTTCTGGTAACGTTTCTGTTGGCACTGTGTCAGCGGCACTTGGCACAGAGCGATGGCAGTATGTGAGCGTAGCCTTGAACGGAGATTAAGCATCTGGGTAGATGTACGCACATAGCCACCTTTGGGATGCTACTATCCTGCATACCCCCCTCTCCACCCATTTATATATCTATTATGTTTTTACGATGTTTCCTCCTTGCCCCACCTGTGCTGTGGGGAAGAGAGAAAGCGGCGTGTTGCAGGAAGTTACTGTTTCTGAACGCTTAAAAGTGAAAGGAAACATTTTAAGTGGAGGCACAGGGAGGAGGAGAGAGCGATAAAAAGTCACCTCCATTTCCTTGTCTGTTGCAACAGCTTGAGAAGAGACAACTGTCGTGAGGTAGCCAAGATTTTGTTTTCTTTTCTCGCTCCCGTCGCAGCACTGGAAGTGTGCTGGTAGAAATATATTAGCAGATTCTTTTTCTGCGTCAGTGAGAGCTTTCGCGTGATGTAGGGGCGGGCGGAGAAGCCATTGTCCGAAAGCTAGGGTTTGCGGCATTCGCTGTTACGAAACAAGCGGTCATACGACTTCAATTGTGACTCGGTGCGTGCAAACAAATGTTGCCCTCTGACTTCAAGGTGTAAGCATTTTTGAGGAAAAAACTGAAATTTCTCTGTTAGGTGCAAATACCAAAGAAGTATGTTTATTAATAAAAAGAAAGACGAAGAGAAACGGACCTTTTAAATCCTCCAGGAAAATTCAAGGTGAGATACGAGTAAGCTGTCTCTAAATTTAATGAGATTGTTTTAATGTCACAAGAAGCGTGCGTACGAAATAGCTTTCTGGCTTTTGCCAGCTGGATCTAAAACTCTCTTCGAGCTTAAACAAGGGGCTTTGTCCTCTACATTCGTTGGCCGTTTGCACAGGTGCTTGTAACGGTTAAAAGAGTGTTTCTCCAGTGAACCCGCACAAAGCGAAAGGCACTTCGACAAATAGACAAACATTTGCTAGGCTCAGGAAACCTGTTTTGCAAAACGTGTAAGCTTGGTGCCGTAAAAAAATTTAAACATATATGTGAGCACTGTAAGGCCCATAGTCATTTTATTCATTTATAAAAACAATGAATGCAGTGATAAATAATACTTTAAAGTTATCACTAAGGAAATCATGGATGAAGCCTCCCAAGCCAGGCATCTAAGGGTTATGAATAGTAGCTGAGTGATTACCATATCTTCCGAACTCTATTCATACTCAGTGCATAGTCTGCACATAAAAAAAAAAAAAAAAAAAAAAACTTTTTATAGATAGCATGTTTAGAAGAAATGCCTGCTTTATTAAAACAAAGAAGCTTGTACAGTTATGTCTCGTTAATAGGGACCCTGTTAATATAAATACCCTGTTTTATAAACAACATTTTGAGGGACGAACTAAGTAAAGCCATACATTTTTGTCGAAATATTATGAGCAACTCACGTTATGGACGATTTTTTGGGGTGACGGAGGGGTCCAGATTACTGAGACATGACTGCACCAAGCAAATTAGCAAGATAATTATTGTAATTAATCATTCACAAAATCCATTGGGTCTTGTCACCAATGAACAATCTCAGAGAATCTATTCCTTTGCACTGCATAAAATTGAGATGTTTAAACACATCTAGTCCACAGACTATACCGTAAAATACCATGCATCGCTCATTTTACAATAAGTACCCACCCTTCAATATTTTATCATTTCGAAAATACACAAAAGACATATCTTTACATATGGTCGACCTTTGCTCTTGATTTTACGGTAGTCAGAAAAATTGTGGGATATCGCCAAACGTTATCATGCAGAATTCATTGTTATCGAATCTGATGTTCACAAAATTGATCACATCTCGTTGTAAAACAATCTTTAAAAAACCAATCCTTTTATAGTCTGCACATGTAGATTGTTTGTACCACATAAAAGTTTACCTTTTAAACACATAGAGTCTGCAGACTGTAGTCTGGAAAATTCAGGATATTGCCAATCGCTGTCGTACGTCATTAACACAATCCGTCATTCACAAAACTCATCACATCTCGTTGTAATAAACAATCTCGAAAAAACGAATCCTTGTTTAGTTTGCACCGATAGACAGTTTACATTGCATAAAATTTAAATTTTTAAACACATATAGTTCGTAGACTACAGGCTGGAAAATACGGTACACTGCCAAATGTTCTGGTCGCAGATCAATCTCAAAATTTAAGTCGCAGTGATTTGCATAAAGACCCGTCTCATTCTGGGAAACGTGTACCTGCGCGTTTCCCTGCGCCTTATTGTGGAGACGGGGTCTGTTGTTTGTGCCAATTTGGCACATTAATGGTCTCTGCTAAGGAAACCCGTCTACTTCGAACGGCGCCTTATCTCTTCCTCGATGCCTCGATGACGCAGTCCAGTTTCTATACCTGGGACCTGTGTGCAAAAGGAAGATGGGCATTCTCAAGGTTGCCCTGGCTCACTTCCTGTTGCTGTTTTGCCCTGTACGGGGGGCAGTGGTGGCGGCCATGTTTTTGTGTTTTCCCTTCGTCTGCTTCATTAGCGAGCAAAGTGGAGAGGGGAAGACCCTCCGGTGCGGATGGGACGTGTGGTCAAACCCGGCCGTAATGCTCTTCCTGGTTGCGGACGGCCTCCTGGGCATTCAGGTTCTGTCCCAGCCTCTGGAGCACAAAGTGGGGGTTCGAACCCTAGGTGATCTTTTCACTGAGGAATCTTTGGGGTGTTGCTCGTGGCGTCAGTTGCATTGTGATGTAAAACCACAACATTTTCTTCCTGGTTGTACTCGAAATGTCGCCAACGTTTGCGGATCAGTTGAAGAGAGACATCCTTTTTGATGATTTTTCTGTAATTTGTTTTAATTTATGGGAAATTCTTGCAACTACTGTATAATCTTGTGTTGTGAGCTTCAGTGGCTGTTTTATATCTATCTATTTTACCTTTGAAGGAAATGACGACTTTATGGAAAAATACTTTCTGCCGAATGCTTAAAAAACTATGGCAAAAGGGTGTCTACCTATTTTACAAATTATAGTGCAACAAGGCCATTCTTATAATTTTAACATCATCCTAAAATATTTTACTAGTCTTTTCATAATATTATATACGGTAATATACTGGGTGTTTCTGTGAAAGCTTTTAAAAGATCCCTAAAATTATACTGTTCAAGCTACCAGCCTTGGTGGACGTCAAGGATTGCAAAACATACTAATTAGTAAGATAATGACCTGAAATTTAATAATTAATCTTTAATCCGTGAAAAAATAAACATATGGTTTCATGAAGAATCTTGCAAAGCATCACAGATAACCACTAAATTAACTCTTTTGAGAAAGATGTAAGGCAGAGGCAGCATTTTACTGCCTACCATGAAAACGCTAATTTAGGACGGGTTTCTAGGTTTCGGTTTCTTCTCGTAGCTAGTCTCTGTGCCCACGGTCCTGCTCCCCAGTGGCCGAGAGGCGCAACAGACGTGCGCCATACTTACCTTTATCTTATGAGTGAGGCGAGGCGGTGGCTTTGCGCCTTGACCACTGGGGAGCAGGGCCACGGGCGCAGCAGTGCGCTCCAATGAGAAACCGGAACCTAGGGACGCGTCAAAACTGACCATTTCTTCAGAACGCGGTGAAATGCTGCTCCTGCCTTATATCTTTCTAAAAAGAGTTGATTGAGTGGTTTTCAATGATGCTTAGCAAGTTAAAACCATATGTTTATGTTCACTAATTAAAAAGTTAATTAGTAAATTTTAGTCCATTATTTCGCTAATTAGTATGTTTTTTCAATCCTTGAAGTCTGCCAAGGCTGGTAGTTTGTTCCCTCAAAGTTCTTTCTTTTTTTTTTTTTATCTCAAACAGCATATTTTTAGGGATTTTTGAAATCTTCCGAAGAAACACTTTGTATATAAATGTACATAGTAAATCTATATATATATATATAATAAATATATATAAATATTGATACATATTCATTTTAATTTATAAAAAAGAATAAATATTTAATTTAGTAATATTTAAAATAATAATTAGAAATGAGTCACTAGAGTTTTTGCCAATTGGAAAGGCTTATTATATAGCAAGCAATCTTCAGTGATCTTAGTTTTGTTGTGCTCTGCCACTTATGACATCAGTCGGGTACAAGTTCTAGATCCCAAGATAATGTGCAGAAAACATTGTATTGTGACTAAAACATTTAATCTTGAAGAAAATACAAAAATGTTTTCAGTGTGTTTATAAATCACTTGGATATGTGTCTTTGAATCAATGTAACTGATTAAGTATTCACCTTCTTAGTAAAAATAACAGAAAATATCTAGCCTGACTTAAAAAACAAAACAAAAAAAAACACAGCATGAAACAATTTTTTTTATAATTTTGGTTCTTCTAGATTAGTGATATTTTTATTCAAATTTCATAATCTAGCTGTTTTTTGATGAACCGACTGATGCCCTCCTGTATTTCCAATCAAATAAGGCAAAAAAAGTTATTAAAAGCAGAAATAAAGTTAATACCTATTTCTGGGCAAATATATGGCAGTCATTTTTTTTTCTTTTTTTTTTTTTTGTGTGGAAGAAATTGGAGTGGAATCACACTATTTGTTAGGACATCACACGTCTTGAAAATTTCCCATAGAGAAGACATTGGAGGCAGGTGGCTGATATGCCCTTTTAAGCAGAGCTTGACATTTTTTTTCTTGCTCGAGCCTCCAGCTGCGAGTCAGTGCCCAACTGCGTTTGATGGGATGATAAAACTTTATTTGGCAAGTATTTACCAAAGAGTTAACTAATCTCCGAAAGATTTTATCTTTTGAGATAAATAGAGCAAAGAGACAGTCTAAAGAGACAGTCTCGTGTCAAAATCCGTATCGGTTCAGGTGGGGCCAGATTTTAAAAATGTGAAACTTTCTAGTATGGCTGTACTGGTGTACCCCTCTTTTCATCTGTCAACCTTTTGCTTTCAATATTCTCAACAAATGGACACTAAATCGGCAGAAGCTTTGAAGATATCAATGCAATAATAAAAACAAACTAAACCCCCTTTTTGGGCCTATCCGTTCCAATAATTCGATTGCCCGGGTGGCGCAGCCGTCAATCTCTGCATCTGCTTCAATTTAGTGCCATTACAAGTAGGACACTCAAAGCGATCATACTTCTAGTATTTGTGCAGTTGTGATTCTTTGCAGTGGTGTAAACAATGAGATCTTCATGGAGTATTGTGCTGTCCAGCAAACTTAGAGTGCAGAAAATATTTTTTTCCTAGATAGTTTTTATTTGGTACAGAGGTTCAGACCTGGCAGATAGTCCATACCTGGTGTATGTCCTGCACTAAAAATGGCCGCTTTATTAGCACACAAAAAAAAGCTTGTATCATACAGAGATCATCAGTAACATAACTTTTCATTCCTGAAATACATAATGTCACGTCATAACAAACAGTCTCGAAAAACTTGGAGGACGCTTAACTCCGCCGATTTCTTCATGGTCCCCGATTTGCTTGAAATTTTGCTGAACTCGCCAAACAACATCGCCAAAATAGTATACCAAATATTAGATCAAAATAATTTTTTTTCACTGAGCTATTGAATTTACAATTTTGGTCCTCACCGTGTTTTTCAAACTGAAAGTCTCTACTGGCAACAATGAAAAAGTGACGTCATTGGAAGTGCAGGGGTTCACTCTTTGGACTGTAGAATTTGTTCCCAACTGATTTGAAGCAGTTTCATGGTGTCAAATGAATGCCTTGGAAGCTCGCTCCAGTCCCCGCGCTCCAGCACGGAACAAATAATTGGCATATTCTATTTTTTAGACTGCTCGTCCGACTGGCAAGCTGAACTTCCACTGACGTCACGGCCCTGAAAAGGGCGGGTATATTTGAATGTCTGTTTTTGCACCATTTTCATTTGCCGATTTCGCAATAACTATTATGAATTTCACGATATTAAATAGCCTTCCGGAAAGGGTACAGGCCTGGGAGTCAGAAAATATAGTTAGTTGAGGTAGCTCAAAAATCGGCGGAGTACCCCTTTAAGCTTGCTTCACCTTTAAGAGTGGAATTTGATAACGTCATCGGGCCTTGTTCGCATTGTCTTGTCATTCGCTTTTCATGCTCTTTCCGCCAGTCAGCAGGAAGTGCGGTAAACATGGCCCAATCAGTAGCATGTCTGGCTTGTAACCGAATGGTCGTGGGTTCAAATCCCGCCTAAAATTCTTCAAATTTTTTCTTTAAGGCAAATGAATTACTTTATAAGGTGCAATCACCTGGAGACATGAGGCAACCTTTAATTCACATTGCATGTCATGTTTTTTAATCACTTTCCACGCGTGACGTCACGTTTCACGTAAGTGCTGTGGGCTGTTTGAAATTCCTGTGCGAGGTCATGTGGCTCTGACGTCATGACCCTGTAGACCGATCGGGATTTTTATGTCATGCCACGCCACCGAGTTCAGATTTTCTAGGACACAAGCTCCTTAATGCTATCCTTGTATAGTTTGGTCTGTGGAAATTATCAACTTTTATACATGTATAGCGCATGGGCTCACAATCTGGAAAATAAGGTAGTTGTGGAGGTGACATTGTCCCTTTCCCATTCAAATTTTGAACTTTTCAACACATAGTCCATGGATTGAGGTACCAAAAATGGGGGAGCTACGGAGGTGATGCTCTCTTGGGGTCTGCAGGGACTCGAGGCAGCTGTGCGACGCCCACATCTACCTGCGCTACCGGTCGTCCTCGCGCAAGCTGGCCATCATCTCGTCTTCGTTTGTGCACAACCACGCCAGCCAGGCCGGCAATGGCTGCTTCCACCGCAAGCAGTCGGTCACTGAGCGCATTGGCAAACCGGTGAGCGAGGCCGTCCCGGCGATTTATGGCGTGTTCGCTCGACGGAATTTTCTTTTTCCGAGGTTGGGATTTAACATCGTCGAGATTTGGGGTGACGTGCCCAACTAGGGAAGGATTATGGTTCTTTTGGGGAAGGATTATGGTTGGCAGCGTTGAGGTGCCTTTCTTTTCCGTTTCTTTTTCCCTGCCTCTCGTTCGGCGAGGCCCCCAAGGTTGCAGACGTGTTCACGAAATAAAGAAAGGGCTCCGCCGACTCGACTACGTGCGACTTCGTCATGCGAATGCTCTCTCGGATTTTCCTAAAAGCCTCCTTCTCGCGGCCTTTCCATCCCGCGGCTCTGTGACATGCTCGATTTTCTCCGCAGACAAAGATCTGTTGTGCGGATGCACCATTATACGAAGTGTACCACTCCAAAAATTTACAGGATCTTTCTCTCACCGCAAGAATAAACTATGCATTGCCGAACGCTCATTTTCCACCCAAGTGAAGCGTGGGAGGTCCGAACGAGATGGCAAAGTTTTAACATTATCCGTTATCTCATTAAGAAGTTATAGGTAATTTTCTGAAATTTTAAATAGGAAAATTGGCACCAGTTAGCAAACACGGGCAAAAATGGGCCCTATTTGCCCATTGAAAATTTCAGGACATCACTTATAACTTTTAAATAAGATAACGGTTAGTGCTGAAACCTTGGCGTCTGGTTTAAGTCTCTAGCGCAACATTTGGGCGGAGGATGAGCGTTCGGCGATGCATAGAGTATTTTGGCGGTTAAAATAACACTAAAGTTCTTTCAGGGATGTGCTACACACACCCCTCACCTAACACGTGACCAAGCTGAATCCAACACCCCCCAGCAGTTTCCACGTAAAGTACACAAACTCTTCACCTTTATTATTTGACGGAATTTCTAAGCCAGGTTATTTATTTTCATTGCGGAATACGCTTTACGTGTTGTTTTATACGAGAAAATCTTTACAAACGTGCATTCCGAACAAGCGACATGCACGAAGAATTACATGAGAAAATAAATAAATAATCATAGATGAAGAAAGAATAAAACAATTAAAACAGGGACAACACAACCACATCTTTCAAAAGATGTGGTTGTGTTGTCCCTGTTTTAATTGTTTTATTCTTTCTTCATCCATGACTTAAACCAACATGCCCTTCTCCCAATCATAAATAAATAATGTATAGAAAAAATGGGTATATGTAGATTGTGTGGGACACATTCCACAGTCCCTGGTCTTTGCCAGCACGGTCAAGCCTGTGTAATTTTGTTTCGCCTCCCGCCTGCACAGCGCGACGGCCGTCGCAAGTTTGTCAAGGCCGGCGACAAGATGGGCAAGCTGACCCGGCCCATCTTGCCGTTGCCGCTGTTTGAGCACCGGCTGCTCAAGAACACCTCGGAGCTGACCATCATCCCCCTGGGCACCGGGCTGCTGCCCCTGACGGGGGACCTGCCCACACCGCCTCCCCCCCGGCTGCTGCTCAACAGCAGCCCCGAGGACCGGCGCGGGCAGTGCCCTGCCGGGCCTATGAAGCCCGACAAGCGGCCGATCCTGCCCTCCCTGCAGCCGCCGCCTGGCCTGCGGGGCCTCGACGCCGGGCCGACGTCGAGGGGGGACCACCTCTCAGGGGTCAAGGCGGAGCCCCCCGCGGGAGGAGGGGCGAGGGATGGCAGGAGGGGAAAGGAGGAGCCCGGCCTGGTGAGGACGTGTTTGGGGGGAAACGGGAATGTGCACAAACTCCTGTGTTGCGGGAAAGGATACCGCAGACTGCGGATGCAGCAGATGCACGTTTTACGGTGCGATAGACGCTCGGAAACAGGCTACAAACTTACGTGCGACGGGAACCAATGTGGCACGTGCAGATCGAGGACAGAAGACGAGGGAACTCGCTACAGACTCGCATGTCCCAGGAACCCAAAGTGCACGCACCAAAATCGCGTTTCACACGCGTACTGGTACCGCAGATGGTGCGGATGATGTAATTATGTCGGACATCACGTCATGTCCTACGGGAATCGGGAGGTGGGCGATCTTTCGGAATTTTTATGTTATATACAGATATTTAGCTAGAAAAAGTGAGATGGGCGACATCTTGAAAGAGGGCGCCCTTACGGGATCTTACGGCAGTTTGGGGTAGCTCAAAAAGACCACCAAGTCTTTTTGATTCGTCATTTTCGAGTTGCTTCCGGCGTCTCGCCGAGGGAGAAACCGTTGCCCTGCTCTGCTCCCCAGGTGGACCTGAGGCGCATCCTGGAGCCTGAATGCATCCTCCGGTGCTACGAGGACGAGAACGCGCCGGCTGACGACAACTCGATGGACGACGACTACGGGGACGACGGGAACGGCGAGGAGGAAGAAGTTGAGTGCATGGCAACCGACCTCTCGGTGCGACCCCGCGAGGGTCCCCGGCCACCCGAGCTGCCCCTCCCAGAGAACCTCTCGGCAGCGGTCCGCGAGTACAGCGTCACCTGGAAGGAGCTAGAGCCCCTGTTCCGGTTCTGCAGCCGATGCGGTGCCCCGGTCGAGAAGACGCGCCACTCGCTCCACAACGTGCTCAGCGTGTCCGCCGTCTGCCAGCGTGGCCACGGCGTCTTCTGGACTTCCAGGTCGTGACCCACTCCGACGGGGGGCGCCCGCGGCCCGCCGGACCCGCGGTCGTCGCCCGGCGCCGATTGGCGCTACTGCCGCTAGCCGGTACAGAGCCTGGAGCGCGTCTTCAACTGATGCGTTTGTCACCTCGTCAAAAGTGGTCCCTCGATTTCCGTCCTATGACAATCGACGGAAACCAAAGCAGACACAAGACGGGACGCTGCGATGATGGCAATCCTTTCGCCTGCTTGCCTTTTTCGCCAGCTTTTGTACTACCAACCGCCGGGATGGCGACACCCAACAACACTGTACACCAGTTCCTGCGACGCCATTTGTTACCACCTTAAGCCCACCTTTAGTGCGCAGGGTGGGATAGGTCGGTAAACGCACGAATCAGACGCATTCTGGGCTCCGTACCGGCTCTGGCCGGTCCGCGGCCAATATTGCGGCTTTGCCCGGGTGCCGGCTCGTGGCCATCGTCTCGAAGACGTCTTGCGGTGCCGAGCTGCCTGCTTCTGCCGCCTCATGACCGGTTTGTGACTGAGATTGAACCGGCGCCGAGTCATACCCTTGCTAGCCTGTCGCAATCCGGTTCGAGGCTGGCTTCGAACGGATTTGCGGCGGAGGAAGGGACACTGTCACATAGTCTCTTGTTAGTCGTTGAACGCCGGTTACGTGCCAACTGCCGACCAACTTGTGGCCGAGATTGGGGAAAGGGTCGAGCCGCGCAAGTTCTTGCCGGCTCGATGCGGGACCGTCGTGATCGACTTTGGGAGGAAGGTATAGTGTAGAAATCTGTTTGTCAATATTTGGTGGCGGTGGTACAAACACGTGTTGCCCCCGGCGCGGATGGGGGTTGTAACATGCCATGTTGCGTGCGAGCTGAAAAAAATCAATGCGTTAGTCCGTTGGTGGGTTCATTGGATGCCGCAGAACCAAAGAAATATCCAGCATCACACGCTTCAATGTCAGTTAAGCATTTCTGTAATGCTGGAAGCCAGCTAAGTTAGTGCAAGGTCAAACTAGGTAAAAATGGCTGTGCAAGAAAAGGCTAATCCACAAGGCAAGTCTTGAGAGGGAGCATGGTGTTGTTGGTATTGAGGTACAAAACCTTGAGACAATAGCACGGCGTCTCTCGTTCACTCCCGGACATCAAATATGATGTCAGTTTGATGCCACATCACTGTTGGTGTGCACAACTTTGTTAGTGTTGCCACCTGCACAGCCAGTTTACAGGTTACACAGTGACTGGAGTTTGCTTACTGCCGAGTTTTGGGACCTTGAAAAAGGTTTCATGGTAAGGGCTTGCATGTACAGCCAGTTTCAGCGACACGTCAAAACTTTGTTAATGTTAAAACTCGTGAGAGTGCAAGTGCGTTTGGAGTGCTCGTTAAGTGTCGTTTGCCAGGTCCCAACGACATTGTAGAGGCTGCAGTGTCATAACCAGGTATTTAGCCGCTGCAGAGAATTTGGATTGTGGCCATTTAGCACGTACAAATAGCGGGTCCCCCGCAATTGGAACATCGGTAGCAACATGCGGAAGCACAGCGATTCAGGTGGGGTTCTCCAATCCAGAAGTCTGGTTCGTCGCGCATTCATGCTTCCAACGAATTTTTTTAAAGCTCGCGAAAAAGTAGCGAGATTTTTCAACCTCAGAATTTGTTGGGATTACGAGGCGTCGATGCCCTTCAAACCAAAGTTCCGTGAAGCATTCGCTTCTCTTCACCGGTGAAATATGTACGCCAACAAAAAATTCAAAACTTGTTGTGCGTTTTTTTTTTCTTCTTACCATTCTTTTACACAATCCCAGTTTTCGTAAGTGTTTCTGGAGACGAGAAACCACAGCTGCCAAATCAAGTCACAAGCTCGAGGCATGGGGAACGAGCCAGCACCATCCAAGTCGGCTTGGTCGAGGCAGCCGATCGTTGCTAGCCGCACAATCCCGCGACCAATCACATCACACAATCCCGTGACCGATCATGCCGGTTCCTTGAGCTAGCGGCCACAGGAGCGTCTTGCGACAGGCGTTGACCCCTCTACAAAGCCGGTTTATCACAACGATTGTTGCGGCTGGTCGCATCGAGAGATATTCCCAGGGCAAGCGGGACGTTGCCCGGTTTTACAGAGAAGATGCGCACAACTTTCGTACATCTTCGTTTGTCAAATGTCGGCATGTTTGTTTTTCACGTTTTCACGTTTCCAACGCACCAGATTCACTTGTACAGGCATCGGAGCATTTAATCATTGCACACTCATTCAAAGTACTCTAATCACGCGTTTGGCAAGACCTTGTGAAGGCCCCATGCTTGTGTTTGTCAGTTCGTTACGACACTGTTTTTAGATACTTCCGAGAGCACTTTTCTTACGTTTGTAGGAAGACGCCCGTAGGATCGGTAACAAAACGAGCGTCGTCTTTAGAAAAAGACAAAGCACGTAGGAATGGCGTTTTGTAACTGTTGGGCGTCTTTTTTAGGGCATTGTTTATAGCCGTGGCAGACGTCTGGCCAACCTTTTTTCTTTTTACATGTTTATTTTTGTTTGGTTTATGAAGTGTGGGTCTGTCGTACGTTTTGGACGGTGTAGGATCGACGCTGAATTAGGTAGCGTTTTTGAAAAGAATGCGAGAGTGGCATTTTATTGCTGTCAGGTACCGTAGAGTTTTACAATCGCACGTGGAACGGTTGGTGCGGGACAATGAGCCGGTAAAACATTGTAGCAACGGTTATAGTCTCTAGTTGAAGTCACACATTAATTAACAATTGATTTTCGTTTCTTAGGATATGAAGCACGACTAGTTCAGTGCACTTTACTTCGTGGTGTTGGCCGCAAGTTCTATTTCTTCTTTGCTTCGTCGACCGAACCAGACACAAGGAGAATGTTGTGTAACGTGTCGTCGTCAATGTGTGGGGCACAATTATTCTAAGGTTGTCTGCAATGTGAAGGTGCACAGTTTCTAATTAGTTTAATTGTTATTTCAAGAACTGTTTTCAGTTGAGCCGCGAGACGATGGTTAGAAATGCCAAATACCCAGTTGTAATCGGCGCAGGGTAGAACAACACTGAAACAACTCCTTCAAATCGAAGCCAAGGAAAAAGAAAAAAAAAAAAAAAAGGACGTTACAAATGCACGGGCGACGGACACTAGCCAATGTTACAAGCAATGTACCAAACTTCTCCCAAAATGAGCTTCCATTTTCAAGACCTTCCTACAAACGAGTTTCCCAACTGGGAAAGGCGCACAAATGAGACTAATCGAAGTTCGAAGTCTTTAAAACAGTTAATACAAAGCAGTACAATAAACAATAGGCGACGACATTCAAAGTGCTCATCAACAACCACACTGCCTCCACTCCACTAAACCTTTTTTTCCTTTTTGTGAATTGTCAGAACGTTTAATAACTTGCACATTGTGGATCAAACGTCACGTGCGCCTGCCTTCATCTTGGCAAGACACTCGCTTGCAAGGCGTCTGCGTGAAACTGCCGTGCAAATTTTTTAGATAATGTAGGTTGTTGGGAAGAGGTATTGCAGCATTTACATGAAACGTTCCGCTCAGAGTTTACTAACATAATATTTCACGCCTCTGCTGCTGTGTGTGCTCGAGTATAGTATAATAAGCACTGTTGATTAAACTAAGAGCCAATTTTTGTTTTTATCTAATCGAGATTGCTATGTAAAGCTATGTTTTCAATAGGTTTTTAATCAACAGTCGTAAATGTGCTTTTGTTTGAACATCGGGTCTATAAAAACAAGCTTGCAATAGGCTTTCCGATTGCGAGATAAGAAGGTTTACATGTTTTCGGCAAACACAGATAAGCCTCGAATTTCTGTCCTACATAAAAAATGGACACCAAAAAAACTCCTAACCTGTGGGGAAAAAAAAAAAACAATTTGGAAAAACCAATTTTTTAACTGAAGAGAAGTAAACCTCAAAAATCACAACCCCGTTTATGAATCCAGGTGGTGATCATTGGTTTATAGAAGTATCGATGGCTGGGTTTACAAGAGTGAGATCGTAGAGCATAGAATCGAGCAGGGGACCAATCACATGCATCCCACCTCCCTACTTCTCATAGTCAAATTTCGACTTGATGCTCTGCGATCGCATTCACGTAAACGCGACCAATGGTTGTAGCCACATCTGTTCATAAGGTACAGACTATTGACTTCTATTGCCATGTTGGTCCATAGAAAGAGGCCAATGATTGACTTTTGCACCCAATCATTGGCATGCGAGAATAGGTCGTCGTGACCTTGCGAGGTGCCCACCAGGCGTTATACAAAAGCTGGCCTTCGAACCAATTTCATGACTACTAAACCTTACAGGTGTGTACAGTGCAGACACGTGCGTGAGACAAGCTCAGCAGAATGCTTTTAATAAGAATTCGCGCACCAGGTGCACTCACCAAAGCCGCGCACTCACGTCCGTGCCTTCGTCAGCACAGCAGACTTTTCCGACACGGAGCACGGGACAAGCTATCCGAAAGGTAATGCGGCACTTTAGAGATGTCTGAAGGAGCCTGCAGGTGACAAGAATAATCTGACTTTTGCACGGCAGTGTATGTGTTTCCGAAACACACAAACATTGAAACCCCAAGACCATTTGTCGTCGTGCACGACATGCAAACAGGGCATTACTTTTGTCTTGTTGGGAGACATGCTTTTGCGGCGTTGTTAAGCTTTCGTGCTGTCGATGAAGTTTGGGTTGGTTTCGAGTGATGATGTTGCAGTTAGAGCAAATGGAGCAAGGTTTCTCTCGGCGAGAACTTTTAAATGTATAACGTGGCGTTTCAACTGTTCTGACAATAATCATTGTAAGAAAAAACAAAAAAAATGTTTTGCAACTGTTGTCCTAGTATGTTGAAAGTGTTTTTCTCCAGACACGGAATTTTCACCAAAGATGATGGATGTGGAGGATTAAAGATTAACAAGGGTGGAGCAACAGAAAGCGTAATCTGTCGATACGTTGAATGGCAAGCTATGACGGTTTTTAACATTTTTTCTTCATTGCCCATGCACACTAATGCATCATGTTTTCCCTTCTTTTGCCTTTTACCAAATACTCATTAACCATCCCCTCCCCCACTCCCCAACTGTTTCGTTTATGTTAACTCTGCAAAGTACTCAGAAAAATAATTAGGTGGTAGAAATACCACTGCACAAAAAAAAGTTATAAAACAATGCAAGCGCAATAAAACTGAATCTCTAGCTCTGCAACTTGTCTTTTTTTCTTGTCAAGACGTGGAAATCTGCCTTGTCATTTGAGGCTCTTCAGTAACTGTTATCCTGTGGTGCGAGCTTTGATTCCAATGTTCCTACAAAATACAATCATTTAAAAAAAGAAAGAAAAAGGCCTACATTTTGTAAAATAAGACGTTCATTAATCTCGAATAAAAGTCAGTACAATTTAAATCTGACCAGCGTTGCTATGGTGATTTAAATCAAGCCTGTGCTGCTTTCTGATGAAGCCAAGAAGATTCATAGACACAAGCAAAAAGAAGTTCTCACCTGAAAAAATTGGAGCGTTGAACTTGATTTCTACCATTCGAATGATTCACCAGCTACGTGACGTCTTATTGCAACACAACCGGAATGCAAAAGGGACTAAAACCATAAAAGATATGTCCTTATTACGATAAGGTCAAATGTTAGAATAAAAATTAAACATTTCATTTTCACCAACTAAAAAATCAAGTTGTTTTTGTTGCAGTATGTATGGCAGGAGTTACAGCAATAGGAAATTGTTAATTAAACTGTACCTTATATTTATGGTAATTATCCAGCATTATCATTGGTGATCGGACGAATTGATCAATAAATCTACCATGTGGAATAATAATCTACATGAAAATCACTATTTTGCAGCTAGTAATTTAAATCAACTTCCTCTGATATACATACACTAAATCGTATAAAAAAAAATAAAAGATTGAAGAGGCTACACCTAGAGCATTGACAATCCATTTTCCTTGTTTTGAGAGCCGCCGTTTTGGTGCTTGGTGCACAGCGGGTGCAATCGGCGATCGTTGCAATAGGAAAATGCGACCTCTTACTTTGATGCAATGTCCTGAAGCTCGAGCAATATCTCTCTGCTCTGTTGTGGACTCTTCAGGTAAAGGGAAATGATGATTTGGAGCACCAAGATGGCTCTCGTATCGTTAGAATGAAGCATAGCTCATTGGATTGGCTTCAGTTTGCCCTAGTCGTGTTTGAACGAGCGGCGTTTGTACGCCGTCGTGTGTCGAGACGTTTACGGTTTGCTGCAGGGGGAGCTGCGGGCAGCACGAAAGAAGCACCGCGAGTTTACGCAACGGGCAACATTTTTATGTTTGCAGCAGTCCTCATTTCCGTGGCGGAGGCCAGTCCAGGTCAATTTCCTGTAGTAAAAAACGGAGAGAAAAACAAGCTTGCATCACACGGTCCCCACCATGCACACTTTTATGGATGGTGGCGGAAGGAGGCACTGTTGGCAATTCACCTATGTCATTGCAAACTTCCGGTTAAATGAGAGGACAAACAACTCCCACCATAGCACCGCTTTTTGCAATGTTCATGAAATGTTTCATGACTAGTTCTCCAGGTGATTAGCTAAAGGGCTGGTTAGTGAGAGATTTGTTGGAGTTTCTTTTTTAACGTTCCCAAAAGACGACACCCCCTTATCAGCTTTATAACACAGCGGAAGGACCTCGCTAGATCCCCAACTTCGTGATTTCTGTAGAACTGTCGTTCCAGAAATTTTGTTGAAACGGAGCGACCGGAAGTCCCTAGGGGTGGGGTGGCAAGTGACTGCTTGTGTTTGTAATCGGTAAAAGGGTCTATACCCCGTTGCAGGTTAAGAAGATCGGGACAGGCTGCTCTCACAAAGCCCTCCACTCCACTTTAGCAGACCAAATGCTGGCGAGGAGAGGGAACTTGGATCCTCTCTAGCGTTTGCTCTGCTAAAGTAGAAAGGAGGGCTTGGCGGGGGGGCCTGTCCTGCCTTGCAACAGCGCATAGGCTCCTTGCACTGACGTCACATCGCATACTTTTGACCACCATGTAAAAGGAGGAGAGACAAGCTGCTTTTGTAAAAATTTTGAGTGACAGGTTAATCTTCTATAATCTTTTCTGAGGAGAATGGCAACGTCTGTGCATATCCGGAAGGCACAAAGGAGGATCCTGATAAGAGGGGAGCTCCTTCTTCCGCTTTTCTCTGGAGGTCATCGGAGCGCTTTTTCAATGACGTCATGTGCGAGCCACGTATAGTTTGAAAATTACAATTAAAAACCGAGCGTGTTGGTAGGGTTCAATTTACGCACGAAAGAATAAACAAATAGGATGGAGCACAGGACACGACGCCTTTCAACCTAGCAACAGACAAGAATCTGGGTAGACGCCTTGGAGTTTGAAACTATGGATAATGTGGGTGAAATCTCTGTTTACATGGCTACAAGTTAAGTTTCAACGACGGGCAGTCTACAATGTTTTAAACTTGAAAATTTCAATCGAGTGCATAAGAGCGTTCATGTTTTTGTTTGCCCTTCCATGTCCCACCAAACAGTCTTAAACTACCTAGTCACCTCCGAGATCATCCCCGTATGGTTTTGTAATAAGGCGCGAGCTTGAAAAAATCTCTCCCAATTGCAGTGGTACAACAAGATATTCTCGAAAGCACGCACTACTACCCTGTAACAAATCCTTGAAGTTGTCTTTAGAATGCTTAAAGAACCCTTGAAAATGCTTAAATTTGTTTCCTTAGGCTAGTCATTGGGTTTTGGCTAGATGAGCAAGTTATTGCTGAGTCATACCTCAACATCCAGCTCCACAATGTCCACTTCCGCGTTGAGGTAGTCTCCGAGAGACGGCGTTGTCCTGCCGAAGTCTCCGTGCACAAACTCCTTGACGTAGCTGAAGTTTGCGAGTCGAGAGAGAACATGGCTTCTGAAGTTTTTTTAAATTTTGGATCTAATGCAAATGAAATCGGCACAGCATATCTCCCTTTACAATCTAAATTAAAAATATAAACTTGGTTTTGATATAGCTTAATTAGTTTTGCTGTATCAGCAAAACTAATTAACTAATTACTGCAAGTTTCATTTGCCTGAAGTCAAAGATATATACATCTGCAGACTAGAGGGTCTGTGGAATTCAGTAAGGTGTGAATGAAAGCTCTAGGATGGTTTATAAGTTCCTTATGACCTTAATGAATTTTCGCGGCACTTCTTATGAGTTGTGAGTGCGAAAGCATGAATGTTGTTCTTTGTGCCGCGGCCGTTCCGATCTTGGCGTTGCAGCTGTTTCTGCTCCTCTTGGCAGGGGCTGCAGCGCCGTGGAGTGTGGGGTGGCATTCCTTGGAACTAGTACGCTGTGCACCGGCCAATGGGAGGTTATCCATCAATTCGCTGCTACAGACTACAGGCTTTACTCCATGGGACAGGGGAATTGAGGTGCTGCTTGGCATGCTTCAAAAGCTGATAGCGCCGGTTTGCTCCATGGGGCAGTTGATGCTTTTGCATTCAAAAAGTCATTTAAAGGGATACTGCAACGAAATTCTAGGGCCTACTTTTTGTCTAAATGACGAAAAAGAAAATTTTTATTGCCCAATATTTACCTTGCAATACAAATTTTTCAATTTGCGGACAAAATCGAAATTGTATTTGTGTGGGATGATGATGAGAGGGTTTGTACCCAACTAGTGTGCGCTCCGAGGTCCAGCAAACTCGGAGCACACACTAGTTGGGTGCAAAGGCTATGTATGACCATTGTCCCACGGGAATTCAATTTCGGTTTCACGTGCAAACCGAAAAATTTGTATTGTAACTAAAATATTGAGCAAAAAAAAAATTTTTTTTTTTCTTCTGATGAACATTTATTTTGAGATGTGTGTGCCCTAACCAGGTAAAAAAATTTTGTTTTTTTCTCTAGGTTAAGTGTTTTTTTTTAAAGGGATACTGAACAAAACAATTTATGGTGTCCGTAATGAGTGGCACACATTCTTTCCACGAGCCAGCAGCAGTGAAATGTATGAGCTTCGGGCCAAAGGAGAATAAAGATAGGCTTTTCGTCTCCAAATGTGAAAGCTACGTGCTTGTTAGACCAATGAATCAGTTACCTTTTACACACCAGACCCCACTGTGGAGATGAAAAGTTTGTCTCTCTCCTTTTTCCTGGAGCCCACACATTTCACTGCCATCTTAAGCGTGAATGGGGGACTATAAAGTCAATTTCGTTGCGCATGCTCGCGTACACCGGCGGCTGCCAACTCGTTGAAAGATTGTGCGCCACTTATTACAGACACTGAAATGTTTGCTTCAGCATCCTTTTAAAGAGGAGGCGGATGTCTCGAAATGCTGTGCACTGCACCAACGGGTCGACGCACTACATGGCGATCGTCTAAATTCAATGTTAACCTGCTCGTCTGCACGAACTGAACTGGAATTCAAGGCCCGGGCCTTTACCCCCAAACGTCGGCACTTGTAGATCCACGGAGCGCCGCGTAAGTCGCGTCGAAGTTGCCGCCGTTGTATCTCGCAACTGGCGTGACGTTGGTGCCCGGCGATGTCAAGATGATGCGTCTTCCGCCTTGCGGAGTCTGCAGGTCGGGGGTCTGCTAACAACGACATCATCGCAGGCCTCGTCTCATAGGCGGTACTGATCCACCCAAGGTGTGCGGTGTTGGAAAGGATACGTTCCCGCTTGCGTAGTCATCTTCAGGACGAACTTGTTCCCTTCGAGAGGCTCCAGGGACATGTCGTACACGATGCGCTCTCGCTCCGCGAGGTTCCGTCTTTGAAGAGAGAAAAAGAGACGGGGGAAATCGGTGCGAGGAGGTGAGGGAAGATGGACGGAAAGTCCGCCTGCAGCAGGTAACCAGAAGCGACTACAGTAAGACCTCTAGTAACATGGAAGACCAATGTATCTTGGATATGAATATGACGAGAACACATCCACGTCACACTAAAGGGCAACTCCACCCAATTCCTGAAATTTCGGGATCATGAGTGATGTCACATTGAAAAACACTAATAAAAGGTACCACGTCATTCGTTTCGCCGAAAATGGGATGTATTTTGTGAAATCTCACTTTAAACGTGAGCAGAGACCAAAACTTTAGCTCCGTCGGGCAACATTGGCGTCGGGCCGCCAGAAACATGGCTACCATGTGGTACGAGCGGTCACGTGATCCTCTACTATGCGACACGACGACTGGTGGGATCGGGGCGGGCCACTGTCAGGGTGGGCGTGTGCAAAGCGCAAGTGTCGTCCGTACTGCAGTCTTCACCACGTTTTGGTGTCTTCGATGTTTGACGACGTCTGCAAAATTGTGGCATCGGTCTGGACACACAGCGCGAACAAGACTGATGCAACTCCGAGACAATAGTCGCAGCTGGCGAGACGACAACGGTGGTCTTGAGACTGCGGGATGACCGGACGGCTCCCAAGGCTAAGAAGCGCGCTGTGCATGCACGTTACGCCAATCAAGTGGACACCGTGGAGCACTGCTGATGTCACCAGTTACGCTTGCCCATAGAAGTAAAAAACCAAAAGTAGCAATGTTGGTGACGTTTAGCTCATTGTTGGCTATGCCAACACCGTAGCCTTGACTGCGCTGTTAAGGCGAAGCTGAAACGGTTCTGTATTTCAGTAACACTTAAATCGTCTTCAGTTGGCCTCCAGGATCACAAACATCAAGATCATTTTTCAATTAGGTGCATGGAGGCTGCATAAAATTATTTTCAAAGTATCGCCGAAGCCCCTCCTTCCTGGAGCGCTATGTCATAAAAGTAATTTTCAGAATCTCTGCTCTCTCTCATCTTTAGCGCCTATCAAAGCTCTGCACGCGCACTCACAATATTTTCGAAAAGGTCAAAAAATGATGTCACGTCTGGTGTTGGTGCTGGGGAATATACCTGGCAAGCTTGCAATTGCACGCGCTGCCCACATGAACGACAGCTGCCTGGTGGCCTAAAAGTCCTCTCATGACGTTAACGACTGGTCGGAAGTTTCTAGAGTTTTCTCGCATTTAGTTTCCTCTTCGGAAAAAACAAACGTGATATTCAGATTCACGGGAGCCCACCCCGTCTACACTGTGCTTTTGGGTTTTACAAGCTCCCATCTCCCAGTATTTCCAAGATTATCTTCAAATTTGGGGTGGGCACCCGCTCGGTATCTTACGGTAGTGGAGAGGTTCCGCACGCTTTAAATGCACATTGGAAACGTGCCAAGCGCTTCACAAAGACGCGGGCCCGACTTTTACCCGCTAAACTTTTCCGTCATGGCAAGAAGCACATACCCCTCGTTGCCAAGGGGCCCATGCGTAGTGTTTGGGATGATGCGCATAATCAGTTTCGTATAATTAATATAATTATGATATACCGAGTGAAGACAAAAGTATACTTTCAATCGGGGACTTGCCGGGCATTACCGGAAACCGCTAGAAGGCAAGTTGCATTTAGGGAGACTTGAGGTGCTTGCATCACGAAAAAACGTGAAAGGACAGCCGTGCTTTCGGCGCCCTATTGGCTGCTGGCAGTGACACACCCATGGCGGTTGCCGAATGCTTCAGAAACGCCGGGTGCAGCTTATTCTTGTCGACTAATGTTGTAACCTCATTGGAAGCAACAATGAAACGTTCGGGACTGGCTGCGCGCCGCGTTTATCCCGCTGCCAGGGAACGTGGAATGCCCCTCCAGCTTGCTTCCCATTAGCTGTTGGTGCGAGTGCAGCCAATAGGAAACTGAAATCCTGGCAGCGTTCTAAAATGACTTTCTTTGGAATGCGGTAAAGGAACCATACGCAGCTGAAACATTTATGAGTGCGACTCATCTGCCCATTTTTCAGTGTCCAATCGAAACTAGGGCTCTATCTTTACTAACTAAAAAGTCATTATTTAATAAAAAAAGAAGAAGACAAAGAGCTCAGTTATCTCAAATCAAACGCTATGCATCGCCCTAACTAGGTGCAGGGACCACTACACTGTTGATTTCTTGTTTCTGTGCGAGGCATTGTTTTATGAGGAACGAGCGCGATCGTTTGGCACAAATTCGGATGGAGGGAAGAATAACTAAAAAGGATGTCTCGCCAAGCCCTAGTCAGGGACCCATGATTCGGAGGCTTGTTCGGCCTCTTTTCCAGAGGTGGCCACGGCTGTTTGGAGCAATATTTCTGGTCTTCGCCTTCTGCCGTGGTAGCACTTTTTGTACTCGATGCCTACAAGGCCTTGAAATGTTCGGGTCCCTAATTAAGGTTCGGTTGGACATTTTTTAAATTATTATCGTAGGAAACAATTAATTCGCCGTTAGGGTGCGGAAGGATGGAGTGCTTCCCACCTGTGCAGCACCCTGATGGGCGTCTTCTGCTTCAGCACCAGGTCCTTGATTTTTAAGACGGTGGCGGAATCTTCGGCGGTCAGAGGGCGGTTGGCGCAGCAGAGCGCCGTGTAGCACTTGCGCTTAGACTCTTCGCCGTCTTTCAGCACCTGGGTGTCGCTCCTGCGTAGTGCATACAGAGCACGCGGCACGTGCAAGTGTGCGTGCAGTATGCAGGAATGCTAAAACCTCGTTCACATACTGTAAACGACTTAATTTTTGCAAGGACCTATAATGTGATTTGCAAAAATTAGGCCCCACAAACAATTCCGGTAAAATGTAAACACATTGGGATCTATATTGAGATCCCACTGCGTCGCAAAAATGAGAACCTTCGAATTATTCCAAAACTGCAGCTTTGACCTAAATCGCAAAATACTGAGCCCACGAAAAATAATTTGTTTACAGTATTCGCGTTTGAGTGTGCTCAGGTGTGTCGCATTCCCTCGTGACTGCTTAACACACTGGCAAAAAACTTGTGGGGCTCGCATTTAATTCTTTTTCCCGTTGATCGCATATTTTTCTGGACAATCCTGCTCTGCACTGAAGCACAGAAAAGGACCTTCTTTTCAGTGTGCATCGATCGCTCTCGTAAAGTTGGCATCTTTGCCCTGCTGCATAAATAATTTCTACGAGCCTTTCCTTCCCAACACTTCATCAATGTGGAATCACCTTCCCCGAGCAGTCGCCGAAATTCCCAATAAACATTTTCGAACTGCCATTACTAACTTATTTTTGTTTTTGTGAAGGGCCCTAGCTGCTGTATCATTTTTTTTAAGTGTGTTGCTTATTTTTTTTTGTGTGTTTTACTTATGTAACTTACTCTCCTCTGTAGAGTCTCTGGTCCTGAGCGTAACGTGATAATTAAAGAAATAAATCTGTTTGGGGAGAGGTGACCTGCTCAGTCAGGCTTGTCAGAGGCAGAACAGACAAGGCCATAAGTTGTGGAAAGGACAAAAACATGAAAACAAAAACGCTGCAGCCAGTGGCAGTGTCCCCTTTAGTGCGCTATGTGTCGAAGGGATGCGAATGTTGAGAGAGTGTCAGTATACGTGTGCGTTTATAGAGTAGGACGTTTGCTCCATGATCCCCTCTTGGAATTGGCTGCATTTTTAAAATAATTAGGGGTGTGCAAATAGTGAAATTTCAATTCAAACTGAATTCCAATAGAGTAGCGCCGAATAGTGTCCAAAAAGTTGAAACGAATAAAAGTTTTATTCTCAATGCTCACAAAAAGTTTAGAAAAAAAAAAAAAAAGCCACATAGATGAGAAAAAAGCCCTATTTATTCTCCAGCGGGGCATGCGGAAGGAAGACAGGCTAGCACGAATTAAAACGGTGTTGACCCTTTGACGGTCGAGTTTTCTTCTCCAAGAGATATTTCCCAGTGGTCTGGTTTTGTTTGCAAAAGAATAGTATAAAGAAAAGGTCAATGCACGTTTTTCTTTTCTTCTTAATTATCTAGCGGGAGTGCTTGCAAGGTGTTTAGGTTTGGAAGCGTCAAATAAAAATATTGAAGGCAAAACCAATGTCACCTTTCTTCCATTCGATTTCATTTTGACGCATTCGCTTCCGCGACATTCCAGCAGCTTTGAATTCCTGACCCGAGGTACTTTACAGTACTTCTTTGTTGGATGATGAGCTCTCACCCCCTCAATTTTAATTCTGAAAAGTGTTGGAGTCATTAGAAAACTAGAAATAGCCCATCAATGCAAAACAATGCGCAATATAACATTTATTGTTCATCAAAGACAACATGAAACTGCGCACAGTGCGCAGTCTCCTGTTTAGGCGGGCACATTCAAACGTGTAATCACTACTGTACATGTATGGCAACGACCGTCAAAGGGTTAATGGCCACACGCAAATGACAGCTGATGAACGTGTCCCGCTCTCCACGTGTGGAAACGCAGTGTGCTGGACGAATGGATGGATATGGCCAAACCGTCCGGATGAGGCGACATCTTGCACCACCCGGTTCAAACCTCGCTTGATGCCGCACGAAACAATGGATTAACGAAAGAGGCCAGTTCAGTTATCGCCGTTATTTGTACTTGGATCATAAATTGTCGTACATATTATGGAAGTAACAACCCAGAACAAATTTTACCGCGTACGGAAGTGGCTGCAAGCCACACGAGACGTTTGATTCCGAAGTGACTACGTGTGTGACAGGGTTTCGTCGAGCGCGTCCCAGAAGCTGGGCCTGGGGGTAAGACTGCTTTGCGAGAGAAGAACTACCATTCTGTCGCAAGGGTGCGTTAGTCGAGGGTTCTGGGTGCGGGCTTTATTCAGATCTATCAAAGGCCTGCGAGGACTATTTCACGGTATGAATCGCTCTCCCGAATAAACGCAAAGTTTTGCCAGCAGCACCAATATTCGACGTACCTAATTATTCAAAAGCTTAAATACTAGGAATCCGAAAGTCAAATCGAACTGTTCCAACGATAACCATTCGATCCGAATTTGAAACTCGAATATTCTCGCCCTTTTAATAAAGGCATAAGAACACAAAAAAGCTCACTAGAGTGAGGTAGTGCAAGAGAATTGCCGACAACGATCTGCAGAAGCAGTCACAGTTTGGTGAGAAAGAGCAACTCACTTAGATATTACTTGGAGGTCATTGACCTTGATGTCCTTTGTGGCCTCGTTGATTTCCTATAAGCATCGCAGCATTGTCATTACTCATGTTCGGACAAAAAAAAAAAAAGAACAACCAAACTTGAAAATTTTGTTTACAAAATGTTAAGGGGACAGGCTTTTCACAACTGGACAAGACTATTCCCGTTGTCGTCCAACTGCAAAGCACCATATTTATTCGAAAATAGGTCCACATTTTAATGAACAGACTCGTGCGTCTACATTCCAGCACAACCCACGGAGACCAGTCGTTAAGGCTTACGAAAGGAGCCGGCGAATGACGACACAGATGTAACGCTTGGAATTAAAAAAATTTGATCCACACAGATCTCGTTATCGGTGCCTCGTCATTTGCCGGGCTCCTTCCATAAATCGCACCAATTGGGTCTCCTCCTGCGTTGCAGAGAAATACACGCACAGGCATCGTTCGCAAAGTGGTCGACCTATTTTTGAATGAACCGCGCCCCAAAAAAAGAACTGCCGGCGTTGTGAGCGAAAATGGATCACCTTCTCGATGGACTCCATTTCACTTTTGGTGAAGGTTGCCCTCTTGGGTTCAAATATCTCGAGGATGAAGGGGCGACCTGGGACGGGAAAAAAAAACGACAGGCGGTGTCGCGCCCGTTGTTTCCAACATCTACGCAGCACTGCGCAGCTAGTACCGCCATAGTTTGTTTCAGGTTAAGAAATGCAGGGCGAGTCCCTCCCACGAATCGTGGCATGCTTGCCATGATTTGTGTTTTTCTCTTCTCCACTCATCCCCTCTCCAGCCTTCGCTCTGCTAGAGTAGAGGGCATTGTGAGAGGGGGGTTGTCCTGCAGTTGTTAACTTACGTCGAACACAAGATTTCGCTACTCAACTTGGTGCCGTGGAAGAATGTATTTCCACCCCATTTGATTAAAAACAGTCTTCTCTTTGTACAAGAAAAATCGGTGGATGTGTGTTCTTGCCGATTGGGCAACCCTTTACGTGTCCGGTGCACAAGGCCAACACCTGAACCGATGAACCAGATGCGAATCCTTGTAGTGCTACGATATAGTCGACCGTTAATGCTGTTGACCAACGGTGTTGAATCATTAGCAGAAAGAAGCATTATGATGCCTTCCACACGTTCCTGCTGTGGGCTCCTCGACGGATGCAAAGATAGAAAAACAAAAAAGTTACAAAGACAGCAGATGGCCTCACCTTTACCGAGCATGCGGACGTCGACGTCTTCACGTCCGGATGAAGAGAACACTATCCCTGGATGAACATGAAAGATGTCTCAGAAAACAGTTAGAAAGAAGAAGAAAAAACATTCTGCGCATTAACTGTAACTACGAGAAACACATACCGCCCTCAAGGCCCATTGTCGCAAAGTTGCGGAATCGTTTGACCGGCTGCTCGGGCACGTGCTGCATTAATTCTGCCCACCAACCAATCGGCAACGCAGAGTTGCACATTTGCAAATGAGGATCGACAGCCGCATGTAGATGTATTCTTGTTGCTATGATACCTTTGGAATGCTGGTTGTTTTATAGTACCATGAGCTGGTAGCCTTATCGCATTATTGGGTGGAATTTTTACAGTGAAGTACTACGTTGGCAGTCGTGTAGCACCAAAGGATGAAAGTACATTAGAAAGTGCGGGCTAACTCACTGCTGTTGGGAATATGCCTGATGACGGCCTCCGTGATGAGCTCTTGCACCGAAGTCTCCATGATGCGCTTGTCGTTCAGAATCCACGGCGTCTGACTTAGCAGCCTGGAGTACTTGCAGTAACGGCCTGCACGAATTGCGGCTTTCGTTCACGCTGACTGCAATCTCGTCACATCCGTTGTCACTCAGGAAGCAAGTTGGGGACTTGAGGTAAAAGTGACAAGGTCCTGATGCGAGTAATGTCGTCGTTGAGTGACCTTGGTGGAAGGGGCTTTCACCGAGGTCACTCGGCAGTGAGATTACCTACTCATCACCCAATTGCATCGAGCGACACAATCACACTCATGGCACCGTACGACCACAATGGTACAGGCAAAAGCGTAAATGAAGGTGAAGTAAAGTTGCAATGTGTCTGCCACTTTAGAGATGACTGGATGCATTGCCAGGCATCCAAATTTAAACGGTTCAAATGATTCTAATGAAGACATTCTAGCCACATAACTATACTAACAGTATGCAAAAACAAAAAAAGACTAAACACCCTGTCTCTGGCTGCCACTAAAGGAGGAGTTATGTGACAGCACTGAGGATATCATCACCTTTTCAGACGTCTGTTGAGCTCGGCACTCCTGGCTCAGTGCAGCCACGTTTTTGCACAAATGCTCGGTAAATTGAATTGGTGTGACTGTACACCACTTCAGGTTGCTAAATTGAGCGAGGAAACCGAGCTGGTGTGCTATAATTATACACCACTTCAGGTTTTCCTGCTACATTTAGAGGTAAAAAGCTTCCTCCTAAATTCCTGGAGGAATTAAATTGGTGTAAAATTCTGCACCGACTAAGGTTTTCCCGCTAGATTTAGCAATCAGGCTGCGACGGACGGATACGCATAAACTCGCTGTTTGGTGGCTCTAGAAGTGTTATCTCATTTATAAAAGCAACGATGCACTAAAAATGTGCCAAATGTGATGGAAAGTACCTGCAAGGTAGACGGGCATGTGGACGCACGTGACTTCCGTTTCCAACGGGAGTGGCTCCGGTCTCGACGGGGGACAAGGGTACAGCCTGCAAACAGGGAAGCTCGGGTCAAGAGAGTCCATCGCCAACCAATCACATATCCCTTCATTCACCGATCCCCACCAGCACCCGGGACGTTACCTATCGTAAAACAATGAGCAAGTGCCCGCGCAAAAGTTGGACACGATCACGAAAAAATGTGGACCGGTACATGTTAGGTTCAACAGCATAAAATTAGATGGGGCACATGGCAGGGTAGGCCCCCGTTTGATCCGATGGAACGGTAGAAGAGCAGTGTGGGGGTCAGGCAGAAGCTCTAATTTTCAAAGAAGCCACGCTGCTCTCGTCAAGCTTGCTTCTCGCCAGTGACCTCGCATCTAGCTTCATCACTTCACATTGGTGCACGCGCATAAGGCTTCGTCGCCTTACACCGGCTTTTTGGGGAAGCAGCTGACACGGAGGAGTGCCTCAGTTACTTCCGGTGGGCTTGGAAGTTAGCTAGGTCGGACGCTTCGTTTGCCCTTTGCTTAGACTTCAAATGTTTCAAAAAGTAGGGTGTAGGCACTTACGGCGACATGGGTGCATGCTTGGCATCTTACAGTATGGGAAACGGGCAGGGAATATGTAAAGCAGCAGTGCTGTAAAGTAATTAACTAGTCAAGAGTATTCAAGTTACTGTAATGAGTGACAATTTGAGCAACTAAACGCTCCTCAAGTTGCGATCATATTTCACTAACTTTAGGTCCACAGAGTAGAACCTCGCGACAGCAAATGTGGCTGGCTGGTGTTCGTTTCTACTTGCTCTTGCCGAGAAAAACAAACTCGGTGGTGCGAAATGTGCGCTGCAGAAGGGATGCACTCAGCAGGAGGGCCACCACGATGACCGCTCATGTGACGTCAATGCAAGCCACATATGCCAAGTGTACTTCAACATTGCATGACTAGAATCGCATCTTTACTACTATAGTGGTCTCTACACTAGAGGGGTTCTATTGAAGTTACCTTTTCGGAGTGTAACTTATAGCTTAGTATGACATTAATTACTCAATAAGGTCACCGTGACAGGCACACAAACTCACCGAATGATTTAGTTTCCATATCAGCGCTACGTGCACGACGCTACCTTGAGCTCCGCAGCGAGCTCAATCGAAATGAAACTGTGTTGATGGGTTTTCAACATTGGAAAGTAAATGATCTGTCCGTAGGCACTGACCACTCTGAAGTCGCGATACTTTTGAAAAGTAGTGGCAACGTGAGATTTTTCAAAATTATTTACTGATCAGGTTGATCTCATTTGGGCCCATAAGGAGAGCGGTACATCCAATACAATTTTATACTGGGATAACAAAGAACAAAAACAAGAAAAGTGGCAGCACTTGCAGCGTCGGGTGGCAAACCACTTGGGTCAATTATTGTTTGGGGGAATGCACTTGGATAGCTACACTTGTGAAAACATAGTTTTATTTGTAACCCATTAGATTTCAGCCTAAGTAAGGCTAATTCAACTAAATTATACTCTTTAAGAGTAATTTTTCTGGTGGACAGGACAGGCTGCTCACTTTGTAAAGTCGCCGTCGGGCATCCTGCGCAGGGCGTCGGAAACTGCGTGCCGTGTAAACACCTCCCGACACTGGGACTGGAAGAAATAAGTCGGAGTGTATGTTTTTTTTTTTCCGTATCTGTTTTATGCGTGTGCTAAGACTCACCTTCCTTTGTTTTCGGTTGGGAAAGGACCCCGGATAGGCTTCCAATCTGAAAAACAATAGGACGTCAAACACGAAAGTTGTTTCTAGTGTTCTAAACGTGCACTTCGGACGAATTCTAAACGAACAGATGAAGCGAGCATTCAGGCTACAATGCATGAATATGGCAACTGGCAAAACATGACGCAAAGAAAGGTGTTTTCGATCTGATGCTAACGATTCCCCTGTTTGAGGTTCCCTGGCGAAAGCCAGAGAACCTCGTACACAACAGCGGCAGCTGCTGCGTCATGGACAGGCATGCTGAAAGAGATTTACCTTCAGCCAGTGTGCTGTACAATGTTTGCGAAGGGTTCTTTGCTTTCAGTGGATTTGATGTAGGAGACGTGTGTGAGGAGATGTGTGCTTTGGTGGAACGATTGTGCGAGATGTTGCACATATTAGAAAAGGACACAGAGATATGCTTTTCTTTTCTGTGGCTGAAATGCTCTTTCAGAACAGGGGTGCCTGTGCCCGTGCCTGCGGTGGAAGAAGCGAAAGTGTGTATGCGAGCTGTTCTGTTCAGGCGCGGAGTGTACGTGAGAACGGAACCTGGGCGGTGGCGGTGGGGAGGCGAGGGAGTGTGTCCACACAGTGTGGTCATGTGGGTATATTGCAATGGCGGATGCCGGAGGGTTGGAGTGGGGAGGAAGGGAGATCAGTGTCCCTGCTATAGAGTGGAGTTTTGCATTCATACATGGGCATTTTAACGCGACAGCACTATGGAGCTCGTGTCACAGAAAAGCCAGCATCGGTGGCATCATGACGGGAAAATTCTGACTGGTCGATACGGTCATGGTGTCAGAACCACATGACCTCGCGCGGGAATTTCAAACAACTTACAACGCTCGTGGGAAACGTGGCGTCGCATGTAATGCGAATTAAAGGTCGCCATATGTCTCAAATGATTTCACTTTATAGAGTAATTCATTTGCCTTAAAGAAACAATTTGAAGAATTTTAGGTGGGATTCAAACCCACAATCCTTCGGTTGCGAGCCAGACATGCTACTGATTAGGCCACGCAGAGACGCTTGCACAACTTGGGAACAAGCGGGAGTTTATATGTTTAGGTATTGCGTTCCAGCCTTATTTTTCCAAAAAACGGCACTAATAGCTACCGCTGTAAAAAAGAAAACCCAACTAGGTGGTGCAAGAGTGGCTTTGTTGATGATAGCTGGTATATACACACTCGTGTTGATGCGAAAACTTTGTTGCCCTAGTCGCCCCTCCGACTTTGTAGGATTCAAATGCGTTTAAGTTTCTTTCTGAGGTCTTTTCGATTACCGCACATAAACACAGTTCAATTTCGTTCTGGTCTTCTTTGTCCTCAACCTGATGGTTCCAATTTTTGCGTAGTATTGCAGCATCCTGGTCCTGCTGGCATAAACAAGCTCGGATAGCCTGACAAAAAGGAGTGATCGTAAGTCACTTAATTTGGTGAGGGAGAATAACGCCTTTCCACAAAACACCTTTTCCCTTCTGTTAAGCCACGTGCTGCAATGTTGACGAACAGTGTTTGCCATTTATTTGCAGGCAGATGCCTAGTTATTGGCGTCGGTTTTGGTTTTGGCGAAATGCACTCGACTGCACTCGGTAAGTGCGACCAAGGACATAATTGGGCCGCATATACGAATGTTTAGACCGCTTTTTCTTTTTTTCGGAGTTGCCCCAGCGACATCTCTTGGAGCCATCTTGGCCATCGCCGGGTTGACTTCTCTACGCCGACTCGTCTTAAACCCTAATCAAGAATCGATCTAAAAATCGAGCTCCAGCCGATGCTCTTTTACGTTCCCGAGAACTTTGCCTGGCGCAGTAGGTCAGCACATGAGAGAACTTGGGCGAGCTGGAAGACACTGCCTCCGCGCGCAGAAAGACACGGGGTGAGAGTTCACCGACTAGGCATTTGGCAAGATTTCGAACCGGAACTATGTCACGAGAAACTGCCCCATGGCGTGTTTGAAGCATCGGTGACTTGGGGTGACTCACAAAAAGGCGCACTCGGCCTCTGCACTGGGTGAAGGAAGGGTGATGGACACCTGGAAGCTGCTGGAAGTGTCGAAGGTGGCCGAGAAGTGTTTGGAAAAGGGAGATCCCACCAAGTTCTTCCACACCTCCTTCACGCTCAGCAAGTCGCTCTCGGAGACCTCACTGTACAGCTCACTGGGGCCGGAACAAAGGGTCGGAGGGAAAACAATCGGAGATGGTCACAGGAACTCTTCAGCTCTCGTAATACCGACTAGGCAATTGGATGGCACAAGACCGCACAGTATCGTGGTAATCTTTCAAAGGATTTGCTAGATATCAAAAGACTGGCAAGTCCCAAGTTTCTGACAGTGGGAAGTTAGGAGTTATTTGGCTTTCTTATTAATCTAGAGATATTACTGGTTTAATTCGGAGCTTTAGTAAGGTGATTACATTATTTTTTTTTTTTAAGCATGCATTTAATAGATGATGCAGGAGAAAGGCATTATCAGTGTGGTGATGTTAGTTATATGATGTGTCAGGTAAATACACACAGGGAAGTGGGCAAGGTGACTAGTGATCAGCATGGATAAAAATGTATGCCAACATATAAAATAATTATATACCACCTTCCTACTTCTGATCATACTTGGGTAGTAATTCAATTACAGTAATTAAATTACTGTAATTTAATTACTTTTCCTGGTAATTTGTAATTGTAATAATTACTTTTGGCTAAAAGGAATTGTAATGGTAATTTAATTACTTTCTAGCGTCAGTAATTGCTAAATTTCAGGCACAATTACAATTACTTTTGCAAGATTTTGTGGCGGCGGCGCTTTTCCCCCCTGGCCACGGAGACGACAGCACAGCCAAAGCGACAGGGGAGAGAGCGTCTCCCAACCTGCTAAAAAAATATGGAAAAGAGGGATGGGAAAGAAAGGCTGGGATAGAACGGAATGAAGGATTTTGTAGACTGTAAAACGATTTAATGAAGAATTTGAGAAATAATTTGATAAATGAGGGCTACATTCGCGTCCGTTTTCGTTCCTGTTGTAGTTGAATCTGACTCTTCGTCTCGTTTGCTTCCTGTTGCTCCTGCTTCTAGGGGTCTTTCTTATTTCTCATTGCCACACGGGGGCATCGGAGGTCGAAGTCGAGCTGGTTGGCTCCGATCACATCATCCGGTCGAGGCGGGGAGGTTCGAGGTTCTCCTTGTGCGTCTTCGCCGCTAGCATATTCGCTTACATATTTCAGTCAAGTTTGGAACTTTTTTGTTCATGAAATTATTCTCTTTTCTTTATGAGTTTTTCACGTCCTTCTCCTCTATCTCGTATGTTGATACCACTAACAGTAAGGAACACTCTAACATCGAGGCGAAGAAGTAAAGAAGCAGCAGGTCTCATTAACACGACTCACCCTGCCTTACTTCCAACTGTTCTTGCTACACTGCTCTTCCTTCTCCCAATCCTCGTCTACCTTTTTGTATAAATCTTCATTATTTAGTGTTCGCTCTACCTAACCCTTTCAACCGTTTGTCAGCCTGATTGGACGAGATTCCAAAACTTACAAATCGCGGCTTTAGCTGTAGGGAGCTTGTTTTTGCATTTGTTGTTCGTTGAAGGCTTCTTTTTTTATAGAGGGCTTGGCTTGCACTTTGTTTTTACACCTCTATCGTGACCCTCCACGCGTTGTCCTCTCGTCTTGGCCTGTGGAACCGCCCCGAGGCGCGCAGTGCTGCTTTGCATTGAGAAGCTGCAACAGTCTTATCTACAATGGAAAAGGAAAGGCTGCCGGGGCCTTGTTGCGAAAAATTCTCTAAACAGATTAGCACCAATGTAAAAAACTATAATCGTGAGGAGCAAACTCTCCGGACCGTTTCTGAGAACAAATTCAATAAACCGAAAGGCGACCTCCAATTTGCGGAAACACTTGCAGGTAGGCAACTTTCTTGTTACTTTGAATAATACTTACAGTTATAAAAAAATAATAATAATAGCTCGTCTATATCTTCCAGCTGAAACACGCTCAAGTAAATCGTGAAATCGAGGCGTCCAAGAGGCCGCAGTTTTGGAATAATTCGCGGATTCTAATTTTCGCGACGCGGATTCTAATTTTCGCGAATTGTAGGCGATTCGCGAAATTCGCGAAAATAAAGTCGTTTGCAGTGTATCATGAATTTTTCGAGGTTGTTCTTGCCATGCTAAATTCAAATCGGTCTTCTTTATGAGACGCACAACATCGATACAATCATTGCTATCCTAATGATTAGCTACATGACCATCCTAAATTTATTATTTATCTCAGGAGCTTTTTGGGTGTTACCGTGCACTGAATTAACCCAGAATTCCTGGCAATAGAGTTGCTGCTATTGTGACACTAGTTTTGTGGAAGCGACCACAGTTCGCGTGCTACGGTTACCTACATCCGACATGTTACAAGTCCACAGACAGGGAGAGGCAGCGAATCATCGTGGCTGCGATGTTTTCATAAGTTGTCGTATCCTTTAAATGTTTGACGTCGTTTACAAGTTTCTCTTATTAGCCATTTTTACGCGAGTTTTATGATACCAGTACTGTCGCATATTTGTTTCCTTGTATTATTTTTAAGTTTATTTTTTTCTTGGTTTGACTTGGATACCATTTGCATAAGCTCTAAGGAGATTCCCCTCGCACCTGTGAATTTTGTCGCCATTTTTTATGTTTTGAGAATATATGAACGCAGCAGTTCATTACTCCAAACTATTAAGTTCTATAATCCATTTAACAAATTTCATAAAAGGAAAGTACAATGCGTGACATTTATACAGCGGTCGTATAACTCGTTTACAGTTATATGGCCCAATGTGGGGGGTAACTCTCAGAAATAAGTAATTCTAAAGTAATTGCATTACTTTTAAAAAGTAATTTGTAATTGCAATGAACTACTTTTGCGTAGTAGTAATTGTAATTGTAGTTAAACTACTTTTGGAGCTAAGTAATTGTAATTGTAATTAAATTACATTTTGAAAGTAATTTACCCATGTATGCTTCTGATGCAGCACTCAAGCCGAGATGAAGGTTTCTTAACTTTTAAAAATGGCATTTTTTTGTTTCTTTATTTTGCACATTTATTTTTTCTTTTAAGATTTCTAGATAAATATTTTTTTTTTCCTTTTCACGAGGTAGGGTTGCTTAAATGGCATTAAAAGCTAGTCAGTATAATAAGGGATATCTCAGCTACATAAAATAACCATAAAATGAAAAGTTACTAATTACTTTAGTGTCTTTTTTCAGTTATGCAGAAACCTTGCTATTTAATCATAGCATGCATGCAGACAATTTTCTGATAGAATACCTTCCAAGCGTGTCAGAGGGTTGGTCATGGGTTGATAACATGTCAAGATAAATTCCTCTCAGACTTTTGAATGAATACTCCAGTAGTTTGTAGTGAAATTACCACTTTGTTAAGTTTTGGGAAACGGTTATTTAGTAGAGTTAGAGGCCGACAACTAAAGAGGAAGAGCAATGTTGTTCTCCAGTCTTTGAATATAGTGCTCCTGTAGATGCTAAGTACAGGTAGGTATGTTTTCTGCTCACCCAAACTTGCTCTTGAGGTGAAGTAACATTGCGTGCTGAAAAATAAGTGAAGGAAGATTATTTTGGCTGATTAATGCCTGGTAAGTACACAGCTATGGTGATGTGGTCATGAGGCGGTATTGGGAAAAGTACATCTAAAAAGTATGTAAAGTAAAGTACACGGTAAATATACCTCAAGTAAAGCAAAGTACACGGTTATATACCTCAAGTAAAGTAATAAGTATACACCGGGTGCAACATACTTGAAGTAAAGTATTAGAAATCAGTGGCATCACTAGGGTCAGCGGCACTTAGATCTATGACCTGCTGCGACCCCCACCCCTTCCCCCACTTTACCACACCCCACCACCCCAGTGACGCCACTGCTATATCTACCATTTACTTTCAAAGTAAAGCACAAGTACTTATTAACATAATCTTTTATGATGTGTTTTCATTCTTCTATACCGCGTGTTTTTGTTACTGGTATGTATTACCCCTGGGGTAATCGGGTGTGCATCAGTAATTTTCAGAAATGGCGGCGAATATTAGATAAGGTCAAGTGGGCACAAAGTAGTTGTTTTACTCTCGCTGACAAACTATTTAACAAAATCACCTCCTCAGTCACTTTTTTTTTTGTTGCCAAAGCATCATTTTGTAATACAAATTTAGCTAAACCAAATTTGGGGAATGTACATTGAAGTCGGTAGTTGTAGTTTCCTCGGAAAGAACCTGAAAAGGATACTCTAAGTAAAGTACATACTCAGATTATGCACTTAAAGTACAGTACAATTTTCCTCAGCCCACTTGAAGTAGTACTTTAGCACAATAGTACTTCTCAACACTGCCATGAAATGACACCACACTCACATGTCGGAGCTCAAGCGCCACCGGCACTGAGAGGAGGAACTTGAAGCTGTCGAAGACGCATTGGCTCTTCTTGACGCCAATCACCATCTGTCCAAAGTGATCATCACAACTTAAGGTCGATAGAAGCCGCCATGTATTTTGACACATTGACCGACCCTTATTTTTTGCATTTCGGTAACGACACTGAGTAGCAACAAGCAGTTTTTTTTTTCAGAAAAATGGCTTTGTGGCAGGAATCAAAGTATGACACCAAAAACGGAGTCTTTTACCTGCCGAAGCGACTCCTTGAGGTGCTTAGGTTCAAGGAGACTGTAGCAAGCGATGCAGGTTGTGTTTTGGCCATTTTCTTGAGGTCTACCAGCTGATTTGGCATCGCCAGTTTCCGCCTCGCCATTTTTTTCGGTGAAGACGTGGTTCTGCTCGTCTTTTGAAGAGTTAGTTGACCCTAGTTTGGGTCGTTTTACTGCCGGCTCTTCACTCAGGTCTTGATCGACAGGCTCATTCAAATCCTGCAAGTAGAAAAAGACAATGTTGGCTGCTTCAAAAGAAAAACAATGCAAGACAAACTTGGTCGCACGGGAACTAAAAGAGTGGGAAGTTGGTCGGCCTATAGACTTTTTTTTTTGCGATGTACAAGAGCTGACGTAGCTGAGTGGGGAAAAAATAGTGAATCCCTTTATTTGCTGATAAGAGGACACTTTAGTCGGTGACAACTCAAGAAGGTAGGGCGGGAGAAAGGAAGGTGGGAGAGGAGGAAATGGACGCAACACTGGCGAGAGGAAACCCCCTCCCCTCGCCAGTGTTGTATCCGCTTCCTCCTTTCCCTCGCCCTACCTTCTTAACCTGCAACATACTATAGAACTCGGGGGATTTGTGCCATAGATCTACTTTTTTCTTGACTATACTTTTTTTTTATTGTAGTCACACTTAGACGATTTACTTTATTTTTTGTCGCCCAACCCAACTACGTCATATTTCAACATGGCAACTGTCACACGAAAACATTCTATTGGAAAGATAGAATGGAGAAGGCACTTTGTGCAACTTGTTTTCCACTGGGCTCAGTGTTTACCTAACACAAGGCACCAACGCAGCGTTCGGCTATGTCAGTCGAGCACGGTGGCTTCAGAAACACAAACAATTTGCGTTGTTATTGTAGTCCCCGCGGGTTGTATTCTCAACTTGGCTGCTAGTGGTGTGACGGCTGGGTGTCACCTTAGAGGGTTAATTTAAGAACTGAAGCATTGCACCAGTGTGACTGCAAACTTTAGATTTTTTTAACTCAAGTGAGTGCACAAATGACAGCCAGCACCCATACACGCCATAACCAACACAAACAGTAATCAAACTTATGTCCGAAGTTGAGCTGATTATGCTACATGTGAAGCTTGAGGAGTAAAAGTGGGCATGTACGAAACAATCCTCAAAACGCAAATCGCTGTGCGTGTGTGTGTGTGTTTTTTAAAGGATTTATTAGGTAAATGTGAAGAGCATGTTTAAATATGAAAATGGAAAACATAAGTCCGTTTTTGTCACTAACTTGCGCGAAATTTAGTTGAACGGACATCACAGTTGTCTTCAAGTGTGTACACGGTGGGCGAACACGAAATCCTACTAGTGACGTCAGAGCGAGGATGAGCCAATCACAAACGAGATGGGTTCGGGTCTTTTGGAAGTAGCCCGGTTAGTGCGCTTTGCCAAATCCACTCTCGGCACATTTTTATTTAAATGGTGTGTAAAATATTTATAATCATGATATTTACCTCTGCCAGCGTGGGTTCGTGGTACGTTTTGTAATAACGTTCGCCGAGAAATCGCAGTACGCAAAACTTGCAGCAGCCGATTTCTTTCAGGTGGTCCGACACGCTCGTTTTGCTTTCGTCCGACAGGATGAGAGGCATGTCGATCCTGAGTTCAGTGGTCTGGGTGCCAGTTTAATGTTAGTAGGTTTTGATGACATTTAAGATTCACAACATCAAACGAGATCAATGTAGGGCTGTAGCATTAAAACCTCGTACCGCTTTCTTTCGCACGTTCACATGTGGTATCGCCGAATGGATAGATAGACAAATGAGTTAGGATGATGATGAAAAAATAACAAAATAAACTAACTTTTGTGAATTGGGTAGCGGCTTGCGCCATTTAGCGTACACTGTTAACGCACGGTGAAATTTTGCCTTTTTTAAAAAGTGTGCTCGACTAATTTATTTACATATTTTTATTTTAACTTAATTTTTATGTAGACTGCTAACTTAAGTATATTTTATTGTAAAATAAATAAAAGTGAAAAAGCGTTTAGCTCAACTGGCTGAACCGGAGTGTCGGCTGAACTTGGTCTGTTTGGTCAGTTTAGTCTCCGGTCAACGAACACTGATATTGGTTGACCAAAAGCAATATGGCGGCGCGCGTAGCACGCGCAAGCTTTGCGCGGTGTGTTCAGATTAACGGCCATAAATGCAGAACTTCGCGATCGTTTTCGACATCACAGCTTTTGCTAGTTCGAGGCACCAACCAGAGGACCGCCCACAACTTGGACCTCGAAACGGAAGCAGCTGCCGACGACGATTTCTTCGGCGTCGCAAGCGAGCGCGGCATGGTGACCGTCCCGGGCAGTGAATCATTCACTCGCGACCGCCTGGAGAAATTCGAGCACCTCGCACGCAGCCGAGACGCGAGGGTCTCGGACGTGAAGGTCATCGACGCCGGTTTCGGCACGATCCGGTACGATTCCGATAACCAACCCAGGTACCACGGGCAGTACGAAGACGACACTCTACTTGACGATGTGCATCTGGACAATTTAGGTTCCGGTAAAAACGCAAACCGAATTTCCAAGCCGAAACTCGAAGTCAGGGAGTCTGAGGCAAAAACTGATAGAGATTATAATGCTTCAGAGGTGGTGTCAACAGTGTTTGGAAGCCGTGGAGTCAAAGGAAGTCCAGTTTTGAAACATGGATTGAACAGCAATCCAGGAAAATATTCTACCACGTCCGCATCAGGAGCTGTACGCGACTGTCAAGACGCAGATAAAACGCAGCCTAATGAACGCCCACAGTTGCCAATGGCACAGGTCGAACCGCGACAAAAGATACAACGGAAAAAGGTCAGCCGAGACGTTAAACAACCCAGCAGTGTGGAGGAACAGCATACAACGGAGTCATCTAAAACCGCTTCAAATGAACACCACCCCAGCGTTTCTGAGCTTCGGTGCGATGCCGAGGAAACTGGGAAGCGTGGAGTCGACCTTGACTTGCAGAAAGATGCTCAAGCACTTCAGCGTCGCGGATTGTATGAATTTTCGAATGTTGGTACTCTTCCACCGCAAAATAAAACAGTTAATCATCCCCCAGGAATAAGAGCTACTGTGACCAGAGCACACCCTCTTGCTAGGGAAGAAGCCCTTCCTGGTAAATTGTCGAAGGCTCAACAGGCCCTTATCGGACGAGACAATGAAAGTCAGTCCAGGATAGACACTGAGCTGGGTGATGCAGAAGCACCATCTATTGCTCCACACAGTCTGCAGGAGTTTACCAAACGAGACAGGTCAGAGAAGATTGTCACCGAACGTCCGGGAAACGGAAGCAGAGCTGGAAGCTTTGTGCCTAAACACCTCGAGGGAGCAGATGACAATAAGCCCCCGGACTCTGAAGAACAGCAGACTGCTTACGATTACCTCCGCCGAGAATCGCCCCCATCGAGCGTCAAGCTCGACAGCAAAGGCTTCCGCATCCTCAAATCCGAAATCAGACCAGACTTAAGTCGTCTGCTCCACACCGAGGCGGTGAACCTCTTGCGGAAGCTGGTCCTCTACAACGACAACGACATCCTGGTATTGAACAAACCTTACGGCATGCTTTGCCACGGTCCTTCTCCCGGGGTTTCGGATGCCTGCGTCCTGACCAAACTCCTCCCAGACCTGTCGTCTGCTCTTTACCCTCGTCAAGACGCCAAGCTGTACACCGTGCATCGTCTCGACCGCGATGTCACAGGCGTTCTGCTGCTGGCCCGCACTCAGCGCATGGCGGACATGCTGAACTCGCTCTTCCAGAAGCACCAAGTCTCCAAGACGTACTTGGCTATCACCGCCGGTGTCCCCGATCACCTCGAGGGCGTCATCGACATGCCATTGGCAGAAGGTGAGGTTGAGGGGGCAAAAAGGATGGTCCTGAACCCAAAGTTGGATCCCGAGTTCCAGCGCCTGGTTCCCAAGTTCAGAAAGTCGTTTGCGGCCGTGACGACGTACAGGGTGCTCGCGTCTTGCGGGAGGGCGGGATACCTCGAGCTCAGGCCGACGACGGGCGTCAAGCACCAACTGAGAGCTCACCTCGGACTTGGTCTGCGTTGTCCTATTCTTGGCGACCACAAGTACTCGCATCTGAGGCGTCTGGCGCCTCAGAAGCTGCCGGGGGACATGTTGGACAGACTGGGCATCCGGCAGTCCAAGGTCAGGGACGCGCCCCTGCATCTTCACGCTCGGGCAGTGGTGGTGCCGGAAATTCTGGATGGGAGGAACCTCACCGTCGCTGCCGAGGTGCCGTACCATTTTGCGAAGAACCTGAGACGGCTGAAGTTGAACCGGAACTGAAGCGTGGAATTCCGGCGGTGTGATTTTTGCTGCCTGAACTTGTAGTCAACCTTTAACTGTTGAACTGAGTGGTTTACATTATATATTAATGAAGCCTATTATCATGGATACACAACTCAGATGTGATTGCTCTGTAAGGGCTGTCTCCCAGAAATATTTATGGGTTTTGTTTTCATTCCAAAAATAATCTATGCGTTGCCGAACGCTCGTTCTCCGGCAAAATCTAGCCCTGGCGGTCTGAACCAGATGCCAAAGCATCAGAACTATTTGTTTTCTTGTTCAGAAGTCGTAAGTGATTTTCTGAAATTTGCAATGTGAAAATGGCAGTTGGCAGTGCTCTCGAATACATGGAGCTGAATGGTGCCATTTACTGAAAATGGGTTTCAATTTCTCAATAAACTTTTCGGAAAATGACTTATAACTTTTGATTGAGATAACTGATAGTTCTGAAACTGGCATATGGTTCAGACTACTTGCGATACATTTGGCCGGAGAATGAGCATTCGGCGATGCATTGTGTATTTTTGTGACAAAAAAAAAAAAAAAATTTTGTAGCGTGAGCTACACTGGCCGAGGTTGAGCAGTTTCGCATGGCTCGCATAGTGAGCCGTGCTGCGTATGTGCACAGCTGGCATGCCGGAGCCGCCGCCGCGTCCGCCTTGCCGGTCTGCATTCCAGAGGAGTGACGTCATAGCCACGGCAGACGCATTGGCGCCGCCGCGTGCCCAGCTGTGCACCTCCGTTGCGCAGTAGTTAAGTCTGATGCTGCACCGGAGCCATTTGATAGCACCTCATGTTGTGCGCATAAGCTCTACGCATATCCCCGCATAACCGAGCTAAGCCACCACAATTGTTTTTTTTTTTTTTTTGGAAGAGGAGGGTGGGTGGGCGGGGGGCACGGTGTACATGTTGTTTGGCATTTTGAGTCCTATATATCTCCTTTCGTTCCCCAGTCTTGGGTTTCACACATGAGAAAAAACTCGCCGAAGACACTTAAGACTGCTTACGTGTAGAAATGCGAAAGCATTCCTACACGCCTTACAAGCACTGCGCCAAGTCCTCCTCTCGCACACGGTGCTTTGGTGGTGTTCCCTCATGTGTAGGTGCGGCGAACCCCGCTGGCCCCTCGACGGCTTCTGTGACAAAGCATCTGTGTTGCTGTACTTTTCTTTGGGTGTTATTTGTGCGGTGCGTCTTGATTACATAGTTCTATGACCATCTTTCGGGGACAACGGTGACGGCGTTTCGTGCGATGTGACAGGTAAAGCTTTCGCCTTAAAATCTTTCAGTTGCCACACTAGATGCTTACGGCCAACATGCAAAGCAAGAGGAGTTTGCTACTGCACAGTAAACAAATTGTTTAGAGAACATATAATGTTCCTGATTGAATGATATGGCTATAAATTGGAGATTCTTATAATATTTTGTGATGAAGAAAAGAAAGTCATTATTTCAGTTTCCTGAGCATTTCCACTTTTTGGCGTGTGCAGTCACGCGTTTTGAAGCCTTGAAAACATACGCCTTATGCAACCCCGTATTCATTCAACCACTCTTCCTGTATACTGTTCATGTTGAAAAAAAAAAAAAAAAATTAAAAAAAAAAATGGTATTGGTTTGGCAAAACAAAACTTCAAAGCTCGAAACACTGTCGTGCCATCCACATGAAATGTTCAATCCAATCCAGAATCCACTCGCATTGTTTTGTTTTGTACATTTCGTAATCGTTATTGTTTAGGCGACGGCCGTCAAAGCGAAAAGTCGTTCGCAGCTCTCCGTATGACCCCGTTTTAGAAAAAGGGCCCGTTTCGGGTCAATCCAAAGTGTTTCCTCTTTAAACAGAGTGCGACAGACGACAAGGAGCCCCTCAGGCACTTCCGTCGTGTGCAATGTCGTCTGCCAAACTGAGGGAGCAGGTAGAGGCCTATTTCCGCGGCCTCAACTATCAGTCTTCGAGGGTCATGACTGATCTGTCGCTCGTCAGAGCACAACACCCGGACGACTGGGACCGCCTTCCCGAAGAGAGCAGGGGCCGGATCGTCTGGGAGAAGCTCGTGCGTCCGCAGGTCGGTGACAAGTACGACTCGTGTTCTCGGCAGTGCGCCGAGGTCAGGGTGTTTCCCGTGATCGGCCTGAAGACGGGCGAAAAAGTAGTCACCGACGAAGATGCGACAAACAACGCCCACTCCAAAAAAATAGGGGTAAGCTTTTTCTCTTTTAGTTTCGCATTTGTACAACTTCGCCACTTCCGCAAATGTTCCACTTACAAAAAAAAAAAAAAAAAAAAAAAAAAAAAGGAAGCTTTAATATTTTTTGTGGTAGTTCAATGCGAAGGTTATAAGCATGACAGTCACTGAAAACTGCAGTGTCCCGAGAGAAAACGGCGTGAATAATTTAAATTTAGTAAATAATGAAGAATAATTACGTTCGGAAAATGTAGAATAAAACTCGAGGGGAACAAGTATTCGTGTTCGATTTTGTTGAGAAACGGCCCACACATCATACCATCGATTCAACGACTTTTACTGACTGTGCAGTGACGCTAGATGCTGTACTGTTTTTGATTTATTGCAATATATATATATATATATTTTTTTTTTTTGTGCGGCAATGGCTTTCCATTGCTGCCTTGTTTTTTCTTGCAGTCGTGGAGAGATGAACACTCGGCACCTTTTAGCTGGGAGACGCAGGTAAGCATGGCGAAGATATGGCAGACGGTAATAGTTTCTTTTCAATCTTCACACAGAAACTAGGACATAAAATGAAAAACCGACTCTCAGAACATCCGAGCCTAATCGCGAGCATTATTCGGTCCAAATCCGAAAGTCGTCTCCTGATATACCATCAATCTTCTGTCGATGAACAGAGCCAGCTGAACGTCCGCATCTCTCAATCCGTGGACGAAGTCGACCGTCCCGAATCCAAAGCCGAGCCCCCCATCGAGCCAAAGATTGATCCACCAAAGGCTGCGGAGTCCAGCGTGGCAGAGTCAAGGGTTCCCGGACCCAAGGCGGCGGAAACGAAAGCCGCGGATGTGCCCAAGATTGCACCGGAGCACAAGGTTGTTGACGCGAGGCCAGCCGAGGCCAGAGTGGCCAACGTTGACGTCACGAAAGTTAATGAACCGAGGGCCCTGGAGTGCCGGCTGCCTCAGACGTCCAAGTCCCAGGAGTCGATGAGCTCGGTAGCTTCGAGGGGTTCTTCGAACCCTCCAACTCCCAGTGAGCGTAAAGGGGGCCGCCGCAGGGCCCCCACGCCCCCCAAGGCTCCGCCCCCTGATCCCCCGAGGCCGAAGATGGCGCCGCCACACCCTCCGGCAGCTGCCGTCGTGGTACCAGCGCCAGCTGTGGTACGTAGCTCCGCATTTGTGGACTTGTGGTCTGGACTGCTTTCACTTACAGGCATACTTTGGCATTTTTCTTTGTGGCCCCTGATTTGCCTCAAAATTGACCGTACACATCCCAACAAACATAGCTGAACTAGTAACACAAATATTAGGGAAAAATAATTTTTTCTTTCTTGCAAAGTTATTGAATTTACAATTTTGGTCCTCACCGGTTTTTTGCAGATGGAATGTTTCCACTGGCAACACCAGCTGCAGTCAGTGGTTAAATTTTTGAACTTTTTGTTCGCAAGTGACTAGAGGCAGTTTCATGGTGTCCAATGAATGCTTTGTAAGCTCGCGCCAGCACCCGTGCAGTAGCATGAAGCAAATGCTCAACTTACTTTGTTTTTTAGACTGCCTGCTCGACCCGCAAGTTTGCCTGCCTGTGGCATCACGGCACTGAAAAGCGGGGGTATATTTGATTGTCGGTTTTAGCATTGTCTCCACTTGCCAATTTCAGAATAACTATTCTGAATTTTGCGATACTAAATAACATACCCAGAAAGGGCAAAGGCCGGGGATTAAAAAAATGTAGTTACATAATGCAATTGATGGTGAACTAATGCACATTCCTTTCTTGCTCTGTCAGATGTAATCATCACTTGCACTACTCATCAATGCAACATTTTGTATCTCAGTCTGTGTGAAGCGATTGGTTCAAAACATAGGCATGCAAGATGGTGTATCTGAGTCTGTGTGAACTGATTGGTTCAAAACATAGGCGTGGTAGTTTGTGTTTTAGCAGGTTCGTTTTTTTTTCCCATTGAAAGGAAGCTGAAGAGGTTTTTGTAAAAAAATGAGTTAGAGGTGAATTCTAGAGTACTTTTATCCCGTGAATCTGAATAACTAAACGCTAGAAAACATGAAAAACCTACGACCAGTCGTTACGTCAATAAAGGATCTTTCCGCCACCAAGCGCGTGTTGCTTGTGTGAGCAGTCGTGCATTTGCGAGCTTGCCAGGTATATTCCCCTGCACTGACACCAGTTGTGACGTCTTTTTTGGACCTTCTTGAATATAGCGGGAGTGCACGTGCATAACTTTGATAGGTGCTAAAGATGCTCGAGAGCTGAGATTCCGAAAACTCCTTTTATGACGTCCCACCATGGGAAGGTAGGGCTTTAGCGGTACTTTGAAAATTATTTTATGCAGCCTCCATGCACCAAACTGAAATGTAATCTCGATATACATGATCCAGGAGGCCAGATGAAGAAGATTTAAGTGTTTTTACTCAAATGCAGAACCGTTTCAGTTTTCCTTTAAAGGGCAACTCCGCTTCATTTTGGTTTTGAAAAAACAATGCAGTCCTCTTCAGTATTGCCTAGGAAGACCACACGTCAAATATGACGACGCAGTTCTGTCTAAATGTTTCTTAAACGGTCTGGCAAACTTTGCAACTCGCCAAGTTGCCGAAATCGGCTGACTCAAGCCGGCAAATTCAGGCTCAACCAACAGCGCAGTCAAGGCTACGGCATGGGCGGAGCCAACATTGAGCTAAACGTCATCACCATGGCCCCCTTTTGCTTGTTTTTACCTCTCCGATCGAGCGTAGCGCGTGACGTCAGCAATGTTCCCTCTCGGCGCTCAGTGGTGTCCACGTGATTGGCGTACGCGCCTGCGCAGCGCGCTTCTTGGGAGCAAACCAACTGCCCGCCGTGTTCCCGCCGTTACCGCCGTCTTCCGCGTCACAACCACCATCGTCGTCTCACCGTTTGTGATTATTGCCTCTCGGAGTTTCGTCCACACTATGGACACCACGTGCGCAGAGTCGCAGACTTATGCCCCAGTTGTGCAGATGTCGTCGAATGCCGTAGACACCAAAACGTAGCGAAGAGTGCGGTGCAGACGACACTCGCGCCTGCCGCACGCCCGCCCGCCCCCATCCCGCCCGTCGTTGGGCCGAGGATCACGTGACATCTCGTACCACGTAATGGCCAAGTACTTGGCGACCCGAGGCCAATGTTGCCGGACGGAGCCGCATTTTTTGCGAAGCAAACGACGTAGTGTCTTTTACTAGGGCTTTTTAATTCGAAATCACTCATTATCCCGAAATCTTTGGAATTGAGCGGAGTTGCCCTTTAAGTTACCTTGTAAGTTAGCACCTGATGCGTTCGTTTCTTCGACTCGTCCCTCGTCTTTTTTGCGCCGTTTCTGTTGTTTTTTAGTATGTATCACCGACTTGCTCAAGCTACTCTCTTCTCATTTTGTCTATGCAGATGTGTGTTTGAGGTAGGACCACCATTTAATTGAATCTATTGCAGCTAATGAAAATGCAAGGTTGGTCTATGCTGTTAGATTTTATTGTTAAAAATTCAGCTCTGTGCATTTAGTTACTGTAAGAAAATGACAACAGCTTGTCAGATGATGCAGTTGGTAGTAAGCCTCTCAGTCTGCCATTAGAACCAAATATACAGACAATATATATGCTTTCGTGTGCCTTGCTAAACATGCTGTTTACGAGGATTGCCTTTGCCGTCTTTCTGCAATTGATTTTTGGGTTAAGTTTGCACAACTCACTTGCCTCTTTCCATAGTGCCGTAATACCACGAAAGATAGGCATAGTACCTAAGCGATCTTAATTGGATGAACGTCATCTTCAAGCAGGTCCAAGCGACACCATTGAATGCCCCGACAAACGCGGCAAATACATCACAATGGCGTCGGTGAAGAAAGCTTCCCCGTTGCTGCAGAGGTCATCTGACCAGTGCCATTTCTAGGAGTGGGCTATCTCTTGGTGTTTTTGCTTAAACAAAAGAAACATGAGGCTAAGAACCCTGTGGACTCGAGTGCAGACTTTCTGCCTCTAAGAACACTTCGTCGCATGAGCAGACGAAGTCCGGCGAACGGCAGTGGAGGCGGAACATCTACTGGGTTCTCAACATACCAAACATAAAACCAAAGTGTTATATTTCTTGAAGGCGGGGAATCTTTCAAGATATTATGGTAGTTCCCGTTAGACCACCTTACTGATTTTAACATTGCAAATAACTTCATCCCTGCGCTCACGTTTTCGCTTACGCTTCGACCCGGTTGCCGCGCAGAAAACCTTGCCAGAGGTTCCGAAGAGGCACCCGTCGAGCAAGCCGCCGGCTCCACCCGTGCCCAAGGTTAAAGTCCAGGTCACCGAGGCTCCCCAGCCCACCGATCGGGGAGCCGTGGCCAAGCCTCCGCCCCAGAAGCCGGCGCCCAAAGCGGACGAGAAGCCCGCCGGCGTCGTTCCGGCTAGGGAGCGACCCAACACGGTGCACAGTTCGGAAGTCGCGGTGAGTCGGGCGGCGGCTGTTGGTGGATGGCAGTTCAAAGTAGACTGCACCTCACATCTTGATAAAAATGGCCGTGGGGTGAATGATTTCCATCTCACATCAATTTGCTGCGCTGCACAAAATTGCACGCTCGCTTCGAATAGACCCTTTCTAAAAGTCTGTCGAGCAACACTGGCGACCACCGTTTGTTGGCCACGAGGCTCGTGATTGGATACGAGTTCTCACTTGACGCTGATGATGCACTCGTGCCTAAAACGTGCTCGGAGCGTGCGCCCATACAGTGGCGTACTCGAATAATTGGCGCGGTAGTCACAAGACGGCGCACGCTTCTGGAGAGGGTCTAGTATCGTGATTTTCCCTCGGAGATGCGATTTCGGTAGTGGACCATACTCGCCAGTCTCCTGCGTGGAGCACGCTGGAAAGTGGCGACGTCTCGTTTGGGTCACAGATATTAATGCCGTGTTTACTTTGGGAACATGGTACTCGAAGGACTGTGCAAAGTGGTAGTCATGCCAAATTTGTGCGCCGTAGATGGCTGATCAAACGGTCGACTGAAGACCAGTAATCGTTCGTGTTCTTTGACGACGAAATGAGAGGACGTTTGACTCTGGTGAAAGCTAAAATGGTAATGTTTTTTTTCTCCTTCTTGGGGAGCGTCCCCCGCGGAGGAACCGGTTCCCGGCTTGCTGCTCCTTTCCCCTCGGCATCTACCCTGCGTCCCTGTCCTTCGGCAACGCGCTGCTCTTGTCTCGCCCGCGCGAATGTTGCTCCCTGCTTTGCTGCTCGTTGCCGGCTGGGCGGTCACCGTCGGGTGATGGCGAAGGATGCCACAACCATACTCCCGTTTTGTTGGTGTTAGGTCACCGAACGGAAGCCCGAACAGAACTCGCTCGCGAGAGCGGCTCTGTCGTCCATGTTGACAGACCCGACGAAACGATCGCGCCACCGCGGTGCTATAACCCACCGTGGTAACCAGTCTCAATCTCCTAAATGCTACCGATACCGACTATTCGCACTTGACGTCACTCCATACGTCACCTCTGTTTTCGGAGGCCCAGAAATGAGAGTGGAGATTTTTCAGTTTCGGTTTCTTCAGTTCTTTCGTAGGCACAGAAATACGCGTCACAAATGTCTACAAAAAATTAGGCAGCATGCTAGGTTCCCAAGAAGCCTAAAAACACCATTAAAAAAAAAATTGTCTTCATTGTCTTTTTAAGCTGAGACTGTGGCCAAAGCTACAAGCGCGGGTGAGACGGGAAAATTCTAGCGTGAGTGCTCGCCCTGCAGAAGAAAGTTTCAAAGCAACGACCTCGAGCTCTCGTGCTTGTGGCATTGGCTGCAGTCTCGGTAAATGGAGTATAGTTCGCAAGCTGAAACCATTTTACTTGACTCTCTCCACACTGCAGGAAAAAATAAAACACAATTATAAGGTTGTGTGATTAAAAAAAATTTTTAGCTGCTTATTACGCTACCATGTGCACCGAGGTATATTAAAATGTAGTTCAGGGAATTCTCTTTTCGACAATCTATATGTCAAACAAAATTGTTATTATATAGCGCAAGAAAAAAAAAATGATGTCTAATTTTGTGCAATTAGCACGAAAGATTTTTTTTGTTTATTTTGCTTTGCAAAAAATTAGTAAAAAAAGTAAAAAAAAAAAATACATTTTGTACTTTTTTTAGAAACAAATCTTGCAAGTTTCGAAGGCCCCCTTGCAAAACTTGTTCTGTAAAAAGAAAAAAAATGTTTTTGCTCTTGTGATGATTGTAACGTTCCTTGATGCCCCGACCAAAGCGTATCATGCTACTATGTAGTGTTGTGTTGAGGACGGTACTACGTCACATTTTTTGTATAAAACTCTACTTGTCTTGCTGCTGGTGACATGTAGAGATACGGAGCATGCCGAGTATTTCCACATTAGCTCACGGAGGCAACAAATGTGCTCGGTGTGCAAAACAAAACATACCGTTAGGCACCTATGGACGGCCCAGTCTGGTTTGACTCGCTGCCACTATCTATCGAAACTAAAATCCAATGAACAAACGCCATCTTCTGATTCACTGCTGCCACTTTCATCAGCACAATCTATGCATTTACACGTGAATCGTCTGTCAGATGATGTTTTCGAGGTGCGTCGGCTCCTTAGAAACAACATCCGGGGTTTGAAACCGATCGATCGAATTAACCGACTTGAATAGGTGTGGCAAGAAAAAAAGGTAATGTAATCGAAGTTAAAAAACAAAACAAAAAAAAGTGTTGTGGGTTATTGATAAATTGTTTTTTTGTCACCATTGCATGAGGTTAACAGGAAGGCACATCGGACTGGCCTTGTTCCCCATCCCTCAGTGTTGTGGAATGAACATTCCATCTCCATTCCGGGGAAGTAGAGTTTCCAGGACTGGGGAATGTAAAAGCCAATTCCCACTCCTGGAATGGCTGAACCTCTTCATTTCATTCCCCTAAATCCTAAATGCGAAAAAATGGCTCTTGTGTTACTGGCAAAAGCAGCAACAATCTGACGTTAATAGCCGATTCACACGACGGACTGATCCGCGGAAGGATTGATCACGTGACGACATGTCCGTGGTCCGTCCGTCTCCCAAGTGCATCCACACGAGGGAGACGACGAGCAGACGCTAGCGAGGGGGGCCGAACGTGTTGGCCACCCCACAGTGTCGCGAAACTCCAACATCGCACCGTGGCACCGTTGTCCAAGAGAGAAATCGACGTTTGCTACCGCAATAAAGAATCGTACGCCGCTGTAACGTACAGATTGAGACAAAACACCAGGACAGGCTTCGCACCAAGCGCCACTAACTTTACTAACCCAGAGCATGACAGTGACACAGGCATGGTCCTGCTCGAGAAAGCTTCGGCGTAGACGTGACGAAGTCTGGGGTCGTGCAAAGGTGTTTGGAGATGCCTTCACGCACTCCGCGCTCGTGCACAACAATCAAGCACACCACATCCACAAGAGAGGTTTTGCTCGGTGAAATTCTGATTGGACGTGCAAGAATTATCGCGGCGTGCTAGACGTGTTTTGACGGGAGCTGCTTGACGCGGACCCGGAGGAGTACCGAAAC